>NW_005359397.1:1367769-1373134 GCF_000412655.1 Myotis brandtii | reverse complement strand
CGTTTCCTGGGTGCCTTTGCCCAGGCGTCCTCTCCAGAGTCGGGGTCCACGGCTCTCATGGGGGCTCTGCGGTGACTGGGACTCGGGGAGACCGGCCCGGAGCTGCTGGTCCTCCTTCCGGGCCCGAGACGCCCACGCACTGTTCAGGAGGGAACCCCAGACCCTGCACAGGTGGCTGTGGGTTTCATCCCGAGGGGCCTCTGGGCGTGTTTATGTCTTTTATCGATTGGACTTGTAAGTAAGAATATTCTTTAAAAGGAGCGACATGGTTGAACTTGGTGAACACTGCTCCTCAAAACATGATTATTTTGGATACACTGTTATTTCAGATATTATGAAACTGAGGTTAGAGAGGTGATATAACACAAATCATGTAGATTATTCATTATGTTTAATTTTACTTAAAAATTGGAACAAGCAAGAGCATCTGTAGGGCAGATCAAACGCAGGCACAGAAATGCCAAGCCTTCCAGGTTAGAAACACATGGCGAGAGTGATTGGCTTGGTTTCTGACGGCTCCCGACGGCAGATCTCAACCAAACGCTCTGCCCTCCGCTTTCTGAAGGTGCCCAGATGCCTTATAATTAATTCTCCTTGAGCTGATCAAAGCATCTGATTGGTTTTCTGGCAGCCATCTATATATATAAAAGCCCAGCGACCAAATGGCAGATCGACCGGAACAACCGGAATGACCGGTCGACCAGTCACTATGATGCACACTGACCACCAGGGGGCAGACGCTCAACGCAGGAGCTGCCCCCTGGTGGTCAGTGCACTCCCACAGTAGGAGCGCCACTTAGCCAGAAGCCGGGCTCAAGGCTGGCAAGCGCAGCTGCGATGGTGCAAGCCTCTCCTGCCTCAAAGCAGCAGCGGCAGGCGCAGTGGGGCCAGGATGAGTTAGAGCAGTGCCCAGCCCTGGCTTAGACTCCTCCCCAACCGCCTGCTGCTTTGCTCACTGCTACATCCTTCGGGGGATGTCCGACTATTGGTTTCAGCTCAATCCCATCAGGCCGAAACCAGCAGTTCGACATCCCCTGAGGAATCCTGGATTGCAAGAGGGTGCAGGCCAGGCTGAGGGACCCCACGGTGCACGAATCTGTGCTCCAGGCCTCTAGTATACAGATGAAGTGCTATAGAATTGTACACCTGGCCTGGCCGCCATGGCTCAGTTGTTGGTTGAGCATTGACCTATGAACCAGGAGGTCCCAGTTCAGTTCCCAGTCAGGCACATGCCCACATTGCCAGCTCAGTCCCCAGTGTGGGGCATGCAGTAGGCAGCCAATTAATGATTCTCTCTCATCATTGATGTTTCTATCTCTCCCTCTCCCTTCCTCTCTGAAATAAATAAAAATAGATTTTTTAAAAAGAATTGTACACCTGAAACCTACATAAATTTATTAACTAATGTAACTCAAATAAATTCAATAAAATATGAAGGATGAATCTTATTGTGTGTAATTTAGGGGGAAAGTGAGTATATTGTTAGTAATAGCAAAAGACTTTCAGTATAGGGAACAGAAACCACTCAAGGTATTTTAAGCAGGATGAATTTAATACTAGGAATAAACGGTTTGAAAGGGTGAAGAAACAAGTTTTATGTTGGAATACCATAGTGACTTCCGAACAATATAGATCCAATATCCTTGGGAGATAATGCTGTAGGCCATCACTGGAGCAATGCATCTGTTGCTGCTGCACTATCTGGACCCTCAGGAAACTGTAGAATAGACCCCATCAGTGAGAACTTAGGGTTAGGGAGCCAGATCAACAAGCCATTGGTGCTTCTGCTGCTGTCACAACTACTTCTAACCCAGAAGTGTTAGAAGTAGTTGTGACAGAAGTGCCCTAAGGTGTTATCGCCAGAGAGAATTGTCATGTTTTCACTTTTGTCCTTGCCAGCAGAGACAAACTCATGTGAAATAAGCAGAACCTAATTGACACCCAGATCCCTGCCTGCAGGGGAGTCTAGTGATTTGTAGCTTCTCAGATTTTACAGTTAAATGGAGGGTGGAGTGAGCCATTTCTCAACAGTAAGCACAGTATCTAAATCCCCATCAATAAGGGACTTTAATAAATTACGGTATGTTATACAGTAGATGAAGGGTTGACCCAAGCGGTAGGTATTCCATAAGATACAAGCTTGAGTGTTGGTTAGTAAATTCTGGTAATTTAACTTTAACTTAAATCTTGCCTATACTAAAGCCAGTATTTATATTGCAGTTTCTGTAATACTGCTTTCAAATTAGTGCTGTAAAACACTGCTATTCTTGAAAATAGTTAAATAACTTACCTTTTTTAAAATTAATTTGAAAGATGACAACACAGATTAGACTTTCTAATATCCAGAATGCCATACATAAATTTAGAGAACAAGAAATTCTCAATAAGCCAGTCTGAGAAAGGCAAGTATCACATGATCTCACGTGTATGTGAGATAATATAATAGATCTTTGACAGCTTTCTATGTGAGGGAAATCAGCTACAGATCAATTACCAAGTTGATATAGAATCAATGGCAAATATCTCGGGGGGGCGGGGGGGGGGGTTGGACATAACCTTCTCTCTTGTCTGTGAAGTCGAAATGTTGGCGTTCAGATAGTGTATGGATCACTTTTCCTGGAGGAATGGCTGATGACATCCTCTCAGATAGAACCTGCTAGCAATAGTCTGTGTTCATGCTCATACACACACAGGGATGGGTTTGAATAGCCTGGCTGAAAACTATAAAGCTTTAAGGACAAGTCTTTAGTTTGTGAACACAACTCTTGTGTTAAATTCTGCCCACTGTCACCCCCACAAAATCAAGTTCAACTTATGAAGTATTTTTAAACAAAAAATAAGCTATTTTAAAGTATGCAAGCAATGAGATTAGAGTGAATTGTCTCAGAAGCTAAATGGCCAGACTTCCTCCAACAGATTTTAATTATTTTGATAGTTTTCCCCAAATGAAGACTTGCAGTAGCCATTTTAAGTAAACTAGAGCAGCTCTTTTATCTTCATTGTAAGCTTCAGACCCTAAATAAAGCATGAAGTTGGGCAGTGCAGTGTTTAATTTTCAAATTGGATTTTTCATTATGTCTTATGATAACTTTTTATTTTTATCAAGTTGCATCTCAGCCTTCTGCTTAGACTCAAGAAGATTTATGGCAAATGATCAGTTTGCTTATTTGGACAAACAAATGCAATAAATCAGTTTACTATTTCAATATAATGTTATTAATAGAACACATTATTCTGTTCAATATTATGTTATCTTTAAAATTAAGCGGAACATTAGTGGCAATGAAACTAGTTTCAATCAATACATTCCTGTAATGAAACCTATTGTATAAGAAACTTTTCTTTTTAAGAAGGAAAAATGTCCTTAGCACAATTAACAAGTTCTGACTCTAGACATGGCAATTCACAACTTCTAAAGGCTGCTTGTGCCCTAGCCGGTTTGGCCTGCTGACTGTAGGGTCCTGGATTTGATTCAGGTCAATGGCACATAGCTTGATTGCAGGCTCGATCTCCAGCTGGTCGGGCACAGGCGAGAGGCAGCCAATGTGTCTCTCTCACATCGATGTTTCTCTCTGTCTCTCCCCCTCCCTTCCACTCTAAAAATCAATGGAAAAATATCCTCAGGTGAGGATTAACAACAACACAACAAAAGACTATTTGGTAAGATTCTTTTTTTCTGTTTCAGTATTAAGGTAGTTCCTTGAAAGCTCCTCTCAGAAGTTAGAACATGATTGAAGAATTTAGACACCACTTGCCCTGACAGGGCCCCAAACGTGCTTCCATGAAATCAAGATCAGAGAGGATTTTTAAGAAGGGGAGAGCTGGTGACACTCAAGAGCAGAAGAAATTTATCAAGAGTATTAAGAAATTTATGGATGAAAATGAGTAATGAATGAAAAATGAGTAATATTCAGATTACATATTTTGAAACTCACGTAATAATCAGAACTTCCTGGTATTAGAATCCTGATTTAGACCCTCAGCCACCCACTATATTTCCAATTGAGATTTTTTAGAATGACGGTCTTAACATTAAAGGTGGCTGAAGTCTCAGGATGACATTACAGGCTTAGAGGCCTACACTGAACAGCCTGGAAGGCTGTTTCAGTTGCAGTTTGTTTGTTTGTTTTTGTTGTTAATCCTCACCTGAGAATATTTTTCCATTCATTTTTAGAGAGAGTGGAAGGGAGAGGGAGAGACAGAGAGAGACAAACATCTGTGTGAGAGAGACACATTGATTAGTTGCCTCCCGCAAGCGCCCCAACCTGGAGTGAGGATCGAGCCTGCAACAGGTATATGCCCTTGACTGGAATCAAACCCAGAACCCTTCAGTCCGCAGGCCAACTCTCTATCCACTGAGCCAAACCGGCTACAGCTCAGTTGCAATTTAGATAGCAAAGTGCTTATTGAAAAAGGCTGCTATTCAATAATACAATGTGGAAATAAAATACTTTTAGATGCTAACTTGCATACATTGTCCAATAGAAAACTCTTTAAAAGTACGTTATGGGTATTTTTGCTTGATACATGGTCACATGGCAGTTTAAGAAATCTGGAGACTTGTCAAAGTCCGAAGTTCGCTCAATCGCTTCTGCCATTTTATATGTTTAACTGAATGTAACAAATAGAGATGTTATCATACTGTGGCTTTGTTCTCATTAAATTGTTGAGAAATTGTTGTTTTGGGAGATGAGAGTTATGTTAAAATGAAAAAATATTTATGAAAATCTAAGCCATCATACATATTCTGTTGACTTAGGATAAAGTTTCCTAGCCCATCAGGCAAATAATTTCAGCATTTTGCCGAACAACTCTAATAGCAAACAAGTGAGCTCTGCATTCACAGAGTGCCACTGTTAGCATTCTCTAAAGTCACACGTTCCTCCTCCAGAAACTTAAGTGCAAATGATTGTCATATTTTTCATATCCATGGTAGACTTCCTAAAATTGGAATCTGCATTGGAGTAAAGCATACTAGTAAGATAGCAGTAAACCTAAGTATAGTTTTTATCTTTCTTAGTTCCACCTCAAAGCTTTTATATATTACATTTCTAAAGGAAGATTCATTTTTGTATTATGTCTATGAACACCTGTGAACTATTGAGTGTAGTTGGTCTACAGCTAATAATGATTGTGTATGGAGACTTTGGCAGTGGGTGGCAAGGAGCAATGACCATTTGGTTATTTTTGCAATGTCTTTATTTTTCTTCTTTTCCCCAACATTTTAATATAATCCAATGTCTGGTTTTGATATAAGGTAATACTGGTATTTCTGGCTTCATTAAATGAATTGGAAATTCTTTCTTTCTTTTTCTGTTTTTTATTATTATTACAAGAGGCCCGGTGCACAAAAATTTGTGCACTG
>NW_005359397.1:1325156-1366726 GCF_000412655.1 Myotis brandtii | reverse complement strand
GGGTGGGGGTCCCCACTGGGGTGCCTGGCCAGTCTGGGTGAGGGGCTGAGGGCTGTTTTCAGGCTGGCGGGCGACTGAAGCTCCAAACCTCTCCTTTTTTTTAATTCTTGGATTTATTTACCTTCTATGGCTGTCACTGGAACTGAGAGCCGGCTTTCTCTCTGAGGCTCGGCTCCAGCTCTGAGACCTTGGCTGCTGAAAGCAGGTATCTGGTTTGTTTGGGTTCTATAATCGAAACACTGTTTCAACTCCAGCTCTGAGGCCTGGCTGGCTGAAAGCAGGTTTCTGGGGTTTTGTTTAGCTTCTATATTTGTTACAATGTTTCTTAAACTGCAAGCTCAGAGGCCGGCAGCTGCAGGCGGGGAATGTTGGCTTCCTCCATCACTGGAGCAAGCAAGCCTCCTGTTCGCTTCAAGCTGCCTGGCTGCTGGCCGCCATCTTGGTTGGCAGTTAATTTGCATATCACCCTGATTAGTTAATGGGAAGGGTAGCGGAGGTATGGCTAATTACCATGTTTCTCTATTATTAGATAGGATTATTATTATTACTATTATATGATTGATAGAATTTACCACTGAAGCCATCATAGATGGAGTGTTCTTTGTGGTAATGTTATTATTACTACTACGATTTCTTTCGTTGACATGGAGGTATTAAGATTTACTCTGTTTGTCTTCAGTCAGTTTTGATAATTTCTGTCTTTCAAGGAATTTGTCCATTTCATTTAAGTTGTCATATATAGTAACAGGAAGTTGTTCATATTATTACTTTATTAACTCAATAGTGTCTGTGGCATCTGTATTTGTGTGCTCCTTTATTTCCTTATATGAATTAGATTTAACTCTTAATAAAAATAAACATTGACTTCACACAATAAAAGATGCTCTTATCAGATACAACTTATGTGCCTTCCTTATGATGCATTGCTTTGTGAAAAGTCTGTTAATACCCTGAAAGGACAGAGAAATGAAATGTATTTAGTGATAGATTAATAATTCTCTGCATCTCAAAAGTTTATGTGAGCTTTTGTCATAAATACATTTAGACTTGAAATAAAAGCAATTTCAGATAAACTGAGAAGTAGAAAATTTAATCAACCCCTTTGAACAAAAGAGCTGAATGAGGTACACCTGGTACTGTGCAGGATTAAAAGGTATGATGAAAAGTAATGGATATAAAATATGAACAAAGGGGAGAGGGGGAAAAGTGAAAAGAACTCCAAATGTATTTTTCTTGTTTTAGTTACGTATAGACCACAGTCAGAGACCTTTAAGAAAAAGATAACTTATGGACAGAAGGTACTTATTTTAGTGGGAAAGAATTATTTGTTCCACAGAAGGAGGAAGAGTGATAGATGTTTAGTTATAGGCCAGTCATACCTAAGGGAGGCCAGAGCAGGAGCGGAAATTATGTGCAGCCTATTGTATGAAGTAAGGAAACAAAAACATCCGAACTGGACATTGACATCCCACAGCCCGATGGAGTCCATCCGTGAAGTCAGGAGGCACGTGCCAGTGCAGCGGTTCTCTAAATGTGCCCCCAGAGCAGGAGCGTCAGCATCACCGGGCACTGCTTAAGCAAATGCATATCCTCAGGCCCAACCCACCTGCTGAGTTAGAAACTCAAGCATTTTAATAAGCCCTCCGGGTGATTCTCATGAACACTGAAGTGAGAACCTTATGCTAGTGTAATGGAAATAAGTGTCATCTGTTGATCAGACTGCTGGCGAGTCCTATCACCTGCAGTTTTATAAGTAAATTTCCCCAAATTATCTTCTCGGTACAGATCTGTTAGCAATAGTTTCTATCTAAAGAAATGATCGATGCGCTTAAGCACACCAGTGCTAGGAAACCAGGAGCATCTATGAGGTAGAAAATGAGCCGAATTCATCTTGTCCAGGTCTCTCCCTTTGTCATCACTTTTACCCATTCTTATATTATGTGCTTCTTGTGATTTTGTGTGTTGATAAAAGGATTTAAACTAATATCGGTTTAGAGCGAGATCATCAAATAAGCTATTTTAACACAGAAATGAGTCCTTTAAGCGTAAAATCCTTTTTAAAGAAACGAGTTTGAAATGTACTAAAGTGATTTTTTTAATATAGCTTTTTCTGGCTTAAGAGTTGCTCTTTATTCTCTCTCCCCTCCTCCTCACTGCTTCCCTCTCAACTTCATTGTGACACTTAGCTTTTCCCCTGCCTTTTCCTCACAGTGTGCCTGAGAAGAGAGATTCTGTGTTTAGAGTCAGGTTTGGGTTTACAAATATCAGGAAGGTCTTATTTTAATGGCTGCTTCTGTTTGCCCAGTAATGCCAAAAAAAAAAAAAGTGTCACCTATTTTGTAAGTATTTGATTTCTGGTGTGCTTGGTGCTGCCTAGAAACTTCGTTCAGAGTAGTTTCTGGAGAGTGTTGAAAGATAACATTGTTTGTAACAATTAAGGACAGTTCCTTCCTGCGCCCTGAAGTACGCTGATTTAGCGGTCTTTCATAGCCAAGTCAGCCAGCATTTACAATTGTTTATTTATAGTTTCAAGAAGTATGTCAAATCTCTTATGTATTAGCAGCCGTACTGTACACCGGACACCCATTACACCAGCCTGAAAAGTATTAACTGGGTGGAACTCTAATACTGATTATGGAAGTAATTTATATGTGAGGCAGAACCTCAGTGGTTCTCAACCTTCTAGCCCTTTAAATACAGTTCCTCATGTTGTGACCCAACCATAAAATTATTTTCGTTGCTACTTCATAACTGTAATGTTGCTACTGCTATGAATCATAATGTAAATATCTGATATGCAGGATGGTCTTAGGTGACTCCTGTGAAAGGGTCGTTCGACCGCCAAAGGGGTCGCGACCCACAGGTTGAGAACCGCTGCCTAGGTCCAAGCTCTTCTCAGGAGGAAGCAGCTTGCCCTATCCTTCTTCCTATAAGAGAAAGGTTTTGTCCGAAGATTAATCAAAAGCACACTGATTGTGGTGCCATTTAAATCACTAGATGAGTAGGACTTCGCTAATAAGCCTGATAGACCCGGGATGCTGTCTTTGACTATTGAAGTTGTGTCAGTCTTTGTAGGTGACACTGATTTGTGGAAGCCCTTTACATACAATTCGTTTGGACACATCAACTGTGCTGAACAGATGTTGGCATTTTGGCATGCACAGATATCCCATACAATTAGAGCTGATTAGTTCTTGTTGAGACATGCAGAAACATGAAGACTGTGCTCACAGGCACCTGCTCTTCTGTTTGGAGTCATTGCCTGGGCTGGCCTCCTGCTTTACGCCTGAGTCCGCTCTCTTCCTTCCCGTATGAAAAGTGCCATTTGTGTTGTTTCCCCTCCACTGCAGTGTTCTAGGATGGTCTTCTGTGAACAGGGCTTCTCTTAATTCCTAGACTTAGTCTAGATCAGTGATGGTGAACCTATGACACACATGTCAGAGGTGACACGCGAACTCATTTTTTGGTTGATTTTTCTTTGTTAAATGGCATTTAAATATATAAAATAAATATCAAAAATATAAGTCTTTGTTTTACTATGGTTGCAAATATCAAAAAATTTCTATATGTGACACGGCACCAGAGTTAAGTTAGGGTTTTTCAAAATGCTGACACGCTGAGCTCAAAAGGTTCGCCATCACTGGTCTAGATTAAAGAACTAATTTATTATTTTGTGCTTTTAGGCTGTTACAAGTAATAAAACAGCTTAAATAATGCTTTGACTCATGACTACAGCCAAAATATGCCCCAAAATTATACAGTATACAGTGCCTCAGTGATTTCCACACACTAAAGGAATCGTGTATTATAAATATTGTTGCAGTAATTTTTCTTTTGAATTTTCATCATCACTCACTTAATAGCAGCGAAGCAAGCAACATCTGGCCACTATTTGAAAAGCTGGTAATTTCTGTTGTCATTATAGTTAACTTTATCTCTTTACACCTGCTTTCTGCAAACTGTATTATTCACTATTTTTATATTGTCACTAGAGGCCCGATGCATGAAGATTCGTGCAAGAATGGGCCTTCCTTCCCCTGGCTGCCGGCACCGCCTTCGCTCCGGCCGGAGCCGTCTTTCCTCCTTCGCTCCAGCCCGGAGCCACCTTTCCGCCTTCCCACACTGCCCAGAGGCCCAGAGCGGCTGGGGCGGTGTGGAACGCCTGTGTCATCGCTATGGTGAAGACGCATCCCGCCCCACCCCCATCTGCTTGGCGCCTGTGTATGCAAATTAACCTGCCATCTTTGTTGGGTTAATTTGCATACTCACTCCTGACTGGCTGGTGGGCGTCGTGAAGGGACGGTCAATTTGCATCATTCTCTTTTATTAGTGTAGACTAGAGGCCCGATGCATGAAGATTCGTGCAAGAATAGGCCTTCCTTCCCCTGGCTGTTGGCACCACCTTCACTCTGGCTAGAGCCGCCTTTCCGTCTTCAGTCTGGCCCGAAGCTGCCTTCCACCTTCCCACACTGCCCAGAAGCCCGGAGAGGCCGGGGAGGGATGGAACGCCTACATCCCGCCCCGTGCCCGGCCACTCAGTGCCTGCATGCGTGTGCGCTGCCCACAGGCCCGCTATCTTTGATGGGTTAATTTGCATACTCACTCCTGATTGGCTGTGGGTGTAGCAGAGGGATGGTCAATTTACGTATTTGTCTATTATTAGTATAGATAAGTATATAGGGCTCTCTGCAATAAATCTCTCCTTATATCAAATTAATTTTCAGCCAGTAGGCTCTAAAGGCCCAGTGAAACAAGATAAAGTTGAAGTGTGGATCTCCCATATGAATGACACTTGCCTATCAGAGCAGAAGGGGTCTTGTAAAGATGGCGGAAATCCTGAGGCAAATAAAAGAGGTGGAAAGGGTTCATTTAGCCTCTATCATCCAACCCAATTATTCACTAAACAGCTGTACTTTTATTGTCTTATACCACTTACAAATGACCTCATAACTAATTTGTTTACTTGTTTGTTTGTCTCTTTCCACTAGAATATGAGTTTTCATTAAAGCAGGCTCTTTATATTCACTGATGATTCCATAGTACCTAGAATAGTACTTTACACATGGTGTGCATTCAATAAGTGCTAGTGAATGAATGTTGTCTTTTTTGTTATAAAATTCACCCATTTTAAGTGTACAGCTCAGTGATTTTTGGTAGATCTACAGAGTTCTGCAATCATTACTAAGTCAGTTTTGTAACATTTTTGAACAGTGTTGATCCATTAAAGACTGTGTCTGCTGAAGGATTCCTCGTGCCAAATTACATTCATTCCTATTACTACCCTCAGCCGTAGGCAACCACTAATATGCTTTCTGTCTCTATAGACTTGCCTTTTCTGGGCCTTTCCTATGTATGGAGTCATACAGTAGATAGCCAGTTGGTTTTGACCAACTTACTCCCTCAGGACTGGAAGCACAAATCTTTCACTTTCTTTTTTAATGAATAGTTTCACTAGGTAATAGAATTATTTTTATTGAAAAGTTATTTGTAAGTCTTATTATTGTCTCCTTGGAGGTAATAATGTTGGCATTTGAGAAATTCTTATTTGTCCTTGGTTTTTGGCAATTTTACTATGATTTGCTCTAGGTGTAGCTCTATTTATATTTATCCTTCTTTGTATTCACACAACCTGTTAAATTTGTGGCTTGATATAGTTTTGAAAAATTATCTGCATTATCTCTTTATTACTTCTTCCTCATTCTCTCTTTTTCCCTTCCCTGGTACTGTAATTACATGTATTTTAGGCTTTTGTCATCATGTCCCTATATCTTTTATATATTTCCATTCTTTTACATCCATCTTTTCATGTTAGTCTTGATATTCTCTGCTGACATTTATTTCATTCACCAATTGTCTCCTCAGATTTATGTTACCTACTAAGTTTTTTATTTTATTTATTGTATCTTCATTCTAAACATTTCCATTTGATTTTTTCTAGTTTTTTCTCTACAGTATTCTTTATAATACCATTTAATTTCTTAATCATATAAATAATAATTACTTTAAAGTCCATGTTTGAAAGAATGACAGTATCTAAATCTCATGGCTCTATTTCTATTATCTCTTTTCCCTCTTAACTCTATTCTTACTTTTTTGTTTGCTTACATATTTTTCATTGAATGTTAGGCATTGTCTATGGAAAAAAAAAACTGGATATAATATGGATCTCTGTTTGATGTTAACTTTCTCCAGAGAAAATTTGCTTTTTCCCTGTGCAGGCTGTTAGCATTGATTTATATGCCCTTAATCCAGTCCAGGACTGAGTGGAGTTGAAGTTCAGCTTTAATATGTACTGGGCTTTTCTATTTTTATTTCATTTTTTACTGCTTACTTTTCAGGGGTCTTAATTGAGAGCCTGAGGTTTTTGACAGGACCTCTCTTTCTTGGCAGGCTCTGAAATTCGAATTTTGTTTCCAGCGCTATGAGATAACTTAAAGTTCTCAGCTAGCACTTCCTAATTTAGAATGTCTTGAACAGAAACATGACAACTAATGTCAAGCTGTCTTTTCTTGTCTTCCTTCTATCTGGGATCTTGGCCCCTTCATGTTCTCGCTACCTTAGTAACACTTCAGTGCTTTCAAACAGATTTTTAAAAATATTTTGTCCTCATAATTATTCATAAAGGGAGGTTGACAGAAACACTAATCCACAATGGATTCTGACCAGCCTTTTTGAGAATGGAGGCAGTGGCCCTTGAAGAAATTCTGGAGTACTTACTATAGTAATCAATGAATTCTAGAAAGGTTGTTGGTGTCTGCCTTCTTCTGTAGTTCCTTTTATGCCTTGGCCAGGCATCTACCCTCTACCTAGTTCCCTTGCTTTCCAAAGATCATTCAACATAATGTGTAGATCTGAACACTTCAATTTTAATTGTCATTTTAGTTTGTTAGTATTTTGGCCTGTTGTACTTCTTTCTTCTGTCTTTTATAATTTCCCCATATAAATTTCATGTCTGGATTCCTTCAGATACTGAGTACAGATTCTCTTGCCTTTGATTATTTTATTTTCTTCCAACTGCCCACCCTTTGGCTCATTGGCCATCTCCTGTATTAGGTAGGCATAAAAAATTGAAAGTCAAACGTCTTTTTTCTCTCTCATTGATTTTAGAGAGAGAGAGGAAGCAGGGGGTGGGGGGGACACGGGGCGCGGTAGAGAAAGAGAAATACCATGTACGGTTGTCTCCCACACATGCCCCGACTGGGATGAAACCTGCCACCTTCTGGTGTATGGGACGACACTCCAACCAACTGAGCCACACTGGCCAGGGCTAAAGTGAAACTTCTTTAACATAGCATTTACACCATTTGTTCTATGGTACCTACCTAGCATTGTGGCTTTCTCCATTTCCCATCACACTGTTCACAATGCTTTGGACTACTTAGAGGTCACCATACATATTCATTTTCACAATCTCTATTCTCTACCCATATTTCCCCTTCTACCTGAAATGTCTTACCCAGCACATGCAGCACATCCTCACACATAACTTTATCATTAATAAACTCCAATCTGCCTTCCAGAATTTAGTTTAAATTTCTCCTCTCCTATGAAAACTTCCCAGCTTTTCCCCCACCCTGCTAAAGGCAAAACTAATCTCACTAATACTTCTCAACTTTTTGTAAACCTTATCACATAAAATGTATCCCTGGCAGCTGGCACAGTATCTGGCAGATACTTCCAAATCTTCATCCTGCCTGCCCTCCCCAAGGTGGCAACCTACACTTCTAGGTAAAATTATAGAGTAGAAAGATATACTGAATGTGTTTATTCATAGTATTTTGTTTATATATACTTTTCCCTTCTATTGTTAGACAGATATACAAGACTTGCCTTTTAGCTATAGAAGATGTGTCCATTTCTATATTTTTCCATACAATGACTTAAGAAAAAGTAATTATTCCTCCCAAAATGTCTGTCGTCCTAACCTTTTCTTCTCACATTTAGCACCAGAGCAGCTCCTTGAAGTATGGAACAGAGGGAAACAAGTTTATTTTAAGCATTTTTAAAATAATTCTAGGACTGTATTTGTTTTGGAGTATCATTTTACACATTGAATGACACTATTAACTGAAAAAGGATTTATGGGGAAACTGCCCAAGAGACCTAACATGACTCGCCAAAAATAATAGGACTCCTAAGTAGCAGCAGCACTGGAATTCTAATCAAGGTCTTTTGACCTGGCCCTGGCCAATTTGGCCCAGTGGATAGAGTGTCGGCCTGTGGACTGAAATCAATAAAAATAATTTCTTTTTTTTTTTTTTTTAAAAAGTCTTTTGACCTGAATTCAAGTTTATGGTCAGTGATTCTATGCTTTCTTTTCATTTTTATAGCAACTCAACAAATTCCAACTTTCAGGAAATGTAGTAATTGATTGAAGAATATGAGTTTTAGCCTTTTCTGAGACTGGTAGTTACTGTTAAAATTTTTGGCAGGCCTGTGATGTACATACCCTAAAGTTGGTATTGCATTTGGTGTCTGTTGCTAGTATTCTGTCATTTATACATTACTGTGTGCCTATATTCTTTTAAAACTCATAATTACTGACTTTAATGTCTTTTAGATTTAATATTCCTAAGTTGTGCTACAATCCCTATGGGAGCTAGAATAAGTTATTAGAGCCTTGCAAATGTGTTTGCTGCATTCTGTTATTTTTCTCTTTCACTGATGGCCCACAGCTTCAGCTGAGCGGTAGAGAAGCTTAAACCTCTAGGGCCCATTAGATTTAACTTGTTTACTGCATTGATATCTATATGTTAAATGACAAGAGAGTTCAGGTTATTGAATAATTTAAAATTCAGCTCTAATTGGTGTCATGTGACCTAGAAAAGGCCATGGATGACGCCAGGAGCATGCTGTGAATTTCTTATAAATAATTCATAAATTAGATGATTCATTTGCCTGGTTGTGTTGGTAAATGCAAAAGTTTGTAAGTTATAACTGATGATATAACACCTGTAAGTATTTAGTTCATAACACTGGAAGGTAATCTACCTTGATGATCTTCTAGCAAAATCTGCCAGTATCGGAGAGTTAATTGCACTGGGGAGAATGAACATTTATTCAGGATGAGACTTTGGCAAAACATACAGTGCAGCTGTTGCATTACGTAGCTCTGTCAGCTTGATAACTGGTTCATGTAAGCCTGACTTTAAAAAATGCAGCACGTCGTTCAGGCCTTATTTCCCATTAATTCCAAATGTTCTGCAGCCAATGCAATGACCTGCCCCACACACAGTAATTCAGGTTTAGAAATACAGGGTGTCCCAGAAAAGTATATACACACTGTCTGTAGATTTTATTACATTTTGGAAATGAAATGTATTTTAATAAACACTGCCTTTATAGTTATTCAACGTGTGTATACATTTTGGGGGGGGGACACCTGATATTTATTTAGGTCTTGAATTTCTGACCTCTCAAAATGAAGAGCACAGGGGAAATTTTTGAAGTTACAGAATTGAGATTTTCATTCTTATAATGCTATCAGTGGGAGTATGAGGATTGTTAGCAAGGTGCTTGCCATGATAGTAAATTATTATTTGTTGTCAAAGGAATTACCAATAAGAACTATTGGTACTATTGACTAATCCTGTGATTAACAACTCATAAGTACATTGTAAGTAATCACTTCCTCATTGTGCAAAGGAAATAACCTGTCGCAAAAAATAATAACTGCAGTTTAGTTCACATCTCTCCTTTTGGAGAGATTGGCCTGTAAAAATGATTTTCAGAAACTTATAAAACATTACTGCTTACTTGTTGATGGTATTTCACAAAGCAGCACTGCAGTCGTTATTTATAGAGTGCGAGAGCATGGGAAAACCCTGGATTACCATAGGAATAGTATGTGATTTTGTGTGTTCGTGTATATGCTTACACCCCTGCATGTACATGCATATATGTATACAGGGTCATATCATACATGTTTATCAACATCTTTACTTCCATATTCAGTCTATTTAAAAATATGCCATATTTTATAAAGTAGGGGGTGTGCAGGAGGCAGTCGATTGATGTTTCTCTTTCATCGATGTTTCTATCCCTCTTCCGCTTTCTCTCTAAAATCAGTAAAAACATATTTTTTATCTGTGTCCCTGGATTATGCATACATGCATACAAGTTCTTTGGTTGATCTCTTCCCTCCCATCCCCACCTTCTTTCTGAGATTTGACAGTCTGTTCCGTGCTTTTATGTCTCTGGATCTATTTTGTGCATCAGTTTACTTTGTTCATTAGATTACACATATGAATGAGATCTGAAAGCCAGTGGGGAGGTTGAGAGGGGGCCTAAAAAAGGGTCAATGGGGAAAATAGTGGACATATATAATACTCTCAACAATAAAGATTTTATAAAACAAAAAATAAATAAAGTAAAGCTAATAATCATGAAAAAACATTTTTAAAAATGCACATATGTAAATAATGTTAAGGAATAAAAGTCAGAATATAAAAGAATACATACATGCTATCTATTGTTATGTTAATCATACATGTATTAGAAAATATGTGATAATGTAAAATAGTTGATTTAACTTTCTGGAACAGTAAAAAATGTATCTGTCCTTTAAAAAATATAATACTGCTATAAAAAGATAGTTTTCCATACAAAATAGCAGGCGATAAATGTTAAATATTTGTGTTGACAGTAAGTGCTACCGAAGTCCACAATAGGAAAGCTTAATGTGGACTAGAGCTTCCTTTTCGATGTAAAGTAAGGTTAATTTTTTTTATGAGGTAGTTTGTCATCAGTTTTACCAAACGCCTCGCTCCTTTTCTGCAGCTGTAATCTGCTCAGTGGCACCTGGGGGTGTACAGGATGGCCTGTCTTCCTGAAGAGAACCAGGTCCCCTCCCCAGATGCCACTCATTCTCATTTTAATAGAATTCCTTTTGAATTGCTTTAGAAACTCAAAATCTTAAGAATCATTGTAATAGCAATCTTTTATCCTAGAATAGGAAACATAGTATTGCTGTATATCTCTGTTATTTGGGCATTTTTTACCAATCAGTTATGATTTTCAACTATTCCTAAGTAAACTGGTGGGATTTTATTCCCCTTCTACTAGGGATTTCAATTATTTGTTCCTTCTGTGTCTCTAGAATAGATGAACATCTCAACTGTTTATGAATTATTTACAAAGAAGTTTTGGTAAACTGAATAATGCCCCACCCGAAATATGTCCATGTCCTAATTCCTGGAACCTGTCAGTGTCATTTTATATGGTGTAAAGTACGTTGTATGAAAAGAGACTTTACAGATGTGATTCCTTTAAAGATCTTGAGATGAGAAAATTGTTCAGGATTACCTGAGTGAACCAAATTTAATCAGAACAGTCATTAGAAGAGGGATACAGAAATCAGATATTCCATGATACAGAACAGTAGTTCTCAAAGTGGGTCCCAGAGCCGCAGCGGCAACAGCAGCACCTGTGACTTCTTACAAATGCAGATTCTTCAGTTCTGTCCTAAACCTCCCGAAAGGGAAACTCTGGGCATGAAAGCCAGGATTGACATTTAACAAGCCCTCCAGGTGATTCTGATATTTGTTAAAGTTTGAGAATCACGATCTACACCAAGTTTTGTTCTCCCTGATAGAACGAGCTTGAGGCTAAAAATGCTGGGAAAGCTCACTGTGCTCGACTGTCAAAGGTAATTTGCAGCTGCTTCCTTTCTGCCTGGGTTTTATCAGACTATAATCACTTGAACAGCTTAATTGAAAAATCACTTATGTTTATAGCTGGAATTAAATGTTTTGTATTTAAATAACCACTTTTGATTAGAATCATATTTTGTTGAAAGTGTTGGTTTTATCTGTGTTCTGTAAAAATACTTATAAAAACTCATCCAATTTCTAGCGGTAACTTACATTCTATTAGTATAAGGTGAAAGGTTTTACATCAAATCTCATGCTGTGTAATGGCCAATCAAAGAGTATTTCAAAGAGTATTTAAGGTGGCTCAATGGATTTCCTGGCTTAGTATTCAAAACTAAACCTTTTAAGATATTAATATTTAATGCTATATTTTTTTGCCTCTTCTCAAAGTTGATTTTATGTAGCCCTCATTATTTGCAACTCCTGAAATCTTGCTTAAGCAGCAAGTAGCAACATTTCTTTTTCTCATCCTTACGGATTTACTGAAATCTCGATTGTTTGAAAGTGGATTTAGCTTTGTGGCACGTGTTACTTTACTAGTAGCTGTGTAAAAACTAGCATTTGTTATTTAAGAAGATAAAATAGCTTTATTTTGGTGAAAATATATAATTAATTTCTGAAAAGCCAAAAGGAATAACTTGTTTCATTGTGCTCCTATTTGACAACTGGTCTTGTGGTTCCTTTTAGGTACTCAATAGGAAGAGCACTCTCCCGTCTTCATCTGTGGAACTGGATGGTTCCTACTTGAGTGTAGCCAAACCACAAACCTACTATCAAACCAAGCAAAGGCCTAAAAACCTGGACTCAGCTTCGGAACCCCTTGTGGAGTTCAGAAATAATTCTTTGAAACCATCAGCCCTTCATTATCCCAAAGAGGATCCTGACATGATGCCATCAGAAAATAGAACACGTGATTATGGATCCCCAGGGAAAAAACTAGCAGATGTAGTCCCTACAGAGAAAGTTCCTTCAGAGGCATTGAAGATGAAGGAATGCCAGCACCTTCAGCCCACTCCATCTAGACTGTGTTGTGCTCATAGACTTCCTGAAAATGCAGATCATGTTCCCGTTAGCCATCCTACAGACACGGCCCCTCAATATTCCAAGACACACCCAGAATCATGCCATTATTGTGGGCGTTCCTGGGCATCTCTGATGCATGGCCAAGAGGTACTGCAGCCCAGTGAAATTGATTTCAAAAAGCAGCTATCAGAAGATAGAAGGCAGCAACTTATGCTTCAAAAAATGGAGCTGGAAATTGAAAAGGAGCGCCTTCAGCATCTGCTGGCCAAGCAGGAGACAAAGCTTCTCCTAAAACAGCAGCAGCTTCATCAGTCTCGCCTGGACTACAATTGGTGAGTCCTACCTGTTCTTTCAGCAACGTCTGTAGCTTGGAGAGCACAGGATAAAATGACTCTGCATTGCTGCAACAAATGTGTAGGAACAGGTTCCTTGGGGTCTTGGCTTTCTCAGGATAAGGACAGATTATGACTAAGTAAATTCCACTATCATCTTTGGAAGACTTGAAAGATTACCTTGTCTTCCAATATGTTAGCTTAGATTACAGGGGTCCTCAAACTACGGCCCGCGGGCCACATGCAAATACAAATATTGTATTTGTTCCCGTTTTGTTTTTTTACTTCAAAATAAGATATGTGCAGTGTGCATAGGAATTTGTTCATAGTTTTTTTTTTTAAACTATAGTCCGGCCCTCCAATGGTCTGAGGGACAGTGAACTGGCCCCCCGTTTAAAAAGTTTGAGGACCCCTGGCTTAGAATATTTACTACTAAGGAGTCCAGTGTAATTTTTGCCAGATTCCAACGACAGTATTTTTTAATGATACCACCATTACACAAAATCCTTCATTGTTTGATGTCATTGTAAAGAACATTAGGCATTAAGTAAAAGCTTGAGATTTCAGGGTGTGGAATCCGATTGTAAAGAAGTATGATTAGCTGTCATCATTCCATATTTATGTCTCTCCACTATAACATCCTATATAATAAAAGGCTAATATGCAAATAGTCCCCTTGGGAGTTCGAACGGGAGACCGGGAGTTCGATTGCTCGCTATAGCGTGCACTGACCACCAGGGGGCGGCACGGAACATGGTGGGAGACCAGTGGCAGTGGTGGGGCGCTGAGAGAGCGAAGGAAGGAGGAGGCGGGGAAGCCAGGAGGCCAGGAGGTAAGAAACCACGCGGTAGTGGTGTGCGGGCAGTGAGGGAAAGAAGAGGCGGGGAGAGGGGGGACCTGATCAGCCCTGATTGCCAGCCAGGCCTAGGGACCATTCCCGCACATGAATTTCATGCACTGGGCCTCTAGTAAAATATAACAAACTAGAGGTCTGGTGCACAAATTTGTGCACAGGTGGGGTCCGGCCGCCTGCCCCAATGGAGGTTGATCAGGGCTGGGCCCGCAGGGGAGAGGGGATGCAGGAGGTTGGCTGCTGGCCCTGCTCCCACTCAGGATGGGGGGACCAGGCTGGCCAGGGGGAGGGGCCATGGGTGGTTGGCCAGCCGGCCCCGCCCCCAATCGGGGTGGGGGGGCTGATCAGGGGCCAGGCCAGCCAGGGGGGGGCTGCGGGAGGTTAGCTGGCCAGCCCCGCCCTCGATTGGGGTGGAGGGCTGATTGGGGGTAGGACCGGCCGTGGGAAGGGGCCGCAGGAGGTTCGGGGGGCGCTGATCAGGGCTCCGATATGGCCAGTTGGCTGCTGCAGTGCATGTCATAGCAACCGGTTGTTTCGGTTGTTCTGTTATTCCAGTTGCTTGGCTTTTATATATATAGATAATGGGACCTTCTAAATTCAATCTTTTCCTGTTCAGTAACCAATTCTTTTAAACTTACCAACATTTAAATTGTTCTTCCCATCTGGCCAGTGTGTCTCAGTAGTTGAGCATTGACTCATGAACCAGGGGGGTCGTGGTTCGATTCCTGGTCAGGGCACATGCCCAGGTTGCGGGCTCATTCCCCAGTGTGCTGCATGCAGGAGGCAGCCGATTGATGATTCTCTCTCATCATTGATGTTTCTATCCCTCTCTCCCTCTTCTTTCCTCTCACTGAAATCAATTAAAACGTATGTATATATATAAAAGCCTAAGTGACTGTTCACGACTAAACGACTGGAACTACCGGCTGACCAATCACTATGACATGCACTGACCACCAGGAGGCTGACACTCAACGCAGGAGCTGCCCCCTGGTGGTCAGTGCGCTGCCACAAGGGGCGTGCTGCGCAGCCAGAAGCCAGGCTCATGACTGGCAAGCGCAACTGCGGCGGCAGGAGCCCCTCCTGACTCTGCAGCAGTGTTACCGAGCAGTGGCGGCATGCGCAGTGGGCATAGATGAGCACGAGCTGCGCAGCGCCCGGCCCCGGCTCAGGCTTCTCCCTGGCTGCCTGCCACTTGGCTCACTTCTACATCCCTCGGGGGATGTCCGACTGCTGGTTTAGATCGGGCCTAAACCGGCAGTTGGACATCCCCTGAGGGGGTCCCAGATTGCAAGAGGGCGCAGGCCAGGCTGAGGGACCCCACCCCTGTGCACAAATCTGTGCACCAGGCCTCTAGTTTAAAAAATAAACAAGTAAATAAACTGTTCTTCCCTTAATAATTCTAACAGTTTTTGGTAAAGTCAAGGTTTCTAAATATAAGATTGTGTCATCTGCAAATAGATAATTTTACTTTTTCCTTTCCAACAGGGATACCTTTTGTTATTCTTGTCTAATTGCTTTGGCTAGTATTTTCAGTGTTATGTTGAATTGAAATGGCAGCTATAGATATGATGGTCAGGGTCATTTTAATTAGTGTTATTAGAATTCCCACTTTAGACTCTGGTGACCAAAATACACTTGCTTAAAAATGGATATGGAAAAGCTTTAAGTTTGTAGAGAAGAGATTTAAAGTGCTCTTAAAACATCTATAATGTTGAGTTTTTAAATTATATTCTAACCAACTCAGCCTTCCCCCACTCCTCTATAAGTAAAAAAAATTTAAATTATTATGAAACTGCTTTGTCTTTATTAATGTGTATTTAGTATTTTTTATAGTTTTTAATTTGAAAATAATTGCTGGATAATATAGCTATAAGAAAATGGTCTTTCAAGGATTAGCATTCAGTTTCTTAGGTTCCACAGGAGAAAACTTTCTCTGAATTTATTTTTACAGGTTAAGAACTCAAGCTGTGTTTAACTCAAAAGAACTGATTGCTGATAACAAGCTTACTAATCCCCGAGAACTCAACCTGGATATGAATGGGAGTGACTCTGGACCAAGGTAAACTCGGGCAGTTGGTCAAGGCAAGAATATGTAGGACATAGATATGAAGGATATGTTTGGTTTATAGTTAAATCTTCATATTGGTGAATCCAGCCTTTTGATCATATGAATAAATACATTCTCATTATAAAATTTTGAATATATATAATGAAGTATAAAGAAGAAAATAAAAATTATTCATATTCCTACCATTCAGAAACAATCTTTTCAGCTCTTTTTCTGTTTTAATCTTTCTTTTATAATTACATATCCTATATTTAGTAATAAGGAGTATGCTTATATAGAATTTTGATTGCTTTTTTCACTACATCATATTTTCTGATGCCATTACATTTTTATGAAAACACAGTAATTTATTCACTCAACAAATATTTATGTGTGACATCTACTATTCAGTATCTATAAGCCTGTTGTTGTATAATACAGGATTTTGCTATTATAAATTATGCTTTGAAGACCCTCTCTGATAATTTAATTTATCTCAACCTATTTCCTTGGTATAGATTCCTTTAAGTGAACTGCTAGCTCAGAGTATATATGAATCTTTTAAGATTCCTTTTTTTAAAAAAATATATTTCTTTATGGATTTCAGAGAGGGAGGGAGAGGGAAAGATAGAAACATCAATGATGAGAGAGAATCGATTGGCTGCCTCCTTTACCCTCCCCTCACCCCCCACTGGGGATCCAGCCCGCAGTCCAGGCATGTGCTCTGACCAGGAATTGAACCAGTGACCTCCTGGTTCACAGGTCGATGCTCAACCACTGAGTCACGCCGGCCGAGCATGAGCTGGGTTTTTATATTATACATTTTGTTTCATATTTCTCCTTTTTTTTAATGAGTTTATTTAAGCCAAACTAATAACAGTGCTGGGAAGCTAGGTCTCAAGTGCTTTTCCATATTCCATTTTATTTTTAATCAAACTTTGCTAAATTTCAAAAGAAAAATATTTTATTATAAAAAGTAGAACATCCAAAAACACATCAAGAAATGACCTGTCATATTTCATTCCTCATTCTATTCCCTATTCTGATTGTCTTTGTTGAATTCATGTTTGTATCCTTCTATACCTTTCTTTATGCCTCTATATATGTACAATATCTATAAATATTTGAGATCAAACTGAACACATTACTTGTTAATCCCCACCCCCATCCCCCACTCAACAGTACTTCATGGTCATCTATCAGATTTTTAGGTGTAGAACTATGGTAAGCAGAATAATTGCCCCCAAAGGTGTCTGTGTCCTAATCCCGGGAACCTCTCAATATGTTACCTTACATGGTAAAGGGACTATTTAGATATAATGAAGGGATTAGACCTTGAGATGGGATATTATCCTGGATTATCTGGGGAGTCTCAGTCTAATCACATGAGTCCTGGAAACTGGGGAGTCTTTTCTTGCTGGGTCAGAGAGATGAGATGGAGAGAGGAAGATTCCAAGCATGAGAATGACTTCACTTGCCATTGCCGGCACTGAAGATGGAGAAGGAGGTCACAAGCCAAGGAGTGCAGGCAGCCTTTAGAAGCTCAGAGCAGTCGTCAGCTGGCAGCCAGCAAGGATATGGGGAGCTCAGTTGTCCAATTGCAAGGAACTGAATTCTGCCAACAACCCGAATGAGCAAGGGAATAGCCTTCAGAAAGGAACATAACCTAGCCAATACCCAGTATTAGCCCATGAGACCTGTGTCAGACTTCTGATCTACAGAAGTATAGAATAATAAATTCGTGTTGCTTAAGCCACTAAACTTGTGATAATTTGTTATAGCAGCAATAGAAAACTAATTCAAATGCTAACTCGTTTCTTATAAATGCATAACAGTCCATGGTTTCTCTGAACACTGTTAACATATCCAGCACTTCCATTGTTGGACATTCAAATTATTTCAAGTTTTTACCACTACACAATGCTATAACAAGCATGACTGTACTTATTCTTGTATTCTGCTACATCTGTTTATTAGGATAAATTCCTCATAATAGAATTGTTACTTCTACATACATATATTTCTATATAATTTATAATTATAAATTACAAGATTCAATACCAATTTTCTTTTGCAAAAAGTTGCAGCAATTCATACTCCCACTTGCAGTTTATGAAAGTTTTCATTACTGCTGTTCAGTAAGTGTAGTGAATGCTTTGGAAGCTAGTGCTTTAGTCTAAGAGATGGACGTGCTTTAAAAATTCAGGTACACTTGGGCATCCATGTCCTACATTCAGATAATTATGACAAAAATAAGATAGAACCATGCACTACTTTCAAACAAGTATTTCCTAATGTGTATTTGATAAAGGCATTTTAAAATGTTAACTGCAGCCCTAGCTGGTTTGGCTCAGTGGATAGAGTGTTAGCCTGTGGACTAAAGGGTCCTGGGTTCGATTCCAGTCAAGGGCACGTGCCCAGGTTGCGGGCTCCATCCCCAGCAGGGAGTGTGCAGGAGATAGCCGCTTAATGATTTCCCTTCATCATTGATGTTTCTCTCTCTCTCTCTCCCCCTCTCCCTTCCTCTCCAAAGTCAATAAAAATATATATATTTAAAAAATGTTTAAATGTTAACTGCATCTAAGTGTTTGAGAATCATTTGCCAGTAGAACTCCCCAGATAAAATTTAATTTTAAGCTAAGTTTTGTTTATTTGGAAATTTAAATTATCTTAGTATTAAAAACATTATGTATTTAAAATATTAAACTGACTCGAGTGAGGCATTAAGAATTTGGAACTAAAATAAATGAGATAACGAGGAAGTAAAAAACATATTTTTTATAATTAACAGCTCATTTTGAGTTAATTATATACAATTACCAAAATCTAATTGCAATTTATTTTCTATTATCTGTGGGAAGAATCACAGGCAAGGGAGCTTACATTGCTGCCTTCCTGCATAAATGCTATAGAATGAGAATGAATAATATGTGAGGCCTTAATGACAAGTAGGAGCAAATAGTGGGGCACAGCTGAGCCAACCATTGGAAGATAATTATCACATGAGAGATGGTAATGACTTAAAAATTCACGAGTAACTCTTATTGCTTATAGGTTCTCTAGTTTGTTTTTTACTTAGTTTGCTTGAGATTTGTTTGTTGGCTATGCAAAGATGACCTTTATTTAAAAACAAAACAAAACAAAACCCGGCTCGCTAAGTACTACAGGAGATGTAAAAAAGCCCCTAGTTCAAGTACTCTAATAGTGGAGTAAGGCACATATATAAATATTGATCATCTATAGACTACAAGGGCTATAAAAGAATACAAATAAACTAAGAAGAGGTTTGTAGAAGAGGTAATATTTGAGATTAAGTCCTAGAATTTTGATAGGTAGGTGTATCAATAGGTGTGTGTATGTGTGTGTTTCAGGTGGGAGAAAATATGAAAGAGTAGACGTAAAGGAAGGAAATCACACAGCATATATGGGGCATGTAGAATAAAGGCTGAACTCCTTGACTGGAATGGTGTTCTGCATGAACTCTGGCTTACCTCATCTCATACCACTCCCCTTCTAAACAGTTAGTGACCCCTACTCCCATTTTACTTAAAATTCTAATTTCTTACCACGGCCTTTATGTTCTCCTATCTTGACTCTGCACTTTTTTCCTTGTATCCTGTGTTCCAACTTCATTTGGTCTTGGTTGTCATTTCAGTTTCTAGTACATGCTGCACCATACCTATAGCTGCCCTTAACACTTTAATCCTGTCCTTCCTTGTGTTAACTTCTTTAGATGAAAGCTTAAACATCATCTCCTGAGTGGATACTTCTCTGATCACCCCATTGTTCCCTGTGTCAGTACTCTTAGGTCCCATATACTACCACCCAATTGTAAACTTCGTGAGTGCAAGGATTATAATTGTCTTGTTACATATGATATGTTATACCATCTATGTTATAAAGATGGTATCTTCAGTAGATAGTAGGTACTCATGAAATATTTGTGGAATGGATTTTTTAAAAATCTTAATTTCCTCATTATAGCATCAACTAAGAAAGGTGACAGAGTAACATCTAGGAGGAGGATGGAGATACTTAGAATAGCCTCAAGGGAAGGTATAATAAGTTACCAAAAGCTGATCAATAAAAAGTATTGCATTCATAATATAGAAATTCCTTAGAATTGATAAGATAAACTACCTCAAATAGGCAACTCTTGGAAGAGTAAATCCAAATAACCAGTACATATATAAAATCATCTTATAAGTAATCCTGGAAAGATGAAAATTAAAAACAACAAAAACATAACATTGAAAAGTCTAGTAATATCACGTGTTAATAAGGGTGTGGAGAAACAGGTACTTTGATACACTGCGATACACTGCTTGTAGGCATGCAAGTTGCTAGAGCTACTTTGGTGGTCAATTTTGGAATATCATTTTACAGTTATTTTTAATTATCATTGATCATTGGCACACCAATTATCTTACATTCTGTACTGTATTCTTACATTCTATACTGAGGCACCTCCATCCTCTACCCTTGTCACAACCACTGGTTTTTAAATGATGGCTAAAACACTGAAGCACAAGACTGCTCAGGGCTCTTCCACACTATTATCTGCATGTGCTGAACTGTGCAGGTTGATAGCGTTCAAATAGGAAAAGACAAACCCACTGCCCCCTTGTATGTGGTGTCCTTCAAATTAGCTGCCACATGAAGAAGCTAATAATTTAGCTTTGGATAATTTTTAATCACATTTGTTGTCTCAGTATATATTAAATTTGTGAGATAAATATTTTCTAAAATAGCAATTCATGGATTTTCAGGATGTTAAATTCTTTAGCTGCATAGCATTTTTCCATGTAGATAAGGCTCAGAGGTAGAGAGCATCATCTATAGAAATTAGAGAAATTTCCTGAAGAATATTGGTGCTACCACTGGTTAAATACAAGGAGTTGGACAATAAATTGTAGATACACTTACACTTTATCTGCTGTACACAAACAGCAAAAAGATTGAATAGTGGTAGTTTTCACCCTTCACTCTATGTACTTACACAAATCTTTGGGAAAGTACTTTTCTTCAGTAATGTTAGTGGGATTGGGGAGTTGGACGTTTCATTGCCACTTGAGTCAGTTTGCTTCGATAACCTCATTTCCAGGTTTATTTGGAATGAGAGCAGTTTGATTTCTTTTTTGACAGTGACTGCCTAGCCTGTTCCAATCTGCAACATATGGGTTCTTGTCACAATATGGAGCAGAGGTGGCATCTTGGATAGTGAACATTGTTTCCCAGGAGATAGAGAAAGACAGTAGTCTTGGAGGTATCAGCTGGTTAAAAGTATCACTTATTTTTTAGCATTTTTTTTCTTGCAATAAATAGAGATTAGCCTGAAGCCTACAACTGCAGATTTAGTTGTCATGTCAAATCTTTGGTAGAATTCAATGGACTGTTTTTGGATATTATGACCTAATTGATAAAATATATCCAGGTCTTGATTCTTTTTTTCATTCTACAACTACATAAGATAGTTCTATAAAAGGACTCTATAAACATACGGCTGTGTTTCATTTATACATCTAAGTATTGCTTCTCAGTGGGAAGAGGGAGTGAGAGCTAAGACAAAATGGATGGAAGCCAAAAGCATTTTACCAAAACATCACATTGATGTATAAGGCTTTTATATGTAAAAGAGTGGAGAGAGCAAGGTTAAGACTAGTAATTATTAATTTGATTTATTTATTCTTGTTTTCAGACATCCCAAGAGTTCTCTTTGAAAGGACATACAATGTTTAGATGCTGTAAAAGGTTTTTATTTTTAATTAGCAATAGCTTTCGAACTACCTGAGTATACTTTAAAAATTTATTTTTGGATTCGGGACAATTGAATACACACAGGACAAACATAAAAACACAGAAGTTTGGAAAACAAGTGCATTCTTTTATTTGTAGTAGTCTATATGGAGGGATTCCTGGGTAGATAGGGTAACTGGAGGTTTGTTTGAACATAAGATGAAAAGAAATAATGACTGTATTTCTGAGCATATTTTTTGATCATAAAGTGTCTGAGGATGTGGTTGTGATCCTGATTGGCCCATGGTGGTTTGTTGTAGGTGGATGCCTGTCTCAGAAGAACTGGATATTGCATATGAAACAGTGCTAATTTTTGATAATCCCACAGAGAAAATTTTATATTGAACTCAACTCATTTGCTTTTCATATTGCTCCTGTGGTGCAGAGGATTGATTTTTGTGCTGCTTTTGCTATTTGGCATTTTCTTCTTTGGTAAACAGTGTATGCAAGCCTTAATCCTTTAACCTTGAATCTGAGCCCTGGGCTATTTGATAGGAAAAGAATTTTTCTTTGTTCTATGATGTGGCATGGTGAAGGATTGTATTAGTCAGGGTCAACCAGAGAAACAGAACCAATAGCAGATATATATTATGAGACATATTGCAAGGAATCGGCTTAGGCCAGGCCAAGCTGAAGTTCATGGCTGGCTGCAGGAAGAGCGGGCAGAAAGCTCAGGGACAGGCTGAAGCTGCATTTTCAGGGAAGCCTCAGCTCTGCTTTAAAGACTTTTCAAGAAATTGAATGAGGCCCATCCAGATTGCCTAAGATTTGAGGGATTGTAATCACATCTGCAAAATAACCTTCACCTAGTTTCGTGCTTGGTTAGCTGGGGACAGTAGCCTAGCCAAGTTGGCGTATCAAAAAGACCATCATAGCCCACCCCTTGTCAACTTAGCACCAGGTACATCTCCTTAAACTATATTTAACCTCCAAATAAACAAAATAAAAGGCATACTAACATAGTACAACTTCTCCCACATACACCTGAAACATGCTAACCCATTCTCCACAAGAGAATGTAAAGTCCTGGGTGATGGTCACTCTTCTCATTGAGGTCCTATGATGTCAGTGCTGTGGTATAAAGGTAATTATTACTTGTGCATCTTAAGTTAGGTGATAAAGGGATAAGAGAGAAAAGAAAATTAATTAATTAATATACATATACAAACATACCCATAACAGAGTAAGGAAGAAATATTCATAATTATTGCAGTTCTCATCTCTGCAACTGGCCACATGGCTGTAGTTGGGATTTATAACCACTGCCTTCCACTTCCCATCTCACTACACTTTGCTGGAGAGAGAAAGAGAAAGAGAGAGAGGGTGGGGGAGAGAGATATGACAAGGAAAACACAGAAAAGACATCTTGTGGCACTGCACGTCCAACTGACTTTAGAAACATTGAATTTGTACTGCCTTTTTGAAAAGTAGATTTCCTAGGACACGAAGTAATGATGTATGTCAGGAAAATATGCACAAGCATGGAATTCCATACTCCTGGGAATGGATCTTTACAAGACAATGCAGTGCAGTGATTTCATAGCCCAAGCACTGCAATGAGACCGGGATCGAATCTCAGCTCTGCCACTCACATTAGTTGTATGAACTTGGATAAATAATTTACCCTTGCTAAGCCTCAGTTTCCCTAGCCTTTCTTAAGAAAACTTCATTGGATGGTTGTCAGACTTAAGAGAGACGCATTCTCACTTGCTGTTGTTTTACTGGAGAGCATTTTGGTAAAATCAGAGACAAAGGAAAGCTGGAAGTCTTACTCTGCTCTTAAGAATCCTTGAGTGCCTGCTGCTAGCATTAAATTCCCTGAAAGGAGATGAAGGCAGCCAGTGGAGGTGTCATGTTCAGCCTCGTTCTGACAAATGAAAAATTAGTCATAATTAGATGTGTAACCAAAACTTGAGAAAAGAGAAGCATGTATTTCTGATCTAAGACTCAAAAAGATAAGAGTCAAAAGAGCCTGGAAACTATCAAACATATAATTTCTGACCATGCAAACAAATCAGTTGACAAATTAAGGGAGGATTCTTTCAATTGTGACTGCAGAAATAAGAAGATACATCAAAGGGTATATATGAGAGAATTTCAAAGAACAGCAAGAATACTATCAAATATACTAAAGTCCAAAATAGGCTGAGGGTTTTAAAACATGCTATGGATGACTGAAATAGCTTATCTGATTTTGTTTAAAGGCTAAGGGCAAATCAAGGATAGGCTTATTATTTAGGACCTAAGATGCGCTAGCGCATGGGCAAGGAGAATGAAACACTCCTCAGGTATTTTCTTCTCAAGAAGAAGGATCTTTGGTCTAGAAAGAGTAGAACAACCATTTTTACAATAAAACAGAAGCAAAAGATAGGTGAAGAATTTATTTAAAATGTGTATGGACACACATTCGTGTACATAGATATAGATATGCAAATTCGGTTCTTCCAGCTTGTTTATATACATCTCTGTGTCGAAACAGTTCCTATGGATAAGGCCGAAAAACCTTTACTGTTATCCTTGAGGATTTGTAGACAACTGTGGAGGTGCCAGAAGGCTAAATGTGGATAAATTTCTTTTAAAATACAAAGGAAATGGATTCTGCATATTATATGCCAATGAACTAGACATTAATTCTGGACATGATTCTTAATTCTAAGATGATTTATGATCTGAGAAAGCAGATAGAACATATGGTTACCCTGCTCTCCTACAGAATACCTCTAAGCTGACAAAGAAAAGATGTTTGGAAAACCCAAACTTATACCTTTCATCTTACCCATTTCAAATAGATTTGTGCCCTGTTGTTCAAGTAAAAAACTGCATAAACCATCTTGATTTATACTCCTCCTTCTTTCATGCTCCATATCCAGTTCATTAGTAAGTCCTATGGACTCTACTTTCAAAAATATTTGCTTTGTCATCTTCCCTCCCTCTCCATTGCTCCACTGTATCCAAACCACCATGTCCATTCATATTATTCTGTGGCCTGCCAACTGGTGTTCCTATTCCTGCCTATAACACCAGCAACCCATCCTTGACACAGTAGTCAGAGTGGTCATTTTAAAAGGTATGTCAGAATCCATGTCCATCCTCTGCTTCAAGCTCTCTAATGGCTTCCAGTCATGTTTGACATACAAATCTAAACGCTATCAATTTACCATGCCCTCCATGCTGTGACCTGGCATTCTCTCCAGCCTTCTCGTATCTACTGTCGCCCTGCTCATAATATTCCAGCCACCGTGGCCTTTCGGATCCTCGAAAACACTCAGCCCAACCCCTCTGTCCTGGTATTGTCAGTTTCCTCTGTCTGGAAGAGACTTTCCCTAAGTTCTTACATGATTGGCTTATTACTCGTTAAGGAAAAAGCAGTCAACTCTCACTTCTCCTTCATATTGGCAGAAATTAAAGAGTGAGAATACCCATGCTTGTCGGGCCGCAAGGAAAATAGCAAAATGCATATCTGGTGAAATATGTAAGTAATTTGTAGAGCAAGCAGACTAAGGTTGAAATTGAAAATACAGAACTGAATGTAAATGAAAATACAACATATAAAAACCTGTGGGATGCAGCTAAAATAGTGTTTAGGGGGAATCTTATAGATAGGTATTACTTAGTCCCTTCACGGAGCTATGGAAACTGAAATCCATGTTATAGGAGAAATAGTGGAAGAAACCAAGTACATTAACCTCAGCCTATTGTATCACAATTTCTGTGAATGGGGCCTAGGGACCTGCATTTTCAGAAAGCTCCAAGGTGATATCTTCTTGGGACCAACTAGACAAGATTCTTTCTATGCTCAGATTGTGCTTGTTGTGTGAGTTCATTTATGTCTTACATATCCTGCTATGATGTAACTGGTGTTCAGTAAGCACTTTATTATGATACTCTTGTCGTTACCTTTAGCAAATAATTTTTGCATATTTTTACTGTAGTATCATAATTGTCCTTGCTCTGGAGCACATATGTGCCAAAGGTGGCTGAGCGGTGCCATCTGAAGCCAGTCTTTTGAACCATGGTTTCTGACTGCTTCATTCTGTCTGCAGAGCCTTTGAGTGATGTAAAAAAAAAAAGAAGAAAAAGGAGCTTGTATCTGTAAATTAATGAGCTAAGAGATATAATATGCTGTCATGGTTTGCTTTTCATAGCCAGGTAGTTATTATATACTCACACTTAGCAACTCCCTGCTTCTGCCTCTCACCTTTCTCCAACAAGCAACCCAGTGCACCTCGCAGGGAGGTCTTTGATAAAACACACTAACTGCACAGAAGCCTTTTTGCAAAGCAGCACAACTCAACGAGACCGATTTTAAATTGCAGAATTTGAAAACTATGGCTCATTTGGTAACTATACAGCAATGCCAATAGCAACAAACATTATATGAGAAAAACACGCAAAGGACTGTCTTTGTCTAAATTATATATAACTATTAACATTAAGTAGCATGATTGATTTCCTTCAAACTTGTCACAGTGGGGTAAGTAAGGCTTTCATTTTAGCCTTATGCTCTAGGGCTTTTCATCCTGTTGAAGGATTCTAGGTCAAATGGGTCCCCAGGCATGGCCCAAACTATAGGAAATCCACAGTTTTATAGCTCACACCTGGAACCTGGCTGCTCTAATTATGGGTCCTTTTAAAGTGTTTTCTTTAAAACCCTCTTAATGCTTTTTTTTTTTTTTTACTCAGCTTTCTATTACATCCTCATTTACTTCAGTGGATGATGGTTCTATGAATAGGACCTATTGGCCAAAAAAATGGATTTCAAAATTGCTATTCATATACCTAAAGCCGCCTGCTATGAACGGCTGTGAGCCAGTTCTGAGGCCCTGTAGTGGAGAACGCTGTGTATATACTTATGGTCATATGAGTGTGTGAAAACATAAAAGGTGTTGTAGCATGCTGGTGCACCCAGTATTTTTAAAGAAGGTTTATTGATTCTGAGTCGCAGGGTAGCAACTTAGTTGTGCCCTATATAGTAATCAAAGCCTTAGAGGGAGGTCCTCTGCTCTGTTGGGGCCAAGGAGACAGGGAAGCCTGATAATGTGGCCTCTTGCTAGTTTTACTCAGTAGTCAGAGCTCGAAACACTTGAGTCTGTAAATGCCAGAAAATGGGTTATTTTTGTGATGCTTGCTGATTGGGAGGGGTTAATGGAGTCTCTTGAATGAGCAGAAGGGAAGGATGAATTGGAATTAGAACTCCTGATAAACTTTCAAGGAGTTTATTTGAAGGTAAGTAGACTTTCCTTCAGTAAACAGGCAGTAAGCATCCCCTTAATGTAAACAACACAGTCTGATCTCTGCAACTTTGGATGGTATTTTTAAAGTTCGTCACAAAACTTCTATTGAAAATACAGAAACAGGACTCCTTTTTAAACATGGTTTTGTCAAGTGGTAAGAGCCAGAAGACTTACCCTCTTACTAAAGTTTAGGAGCTCCCTTTAGTTTCATAAAGTGTCATAGTAACTGATACTTGCAATAGCCAAAACAAGGAAGCCACTCAAATTAAATGTCCTTTAGTGGATGAATGGATAAACTGGTAAATCAAAACAATGGAATGGAACTCAAAAATAAGAAGGTACAAGCTATTGTAGATGCAATAACTTAGATGACTTTCAAAGACATTGTGCTGAATGAAATCTATTATGATGTCACATATCATCATACTTCCTGGAAAATTTCACTGTACATTCATGAGACAATGAGCACGAAAAGACAATAACATCCTAGTATAATTATAAAATACTACAGGCCCAATGCACAAAGATTCGTGCAAGAATGGGCCTTCTTTCCCCTTGCTGCCAGCACCGCCTTTGCTCCGGCTGGAGCCACCATTCTTCCTTCATTCTGGCCCAGAGCCACCTTTCTGCCTACCCACGCTGCCCAGAGGCGCCGAGCAGCTGGGACAGTGCAGAACGCCTGCATCGTCACCATGGTGACGACACAAGCATCCCGCCCCTCCCCCGGCCGCTCAGTGCCTGCATATGCAAATTAACCCACCATCTTTGTTGGGTTAATACTTACTCCTGATTGGCTGGTGGGCATCGCAAAGGTACAATCGATTTGCATATTTCTCTTTTATTGGTGTGGATTGTTTATATCTTTGAATAACACCTTGAGAACCACTGCTTTAGAGATAGCAGAAACATGGACTGGTCCTCACTTTGTATCTTCACTAACACCCTGGCGGTATGTTGATTCACCATTGGACTTTGGCTTTCTTTAGGGAGATTTTCCACCACAGTTCTTAACTGACCACCATAAGGTTTTCTGACATTTTCACTAAATTTATATGTCTTTGATACCTTGGTTTGGATCAGCCTGAGTTCTAAAATTTTATATTCATAGTTCATTTGCAAGATTTCTTGGGCATACTATAAACATGTCTTTTTGAAGCTTCATACATGCATGCTTTGATGAAACTAAAATGTGGATTATAGATCTAGGAATGACTGAATGATCCCACAGTGCAAAGAGGAGGTAACAGTTCACTAACTCAGAGTTCTGTTATATTAATCCCACAAATACCTTCCAAATCATAATTGTTTCTTTAGTAGATGTATCTTGGGCCTCTTTTGTGTTTGCATCTCCATGGAAGGCGTTGCTGGGGATCAGAGAAGGGTAAGGCATGGCATCTGCCCTTAGAAAACTATATTCATACTTTTTTATGCTTGTTTTTCTTAGTTTATATTAAACTATCATTTTCATCATCCCAACTGTTAACCTTCTCTTACATACTTTTACAAAGTTAAAAGGTATTCATTCTGCATGGAAATATATATTAATTGACCTCAAAGAGCTGTTTTCTTTATTTGAGACCACAGTGAAGTTCTGAGAGCAGCAGCTTGGTGATGGCTAACCAGTGTTTCCTTTTGTGCAGCGTCCTTCCTCACCACTGGCTTCTTAGCTCTCCCTCTGGTGCTGCTTCTGGGAAGAATTAAAATAAAGATATTATAGTTAATGAAATTCCAGCTACATTCCTTTGGTGAGGGAGCAAATTAAGATCTGGTGACATCTTCAAGTATAGTGAGGTCACCCCTAATCCTTCATTAGATGGTGAAGGTCACATCTTTGAGTGAAGGAAGTGCTGACCTTTCTCCAGAGTTCATGTTTAAAGGCCTATCAAGCATCAGCACACAGACATCCCACAGAGATCACCAATCCGAATGTCTCCTCCATCAGCCTCCTTCACATTTCCCTCCTTTTCTCAACAATTTTAATGTATCAATACCTCTTCTCATATGTCTTCAGGCTCATTTTCTATGTGCTCAGAGATTCTTCTCCTTACACACACACTTTATATTTGCCTTGCCATTGACCACTGCCCTTTTTTTATCAAACTTTTCTAGAGCATAGTCTTTTTTTCAATCCTCATCTTATTTGACTTCTCAATATGAAGTGACAAAGGTAACCTTTCTGATACAACTCTCATCTCCTTGGGTTTTTTTTTTTTTTTGACACTATTCTTTATTCTGCTTATTGCCCTGTTGGCTTTTGATTTCCCCTCCCCCCAAAGTATTTTACTGCTTCCTTTGCTCTGCCTACTGTTAAAATTTTGACAATTCCATCCTTTTACCTCTTTTCAGTTGACTTCTGTCTATAGGAAATTTATTTCCATGACTTTATATCATATCTCTATGCTGATAACTCTAAAATCTTTATCTTAGGTCTCAGCTTTTCCCTTCTGAGGTCCAAACCTGTCCTTATAACTGCATGATAATATTACCTAGCCCAAGTGATGTACAGGTGCCCCAAGTTCGGGTCTTCAGATCCAATCCAGTTATCTCTGCTCCACCCCCACTGACCTCTGTCTCTATAATTCTCAGCAACTATGCCATTTAGCTATTCAGCTAGTCTGTAATAACTTATGAATACCAACTATGTACTAGGTGTTCATAGACCTACCAAGTCTTTTAGATGTTTCCTCATTTAATGGTAATAGGAATAGTAATAAAAATAATGATAATAATAGAAGGAAGCTAACACATTTAGGTAGTGTTTATGTGCTGGGCACCCTTTTGAGTATCTTACATATGTTAATTCATTTACTAATAACCCTCACAACAACCCTATGAGTTACTTAATTATTAACCTTATTTTATATATGAGGCTCAAAGGGGTTAAATAACCTGCTTAAGAAATCACATCTATCAGAACGCCGAACTAGTTATATAGTCAGTAACCAGTTCTGTCTGACATCAAAGCTGATACTCTGCGCTACTAGGCTGCCCTAACTACCCCTCAGGATCAGACTCCTCTCTTCCTGTGCCATGGAACCAAGGAACCAAGCAAGTGCCTTTTGCATAGCATATGCTAGTAAGTTATCATTATCATTCCTTTTTCTGACTTTCCTTGCCTCATTGTCTTCATGACCCTCCATTCTCCCAAGCTTCCTTTTACATGGGCCAGCTCCCGGTAGCACTTTGGTTATGCTGCTGTCATAACCAACCTACCACATTGTGTATTCATTGTTGAGCTGTCTCTTCCTGTTTACCTGTAAATATTAAAGATAGTCACTTATTTCTTTGTGTTTTCCCATGCCTAAACACAGAACTGACATAGAGAAGGTTATCAGATAAAATTCATTGGGTATCTGGAAATAAAATTTGTACTGATGATATTGGGAGTGGGAAATAGGAAGATCTGATAATATATGGACTACATCACTTTTGAAATTTTATTCTTTAAACTCCTTGGTCTTAAAATATTTCTGATTGACAGGTTCATCTCTGGGGAATATGAAGATTTAGTTGGGATGTTTAAGAAGATTATTTGTAAGAGTTCTAAGCAGTAGGGTCATGTGCCATCTGGCTGTACATTCATTGATAGCCAAGTGTGCACAGGATTAGTAACTAGATACTCTCCCAACACAGGACACCATGGATTCTTTCTCTCAAAGTAGCAGGTGGAATTTAAATACTAGCTTATCGGGCCTCCTTTTCTTCTTGAATCACTTAGCACATCCGTGGATCCATAATACTCCATTTACAGACCAAGCAGGCCAATTTTGCTAGATTGATTCATTGAGATGAACAGCTACAACAAGTTAAAATCTATCACCACATCCCTGCATAATTTCAAAATGAATCTAGTTTGTGTTAATGGACATTTGTTTTTATTGTCTCAAAGATTGAACTTTTCCTCCAGTAAAGCAAAATAATATATATATATATATATATGGTGTTCTAGCCTGAACAGTACATAAAAATTAGTAAATAAGGCCCTATTAAAAATACTTATAATGTAAGTAACATGAGTCCCAATAGCATTTCTAATGTCCATTAATGCTTATTCTGAGGATCAGAGCTCATTTTACTGAGCCATTTAGTCAAATTGTGTGATTATTTAGAAAGTTAATTCATGCATACTAAAATCTAGCTTAAGTAATGCAGAGGGTAGGAGGTAAAACTCTATGGAGATGATAGTCCTTTTTGTTATTTAATGATCAGCCATAATTAACTTGCAAATTTGAAATAATTAGAACAAATTAAAGGTATTTAACTTTGCCTCCCTAAAGAAAAATTCAAATTGCACCAAATGCAGCTTTAAATTATTCAAATCTCAGAGGTCTAGGCTAGATTTTTTTTATAATGCCTTTTCTATGATGAGAATACCAATCTGCTTTTTGTCAGAAGGCATCCTATCAAGTAAGTGTTCTTTGTGTTTAATAAATGACAGCTATTCTTCTTTGTAAAAGTACTCCAGTCTCCCAAGACTATATCAGCATTTCCGTGGCATTTTAATTCAATAAAACAAAAGGTTAATGTTTTTCTACTTTTTAAAGAATGCAAATACAAGTGGTATTCAATTGGTCCTGAATGACATTTAAATTTTGCCATTCAAGCTCAGACAGACAGACTATCATGATATGAGATTTGGGCAAAATAGAAAGAAAAATTCATGGAATTTTGGATTATTAGAATTTTTTGGAACTTGAAGAACTGAAAATGTTTTTCTTTCTCCATCCTAAATCGAGGTTACTCAAAGTTTCTCATCTAGTATTTTATAATTTATATCCAATAAAATATGGAGATACCATTCAATAAAATCTTAGCAACTTAAGAGTGACTTATACAGAGTGGCTGTCTTGATTTTAATCATTTTATCAGCACTTTAACAGCTCAAACAGATGCTGAATAAGAATAACAGAACTATAATAATTTCATCATATCAATGAATGATGTTGCCCCATATTAGTCATAGCTCTTCAGTGAATTTTGTACATGTTTTATCTGGACTGTATGAAGTGATAAGAAATACTGACAATTAGGTTTTAACGTTATGGTGCCTCACACAGTGAAGGAATGGTTACAAAGTATGTGGTCAGTGAATGTTTCTTCAGTTTACTATCTAGTTCTGTGTAGTTTTGGGAATAACATACAGGGTGTTTGAAAAAGTACTAGTAAACACACTTTAATTGAGCTGATAGCTCAATTGATACTTCTTTCTTTTCAGATTTAACCCATTGGAATTAGTACTTATTCAAAGTGTGGGACACCCTGTAGTTATTAATTTTGATACATCACAGTATATCTTAAAATTTTTGATAAAAATTTCTGTACTGTTTTATTCAACATTATTTTTCAGTCAAATTTATTGAAATTTACATTTAATAAAATGCACACATCAAGGTTGATGTGTTTTAACAAATGAATATACCCATGTAACTGATACCCCAATTAGTACAGCATGTCATCACCCCAGAATGTCACTTTGCAGGAAGCCCACCCAACCACCACACCCGCTTCCTGCAAACCTCTGGCCCAGGCAATCACTGATCTGATTTCTCTCACATAAGATAGTTTTGCACATTCTAAATCTTCAAATAAGTGTATATGTGTATCTGGCATCTTTTACTCACTATATGTTTTAGAGATTTACCATGCTGCTCCATGTTTCATTAGTCCATTACTTTTTTATTCTTGAGTAATAAATAGTTCTTGAGTAATAAATAGTTTATTGTATACCACAAGTTGTTTATCAGTTCATTTGTTGATGAACATTTAGAATGTTTCTACATTTAAGAAGGAAAAAAAAAACTGAGCTGCTCTAAATATCCAAGTTCATGTTTTGGATACAAAACCTTCATCAGATATATGTATTGTGAATATTTTTTCTCAGTGTGCTACTTGCCATTGTATTTCCTTAGTGTTGTTTTTGAAGAGCAGTACTTTTTATTGATGAAGGCTAAAAAGATATTCTCCTATGTTTTTTATAGGACTTGTAGACTTTTAACTTTTTCATTTAAGTCTGTGATTAATTTCAAATACATTTTTATAGTGTGAGGTAGGGCTCAAGATTCCTTCTTTTACTATCCAGATATACAGTTATTCTAGCACCATTTGTTGAAAAAACTACTTTTTCTTTATTGAATTGCCTGATGTATTTTCAAAAGGCACAAACACACACTCACACATTTATGGATTTCTATTCCATTGATCTATATTTCCATTGTTATGTCAGTATCACTTTAGCTTTGTAGTAAATATTGAAGTCAGATTGTACAAGTTGTCCAACTTAATAAAAACTGTTTTATGTATTCTACGATTCAGTTTTACATTTTAGATTCAATTTTCTAATTTAAGGAAGCAAATTTATTATTAGATCAATTTTGGAAGAATTATTGTAAAAACTAGAGGCCCAGTGCACAAAAATTTGCCCGGCCTGTGCCCTCTCGCAGTCTGGGACCCCTCGGGGGATGTCCACCTGCTGGCTTAGGCCCGCTCCCCAGGGGATTGGGCCCAAGCTGGCAGTCAGACATCCCTCTGGCAGCCCGGGATGGCCAGCCTGGGTGAGGGGCTGATGGCTGTTTGCAGGCTAGCCACAGCCCCTTCAGGGTGGGGGTCCCCACTGGGGTGCCTGGCCAGCCTGGGTGAGGCGCTGAGGGCTGTTTGCAGGTTAGCCACAGCCCCTTCAGGGTGGGGGTCCCCACTGGGGTGCCTGGCCAGCCTGGGTGAGGCGCTGAGGGCTGTTTGCAGGTTAGCCACAGCCCCTTCAGGGTGGGGGTCCCCACTGGGGTGCCTGGCCAGCCTGGGTGAGGCGCTGAGGGCTGTTTGCAGGTTAGCCACAGCCCCTTCAGGGTGGGGGTCCCCACTGGGGTGCCTGGCCAGCCTGGGTGAGGCGCTGAGGGCTGTTTGCAGGTTAGCCACAGCCCCTTCAGGGTGGGGGTCCCCACTGGGGTGCCTGGCCAGCCTGGGTGAGGCGCTGAGGGCTGTTTGCAGGTTAGCCACAGCCCCTTCAGGGTGGGGGTCCCCACTGGGGTGCCTGGCCAGCCTGGGTGAGGCGCTGAGGGCTGTTTGCAGGTTAGCCACAGCCCCTTCAGGGTGGGGGTCCCCACTGGGGTGCCTGGCCAGCCTGGGTGAGGCGCTGAGGGCTGTTTGCAGGTTAGCCACAGCCCCTTCAGGGTGGGGGTCCCCACTGGGGTGCCTGGCCAGCCTGGGTGAGGCGCTGAGGGCTGTTTGCAGGTTAGCCACAGCCCCTTCAGGGTGGGGGTCCCCACTGGGGTGCCTGGCCAGCCTGGGTGAGGCGCTGAGGGCTATTTTCAGGCTGGCCACTTCCCCTTCAGGGTAGGGGTGTCCTGCTGGGGTGCCTGGCCAGTCTGGGTGAGGGGCTGATGGCTGTTTGCAGGCTGGCCACGGCCCCCAGCCACCCAAGCTCCCAGTGGAGGCTGGCTGGAAGCAGGTATCTGGGATTTATTTGTCTTCTATAATTGAAACTTTGTTGCCTTGAGCGGAGGCCACAGCCAGCCAGGGCAGGTGGGAAGCTTGGCTTCCTCCATTGCCAGGGCAACCAAGCCTCCTGCCGGCCGCCATCTTGGTTGGGTTAAGTTGCATATTGTCGCTCTGATTGGCTGGTGGGCGTGGGTTGGGGCGTAGCGGAGGTGCGGTCAGTTTGCATATTTCTCTTTTATTAGATTAGATATTGTTTCCCAGTTCATGAACATGATATATCTCTACATTTATTTAGATCTTTTGAAATTTAACACAATAATACCATGTAGTTTTTCATGCAACAGTCTTGCACATTTTTTATGGAATTTGTTGGTAGCATATAAAGAGCATATTTTTAATGTTTTTAAATTTTTCATTTGTTGATTTGAGAGAGAAACATCGATTTGTTGTTCCACTTATTTATGCATTCATTGGTTGATTCTTTTTTTTAAAATATATTTTTATTGATTTCAGAGAGGAAGGGAGAGGGAGAGAGAGAGAGAAACATCAACAATGAGAGAGAATCATTGATCGGCTGCCTCCTGCACGCCTCCCACTAGGGACTGAGCCCACAACCTGGGCATGTGCCCTTGACCGGAATCAAACCCAGGACCCTTCAGTCTGCAGGCCGACGCTCCATCCACTGAGCCAAACCGGCTAGGGCCATTGGTTGATTCTTATTGTGTATCCTGAGCAGGGATTAAACCCGCAACCTTGGCATATTGGGACAATGCTCTAACCAACTGAGCTACCTGGCCAGGGCCAGATTTATTTATTTTTTAATATTTACCTTGTGTACTACAATCTTGTTGAATGTACATATTCTAGCAGGATTTTGGTTCTTTTTCTGGTAGATGATTTAGGATTTTTCAGGTTCATAGTTATGTTGTCTGTGAATAATAACTGCTTTATTTTTGCCTTTCCAAGTTTCTTATTCTTGATGTATTGCATTAGCTAGAACTTCCATTACAATAATGAATAGAAGTAAATATTGACCATTAAGAGAACCTTGCTCTGTTCTCAGTGAAAAGGCATTCAATAATTTACCAATAAATATTATATTAAATGTAGATTTTTGTTAGATGCCCTTTGTCAGATTGAAGTAAGTTCCCTTTTATTTCTAGTTTGTTTAGAGTTTTTGTCAGAATTTTGTCAGATACTTTTTCTGCATTTGTTGATGTATTTATATGGTTTTCCCCCTTTATTCTTTTAATGTGAAGATTTACATGGATATATTTTTTAATGTGTAGCCACCATTACATTTTGGAAAAATACTCATTTGGCCATGAAGCAGTACCATTTTATGTATTACTGGATTTGATTTGCTAATATTTTGTTGAAATTTCATGTGTCTATGTTCATGAGGGATACTAGTTTGTAATATTTTCATATTAAAATAACAAATTTTGGTATCACAGTAACATAAAATGTGTTGAAGTGTTCCTTTCCATTTACTGAAAGCTTGTGTAAGATTAATAAAAATTCTTATTTAAGTATCATAAAATGTACTGGTGATGCCATCTGATCAGTTCTCTTTGTGGAAATATTTTGATTATGAATTCAATTTCTTTAGTAGATATAAGGATACACTTTCTGGTTCTTCTTGAACCAGTTTAAAGAAGTTATATTTTTCAATAAGTGTGAACTTTTCTCCGGCACCTAAAGAAGAAATAATGTCAATCTTACCCAGACTTTCTCAGAGACTAGAGCGGGGTTTCTCAGCCTCGGCACTTAGTGACATTTTGGACCGGTCATTCTTTTTTGAGGGAGCTGTTCTGTGCATTGTTGGATGTAGTTTATAAGAAGACATGCATTCCTGTCTTCTACCCATAAAGGCTAATAGAACTAACCGATTATGATAACCAAGAACCTCTCCAGAGCCTGGTTGATGTTGCTCAGTGGTTGAGCATCGACCTATGAACTGGGGGGTCAAGGTTTGATTCCAAGTCAGGGCACATGACCAGGTGGCAGGCGTAGAGGAAGTAGCCTATCAATGATTCTCTGTCATCATTGATGTTTCTATCTCTCTCTACCTCTCCCTTCCTCTCTGAAATCAATAAAAGTATATTTAAATTAAAAAAACTCTCCAGATGTTGCTAAGTGCCCCCTGTGTAGCAAAAATCCTCTCCTTCTACCCAACTTGAGAACCACTGGACTAGAGAAAGAAAGAACTTTTCCCAACTCCTTTTCTTTCTCATGAACACAAATGCAAAACAAAACATTTCCTAACAAAATATTAGCAAATTAAATCCAGGAATATCTAAAAAGGATGATCTAGCTTGACTAAATAAAGTTTATCCCAGAAATACAAAATTGGCTTAACATTTGAAAGTCAATTTGCCATATTAACATAATAAAGAAGAAAAACATCATTTCAAACAGATGCAGAAAAAGTATTTAACCTAACTTTTCCAATCCTCATTATCCAAAATAAAAAATAAAAAAAATGACCTCTCATCAAACTAGAAATCTGATAGAGGATATGAACAAGATGCATCTCCTTAATGATGAACACTTTTAGGAACAACGTAAGGATGTCTACTAGTACTACTTCTATTCGATATGACACTGGAAATCTAGGTAGTATGATCAGCCCTGAAAAATATTGTAGAGAAATAGGTAAAACTATCTTTATTTTTTAATAATATGACTGGCTACAGAAACAGCTACTAAAATTATTAAGCAAATTTAACACACAGAATTCAATTTCAAGTTTGACATATAAAAATCAATTTTATTTTTATGTACAGCAATTAGCTATCCTATAGCAATAGATATAAAACAGTAATTATTCTAAAAAGAAAGAATTTATAGTAGCATTAAAACTCAAATTCCTAGGAATAATTTAACCAAAAATCTCTCCATTGATAATTATGAAATACTGCTGAGATAAATTTAAGAAAGCTTAAATAAATGGAAAGAAAGATATACCATGTTCTTGAATTGGAATACTCAGTAATAAGATACCAATTTTTTCCAAATTGAAGCTTAGATTCAGTGCTGTTTCAGGAAAAATTTCAGCATGCTGCTATAGAAATTGGCAAACATTCTGAAATTTATATGGAAATGTGAAAGGACTAGAATAGCAAAAACAGCCTGCAATTTATTTACTTTTTTTTTTTTTTAATCCTTACCCGAGGATATTTTTCCATTGCTTCTTCTTAAAAGAGAGTGGAAGAGAGAGGGAAAGACAGAGAGAAATATCTATGTGAAAGAAGCACATCCATTGGTTGCCTCCTTCAGGAGCCCTGACTGGGGAGGAACCTGCAACCAGGTATATGCCCTTGACAGGAATTGAACCCGGGACCTTTTGGTCCGCAGGCAACACTATCCTTTCAGCCAAACCGGCTAAGGCAAAGACAGTCTGCAATTTAGAAGAATAATTTGAAAGATTTATGCTGCCCAGTTTTAGGTATGTAAATTAAAGTTAGGTAATCAATACAGATTGGTATTCACCTTAGGACAAATAAATAGGTCAGTGGGACAGAATGAAGTTCAGAAATAGACCCGCACGCTCATATGTTCAGTTGCCTTTGATAAAGGTGCCAAGCAGTTCTGTGGAAAAAGGAAAGTCTTCTTAACAAATAATGCGGCATATACTGGATATAGCTCTGGGGGAAAATGAGCCTTGATCCCTGTCTCCCATCATACCCTAAAATTAATGTGATCATGGGGTGTTAGAACCTGATCCACAGAGGAGGGCATCGTGGCACAATAGCAGGCCTGTGCTGGGTGGGGAGGACTTTCCTACTGGGGACTGCACAGGGGTTGGGTATCGGAGCTTGATACCTGGCATTGACTTGCAGTCTGCTGCCCTCCCAATAAAATCCTAACCTTGGAGCAAGCTCTCAGGCCACTTTCTCTGCTTCCACATATGTGTACCTACACCCTGACACAAATTTATAGTTTCTAATGATTAGGCTTCAACATTGTAGGGAAGTCTATTCGTTGTTCTAGGCCATTTTTATCTTGAATTCCCTCAATACATACTCCAAACCTCTGCCTCTCTCGGCACCCATTTTTTTTCACTGCAGGAATGAATTTACCTTTGCCTTCACCAAGAAATTTGAAAGTGAAGCATATACTTCTTCAACCTTGTCTCTCTCAACCCCACCACCCTAAAGTCAGCCAGCCAGCTAGCAAAATGCTACAGTTATTGATCCAACTGCTTTCTTGAAATATCTTCCCAAATGTTTCATAGGCACCTCAAGCTACATTTAATTTCTCCCACCCTTCCCAAATCTTCTCTGTATTGCTTATCCACCCAAAATTCTGCCAATCATCCTCAACTCCTTTTTCTCCCTCACTTTTGACATTCAGAGCTCATCATGTTCTGCCAATTTTGAATCCTAAATATGTTTTAAAAGCTCTCCTTTCCATTCCTACCACTTCTTCTCTTCCAGACCCTCATCATCTCCTCGGAGCTGTGCCAGCACCTCTGACTCATAGCTTCTTGCAGTCTGTTCTCGAAATGGTGCCAGAGTAATTTTTCATAAATTTGAGGTGGATCGTGTCATTTTCCCCCTTACAGACAGCCCTTTAATGATTCTGCCTTGCCTGTAAGATAGAGTTCAAGCCCCTTGACATGGAAGACCAAACCTTTCAAGATCTGACCCTCCCATATCTGTCCTGTTTCACCTTCCTCTTCTCTCCACCCATATCCCACACTTGATGTTATAACAATACCAAACTATTTAACTTGTCCAAAATATATGATCAAGTTTTACTATTTGGTATATTTGCTAATACTGTTTTCCTTTGCCTTCCACCCTTCATCCTTATCTTCTGCTTAACCACTAAGATTTGGTGTAAGTGCTTCCGAAATTTCCCTTTGGTTGTGCAGATAGCTTTAGGTGCCCTGCCTCTGTGTTCCCAAAACAACTTGCGTGTTCCTGAATTACAGCTTTTATCTTTCCAGACTTTAAAGGATTTGTTTCCACCTCTGTCTCCAACTTTAAATCACTTTGAAAATATGAACCAGAGGGTCTTTGTATACCTATGTGTGTATACCCATTATCCAACATGTATCAAGTACTCAGTAAATACCTGTTTTCAAGTTTGCCTACCCCAGTCCCATGGCATATTACATTGTCATAGAGTGTGTCATCAATAAATAGCTGATGAATATATAAGTGAATGATTGATCTTGTAATTTATTGAACAGGAATAAGGAAACCAGAAGTTGAGACAACTGGAGTTTTTCATCTGAGTGACAAGGAGAATAGGGCTTGCATTCAATGAGAATGGAAACAGATGGAGGAACTAGTTTCAAGATAAAGATTATGCATTGCTTTGACATGAGTTGGTTTGGGAAGTATGACATGACATCCTTTCACAGCTTTTCAGGAGGTACTTGATAAGGTAGCAATTGTGGACAGCACTATAGGCTGGGAAAATCTATTTAGAAATCATTATTGACAATACAATGGTGTGGCATGGATCCCTGAGAAAGTGCGAAGGAGAAGGACAAGGACAGAATCTTCAGGAATGTCTCCATTTAGGGAGAAGAAGTAAAAGAGTTCCCAGTAAAAGAATCTGAGTAGAAGCCTCTTTAAACTATTGCAACAATCAAGATAATATATTATGAAGTCTAAGGGAAAAATGTTTTAATTGTTGGTCTAGTAACAAGCAAGACTGTTGAAAAAGAAAAGGCCATTAGATTTGTCCTTTAAAAAATAGTTTTACTAGGTATGTTTGCTAAAATTAATTACTGTTTCTAGAAGTCTGGCAGAGAAGGGAAAGAGGAAGTGGTAATATAAAGGAGATGGTGCAAGTTTTTATTTTTTAATTATAAGAGTACATGCCTATTGGAATTAGAACATTCAGAAGAATATAAATCAAATTATAGAAGTATTTTTCTTAGCCATTCTATTTCTACTTCTCTGATTTGGTATTTATGTGTTCAGCACTTTAAAAATATTTGTGTATATTCTTTTATTGCAAATTGCTTTTTTAAAAACTTAATAGTATATCATGAAGTTTCTCCACAATAGTATGGAGAACTGTGTATCTCATTTCTTTTAATGGCTGAATAGTATTCCTTATGATGGGTGCATCATAGTTTATTTTCTTATTCTCCTATTGAATGATCTTTGCCTTCAGTTTTTCACTATTATAAATAATGAGAATGGAAACAGATGGAGGAACTAGTTTCAAGATAAAAATTATGCAATAGAGGTCCGGTGCACGAAATTCGTGCACAGGTAGGGTCCCTAGGCCTGGCCGGCGATCAGGGTCAATCGGGGCCTTCCTTCCGGCTGCCGGCTGGGGCCTTCCTTTGTTCCGCGCATGTTCAGCACATGTCATAGCAAACGATCGAACTCCCTGACTCCTGGTTGAATTCCTGAGGGGACACTTTGCATATTAGCCTTTTATATAGAGAGATTCTGCTATGACCATCCTTCATGGGATAACTTCTTAAAAGCAGAATTATCTGGAGGGTGTTTAGGGTCTCCAAAGGAGGAATGCACAAGGCAGAAAGTGGTAAAGAATTATAAACTTAATTAAATCATCTGGAAAACAGATGGGCTGAGCCCCAAAATGGCGACAGCACCGAGAGACCGGGGAGTCAGAGTTTTTAAAGGACTCTAGTGGGCTTTTTCCTAGGGGAATTTTCTGAGCAGGTCCAGATCTTGGGCAAGGGAAAGGTACTGGTCTTAGCAAATGGAATGTGGTCTAAGGGAAATGGAATGTCTTCCTGAGGGGTCAAGGGAGGGGATATCAATTCGATTGTTCAATCAGACCTAACAGAGGGTAGGTGCATTTTTACTTTTTTTTATTTGTGTTGACATATCACCCACAAAAGGGCAATACCAATGTGCAGTTCCTTCAGCAGTTATTAAAATGCTGTCGTTCCACACCCTCACTGACATCAAGTATTATTATACTTTCCCACTTAAGAAAAGAAGTTTTAGGTTTAAGTTTGGCTTTGATTTTTAATGGAAAGTTTGATCTTATTTGTAATTCCAAGACAAAATCCAGTTGAGAGGAGGAAGGAGTTTATAAGTATTAAGAAAAGGAGATGATTGACAGGCCATAGTCACAGAGGGCATGAGTCAAAATGGTATCAAGAGTATGAATAGGCCTGGCTGGAGTGGCTCAGTTGGTTGGTAGTCATCCTGTGCACCGAAAGCTTGCCAGTTTGATTCCCATGGGGGGGGG
>NW_005359397.1:1320620-1325097 GCF_000412655.1 Myotis brandtii | reverse complement strand
CGCCCCCCCCCTCTCTCAAAAAAAAATCAATAAAAATATATTTTTTAAATAGTATGAGTAAAAGGTATGATTTTCTTCAGAGATATTAAGAGAGGAATCATAGATGGGTAAAGATGGGAATAAATGCAAATGAAATAACAACTTTTTTATACAGTCATTCTTATTTTAGGAAAATTAGAAACCAAGTTCCCTGTTGAGTTAGAGGATTACCAGGATGGGGTTTGGAATGAAGCTGCAGAAGAGCTCCTGTGTAAACTGGGGTAAAGAAGCAGGAAGCAATTGGTATTGCAACTGAGCGGAATTGGTTGGTGTTGGGAGCTCAGCTGAGCTGCGAATGAATGAACTTGGGGGAAGCCAGTAGTAGTCTTGGTCACAGTAACAAGCAGATGTGCAGAGTTGGATTTGCCTGGGTTTGCGGCTTCTGGTGTAAGTTATTTATCTTACATTCACAGTGAGTTAGTTTTAGTCTCCTGTTTTCCTGTTCCATGAATAGAGGTTTTATGAGCTAAGATACACATCCATTAGTGTTCCTCATGGGAAAGTGATCCCTAGGTTCTGCTAAAGAAGAAAATCTTTAGAGTATAAATATGATACATTGCATTATGCCAGCATAAAGCTATACTGCATAAAGCCATTTGATTTCTTGTTTTTTATTAATTAATTAAAATATGAACAAACATTACTAAAAATTCTGATCAATACAAACAGAAGGTCCGTGACTTTGATGGGTTTACATGATTTGACTTCTGCCCCAGGGCCACTGGGGCTTAGTAATGGATCCAGTAATACTCTATCAGTTCTTTCTCATCTAGATATTATCTCTGCTTCTGGGGAGTTTAAACATCTTAATTTTTAGAACTTTACTTTTTGAGTAGAAGTCTTTTTCTTCACTTTTAATTTTTACTTTATGGGCATGGAGAAGAGAAACCAAAGTGTCATGAGTCTGTGGTGAACTTATGTTAGAAGGAAAAGGCTGGTTGAATAGTAAGGTATAAATATACATCAGAACATTACTCTAAAAAATAAAATGTTATGAGAGGAAATGTGCTAAGATGGGAACACAGTTTAGTTTAGAGCAAAGCATATGCACGTGTTTATTTTTACTAAAATTTCTCTTACTCCGTATTTACCTTGTTGCTTTATAATGGAATTATGTGAGGACAGAGACCAACTCTTCCACATGCACTATTCTACTGCCTTCTTCTATACTCTGGGTACATAATAAATACTCTGACAATTAAAAATGGGAAACACAAATGCACTTTGAAGCAAATTGGTGATATTTTAATTCCTGATGTTCATCTTCGGTACTTGGAAGCACTTCAGTTACGCAGGTCCTGTTTAGTTTGCTTTTCTTGTTACTTCTGCAGATACTCTGGCTCTTTGTCATACTCCGCGGCTTTATTAGCAGTTTCCTGGGTTTGAGTCTCAGTTCCCCAAATCCAAGTACAGGCTTTTGGAGGATAAAGACAATTTCTTCCCCAACATTGTTGTGACAGGACACAAAATAGACCTTCAATAAATTATTTAAATTATACCTCAGTTTTAAAAAATAAGAAAAAGAAAGTCTTTACTGCCATGAATTGTATTTCAACTCATGCGGAATTTATACACCTTTGAAGAATCTGTACCCCTTCTGTGCTCTCTGCAGCTCACTCATATCTATTCTTTTCAGTTTGTTGAAGTCAGCGTGTGATGGTTGGCTGCTTGGAACATCGTCATCCATCAAAAAGCATCCAGAGTCCAGTAACAGTGGAGAGACTAGAAGAGAAAAGAAAACAGTTGGGTTTCAGTCACCTATGGAAGATGATGCCCTGTGGACATGTCAAAAGACAGATACATATCGACCCCAAAGAGGTAAGCTTAGCGTCTATAGGAGCAAAATGAGAACCTGCTTCTGGGGAGTTTTAGAATCTTACTAACCACGACCTCCAGATGATTTCCTACAACCCTGAGCAGGTTAAATATGTCACAAGCTAACATGTGCCTGCAAGGCCATAGGTATCCCATCCCCATCCATGAATTACATCAGCATTTCTCTTAGAATACTCATACGAGAAACTATCCCATTTGTCCCTCTTTCTGCAAGCAGCAAACCGTAAGAATTATTCAGCAGTAAGTATGATCATAGACACAAAATAATGCTCAAAGTGAGTAAGGAGGACAAGAAACTGAACATAAATCTCTGCCGGGAAAGTAAACTTTAACAACTACAGTTAATCTTCAATTAACTGGAAATATGGGGAGGGTGGAGGAGAGGTCATGGATAAATTCTACATTGTGGCTGCAACAGAACCTCATAAGTCTGAAGCGTGTATTGCCTAGCAGTCTTAAGTACCAGTGATTCTTCTTATTTTATATGTCATGGATTTTTTTAAATCAATTATAAACAACTGTGTGAAATGTTGAGTGAAGCAGTTAAATGTAATTGTGTTTCCCAGTTGTTTCTGGAGTGGCTCTAACTTCATCTCTCCTGGAATTATTTTTTTTTCTTTTTTATTGGATTTATTGGGGTGACATTGTTTAATAAAATTATATAGGCTTCAGGTGTACAATTCTCTAACACATCATCCATATATTGTATTGTGTGTTCACCACCCCAAGTTCTCCTGGAATTATGAAGGGAAGGATTTAGGAGCAGAGTGCGAGGAGTTTGGCATATTGTACAGAAGAGCTCCACCAGAAACAAAGGGCCAAAAAGGGCGTGGCACCCTCTGCTCCCACCTCTTTCCACACTCCTTTCTTTCCTGCTCACAGCCAGTAACCCTGATTTCCTTCTGATCTGCCTCTTTGTCATTGGGCTTGCCCCGGCCCAGGTCTGGTATAAGCGGCCACGTTTTCTTTTTTTTAAACCGTTTGCTTTTTTTTTTTAATATATTTTATTGATTTTTTACAGAGAGGAAGGGAGAGGAATAGAGAGTTAGAAACATCGATGAGAGAGAAACATCGATCAGCTGCCTTCTGCACACTTCCTACTGGGGATGTGCCTGCAACCAAGGTACATGCCCTTGACTGGAATCGAACCTGGGACCCTTGAGTCCGCAGGCTGATGCTCAATCCACTGAGCCAAACCGATTAGGGCAAAGTGGCCACGTTTTCATCAGCTCTCCAGCCGCTCTCACCTGCCTCCCAAGAGATGTGGGTGCTTTATGAGAGCTGCAGGTGTGGCTCCATCCTTTCCTCCTGTCTGCCAGCATTGTCATGTTGTTTGGTTTTAATTGTGATTAATCTAGAAATTGTTTAATTCTCTCCCAGATAATTGATGATAATTAGTCCAAACTTCAGAAGGGAGTCTAGGCACAATCTGAAACAAAAGCAAAAGTTAATTTTGTTTGACATAGTGAAAAGTTCTGCAGATTTCTATCGCCTTCGGGTAACATAGAAACAAATATGCAATTCAGGAGGCTCAGAACCTGAGATGGAACCATCATCCCTCTCTGTGGGTGGTCCTTCAGAGAGGAGCAGCTCTTCCGGGGCTTTCTCATTCTCAATCATCGCACTTTGCAGAGTGGAGAACCAGTCAGAATTGGTGTGGTGGTTGCACCGCAAGGCTTAATGCAGTCTTCTGTTAACTTGTCACCAAATTTGTGTTGTATGTCAGCACTAAAATAAAATGCCACAATGAGAAAAACGTAGTGTAATAGCAAAGGGACAAATAACCTGTGTGATTGGTTAAGACCACAGCCACATTAGAAAGCTGCGATGGAAAAGGCACTTGGAGAAAGGTATCTGGCCAGCCCTTGCCAAGGCAGAGGTTAATCTCTCCCGGGCCCGGCCACAGAAGCCGGAAGCCTGGAAAGGGCTTGTGTCCAAAAAAAATCAATTTCTAATTTGAAACAAAATCATTTTTGACTAACAGGGGTTCAGAACCCATTACTTTTTGCTGTACAGTCTGCTGACATTTCAGCACTTTCTGTTGTGCACAATGAATCCTAATAGTCATTTTATAATGTTGCTATACCAATCAATTTAACCAGGAGAAAGCTGTTACAATTCTGCAAAGTTTTCAGGAACAGCTTTCACTCATGGTTTTATTTTTTCATTAGGTTTTTTTCCCCCTTTTTTGGGGGGGGAGGAGGGGTGAAGTGTTGCAGTGAAAAATTGAAACGTTTTCATCTTTTCAAGAGTTTTGTTTTAAGGCATTGTACTTGCAAGAATTAACTTCTTTTTCTACTCTTAAGAAAGGCTATATTGTATTTTTGTCTTCTTTTATTCTAATACTAGAGGCCCGGTGCATGAATTTTGTGCATGGGTAGGGTCCCTAGGCCTGGCCGGCGATCAGGGCCAATCAGGGCCTTCCGGCTGCTGGCCGGGTCTCCCTTCGTTCCGTGCTGCCCCCTGATGGTCAGCACACATCATAGTGAGTGATCAAACTCTCGGTCTCCCAAACTCCCGAGGGGACACTTTGCATATTAGCCTTTTATATATATACTAGGGGCCCGGTGCACAAAAATTTGTGCACTCGCGGGGGGGGGGG
>NW_005359397.1:1279401-1317783 GCF_000412655.1 Myotis brandtii | reverse complement strand
TGGCTGCCGGCCGCCATCTTGGCTGACAGTTAATTTGCATATACTCACTGGTTAGCCAATGAAAAGGGTAGCGGTCGTACACTAATTACCATGTTTCTCTTTTATTAGTGTAGATAGATGGATCATTAACAAAATTATGGTATACTTGGTCATTGAGGGAGGCCCCTGTGAGTCATTCTGCTCATTGCAGACCTGGTATACACAGATCCCAGGACAGGGCAATGTAATTGCCTTGCTGTTTGATGTGGTACCCAACCAACCAAAGGGGAGACACTCGCCAAGGTGTGTTGCAAAGGGTTCAACACCTGTTTCTCATGAGGCCAGTGACCTCCGACCAATTGCCTAAGTTACACCACTTGGCTTATCATCTCCTTAACTGTTTTCCCTTTTTAAGTGTCTGAATTTTTTAATATACTTTTCTTCTGTTTTATATCCTTTATTTCTTTTGTTGTCCTTTAATTATTAAGTACTATATCGGATGTTTACTGCAGGACTGTTAATCTTTATTATCAGTCTCTTTCTCCTTTTCCTCTCCTACCACCTCACCATTCTGCCAACTTTATACATACTAAACATATAAAAAAAAAAGGACCTGACTCTTGTTTCAAGAAATAACCTTGAGATCACAAAAATATTCACAGTATTGTCAAAATTACACTTGAAATGTAAATTGTTTTTCAATCAACAATGCTTGGAATGTTCTATTTTAGCTGCTTTTATTGAGCTATGTGACATTCTTTAGGGAGAGATTCCTTAAATCTAAACTTGAGTTGTGAACTTCTGAGCCACAGGCGCAAATCTGGAAGCACCAGCCTTCATTTCTCTTTTTTCTTTCCTACGCAGTGTTGTTTTTATTCTCGCCCAGCTTGTCTCAAACCTTTTCTGAGCAATCACTGATTCTCTTTCACAGGAGCCCACGAAGCTGAGGACATTTTTCCAGTTATGCGAAAGGTCTGGCAGAGGCTGTGAGGCACTGAATACGCATGTTAGATCAGGGCTTGTCACTGCCAACTCCTACATCAGCCATCAAAAGCCACTGCTACATTTAGAGCCACCTCCTGTTTATTCCTCTTTCATTGATCACCCAATCCCCTTAAAACTGTGACTTTGAGTGAGGCTGAATCTCGAATAATTCCAATCTACCAGATGGTGTTGACCACGCCTTTCATTTTGTCTTTGGGTGTTTTAAGTTATGTATATACAGCAGCTGTCACTGATCGGGGCTCCTGGGGGGCTTCCAAGTGCACTTGTCTTTTACTGGAAGAGGGTTATGGAAGACCCATCTGAAGTGAGGAGTAATTTCTGAAGCTCTAGTTGCTCCTCTAAGTGCATCTGGGCTCGCAGCGATGCGAGTGTTTTCTAGTCCGTGATGGAGTCATGGGTCATGTGATTAAAGAAGTAAACAAGGCCCAGCTGGTGTGGCTCAGTGGTTGAGCATAGACCTATGAACCAGGAGGTTCGGTTAGATTCCCAGTCAAGGCATATGCCCAGGTTGCGGGCTTGATCCCCAGTGTGGGGCGTGCAGGAGACAGCAGATCAGTGATTCTCTGATCATTGATGTTTTTATCTCTCTCCTTCTCCCTTCCTCTCTGAAATAAAAATATATAAGAAGTAAACAAGCTGGAGTATCCAAAGTACAAAATCCAATCCCATTTTGCCTCTAAGGAGCATTTACTTATGTTTATTTTTTAGTAGCATCATCATTATGATTATCTGTTTCATCATTAGAAAAGGTAGCACAAGATATCACTTCTGATTTCCAGAAGGCCGAGCTAAAAGATCTGTTCAAAGTTGATGCCTTTATTAATAGAACACAAAAGATAAGTATAGTACAGGGATAATCTCAGACATGTAGATTAAATTGTCCTGCCCAGGCCACTCAAAAAAGGAATTCAAATGCAAGAAACTAGCATTGAGAGTTGAAGTTACTATATATGGCATATTGTAACTTAAACCAGCGCCTGTACATTTTCCATCTTCTATAATAGAAAGAAGTATCTCAAAATACTATATAATTTACTTATTATTTATATTTTACTTTTCTCCCACTAGAATATAAGCATCCCATATGTTCACTGTTGTAGGGCGTTTTTATCTCGTTCTCAACCTTCCTAATGCCGCGACCCTTTAATACAGTTCCTCATGTTGTGGTGAACCCCAGCCATAAAATTATTTTTGTTGCTACTTCATAACTGTAATTTTGCTACTGTTATGAATCATAATGTAAATATCTGATATGCAGGATATATTTTCATTGTTACAAACTGAACATAATTAAAGCATAGTGATTAATCACAGAAACAATATGTAATTATATATGTGTTTTCCGATGGTCTTAGGTGACCCCTGTGAAAGGGTCGTTCGACCCCCAAAGGGGTTGCGACCCACAGGTTGGCGACCCACAGGTTGAGAACCGCTGCCCTAGACCATTGCTTAATATGTGGTAGATGCTCATTATATATTTGTTAGGAGAATTAAGGTAACATTATATATACTGGTTTTTCTCTCTGTGTCCTTGCCCACAAAAAGGACCTAATCAGTTGAACCTTTTGACCCCATTACCTACAGTGATTCAGTGATTTAAGAAATGCATATGCTTGTCCCATCGGAGTCCTTATGGTGATTGATTGGCAATGTCAAAAAGATAACAGTAGAGTCTTAAAAATAGCACTGCCTTGAAAGTCAAGAAAACTGTGGGGTTCTTCATTTTCTTTTACTCTAATTGAGATTTAATCTACATACAATAAAATTGCATAGGTCTTTACTCCGCACTTGAAAACCATTGGCAATTGTATATATCTATGTAACCACCACCCAATTAAGATGTAGTCTATGTCCATTGTTCATGACAATTCCCTTGTGTCTTTCTAGTAGTTCTCCCATGAGGCCTCTCTCCTCAGCTTTCAGATGGCTGTGTTCTCCTTGTGTCCTCACAAAGCCTTTTTGCTGTGAGCACACACCCCTGGTGTATCCCTCTTCTTATAAGGACACCAGTTATATTGGACTATTGGCCCGGTGCACGAATTCATGCACATTGAAAGAAAATTAATTAGAAGAAATATTTTAATATCGCTATTTGCCGTTTTTCTATAATAGAAGTGTCAACCAAATTCTGCTCGACAATGACAGATGGAAACACACACATGTGATTGGTGCCAGCCAGAGCTTTATATGTATCGCACATGCACGAGTCAACTTAGCCTTTTATAGATATAGAATAAACTTGCTTAATCAGACCTGCTTTCTGATGTAGCTAAACTTTTTCAAGCCCAGTGAAGCACCCCAACTTCTCTTACAGGTAATTGTCAGCAACACAGCAGTAAATATCAACACGAAGCAGATTATTATTGTAGATCACACAGGGAGAACAAAGGGTAAAATATTTAACTGCAGCAGTGTTTGACTATATTCTGCACAGTGAGAAAACCTGAAGTCATTTTCAAGGTCCACCATTTCTTACTTCTTTTCAGTCAGGTCAAGTTTCTAAGCTTTCTAAATCTCCATTTTCCAGCTAATGAAAAGAAAATAGGAGTCCACCAAGTCTCCTATCTGCCTACTCCAAGGCTTCTGTGAGGATCAAATGAGATGAGGCATGGGAAAACACTTCACAAACATTTGGTTAAAATGTAAAATGTTTGCACCTGGCTATAAAGCAAGTTGTGTTCCTGGGCTGAAGAAACTCGAAGGAGGCTGGTCACTAGGGAGAGGAAGCTGGGCATTGCTATGTGACGTCATTACCCCGTGCCCACACCAACCGTTTCCGGGCTGGGCTGGGCTGTGGGCCACATTTTGTGCCTTGGGATCTCGGCAGCATAGGCTGCGATTTGGTGGGCTGTTGCTCCAGGGTGGTGGAGGAGCCTGTGTCCCACTTGGGGGAAGCTGAGTGTTGCTTTGTGGGCACCAGGTCTGTGGTGCCATTTCTCTGTAGTTGGCCAGTGCGTGTCATGGCAGCTCCTGCATTGAGTGTCTGCCCCCTAGTGTTCAGTGTGCATCATAGCGACCAGTCGGATGGAGGGAGGGACACTTAGCATATTAGCCTTTTATATATACAGATTATGGCCCATCCATCTGACCTTGGTTAACCTTAATTACCCCTGTGAAGGCTCTCTCTGCAAATGCGTTCTGAGGTATACTGTGGTTAGAACTTCAGCATAGGAATTAGGCAAGGGGAGAGGACATAATTTAGTTCATAACAATTACTTTTTTCTTAGTCTCTATGCTTTTTATCTTTTCTTATCTCATTACACTGTGTGGGACTTCGATTACAATGTAGAATAAAATATGCCTGGTCTCACAGGAAAGCAGGTATTCTTTCACCGTTACATATGGTTTTAGCTATAGGTTTGTTGTAAATGCTATTTATCATGTTATAAAGGTTCCCACCTCATTTGCTGAGAGTTATTATTGTAATGAGTATAGAATTTCATCAAAACTTTTTCTGTACCCATTGAGGTGGTCAGAGTGTAAATTCATAAAAACTTTGGAAAACAGTTTGGTATTACTATTTACTAAAGATAAATAACAAGCACTCTGTATCCAAGCAGTTTCTTTCTAGGTATATATACTAGAGAGAATCTCACGGACACAGTGTTTAACTTACAAACATGTTCATAGCTGTATATTCAGTCAGGGTAGACTGATCACTGTGGTAACAAGTGGACAGAAAAAACATCAATAGTTTAAAGAAGAAATTTTTCCTCCTGTAATGGTCCAGGGTAAGAGTTCGGGTTGACAGCAGCTCTGCTCCAAAGAATGATGGCTCTGCCTTCTTTTTGTGCCTTCCAAAGTCACCTTGAGCATTGCAGTGACACTGGGGTGGGGAACTTGGTCCATGGCCAAATCTGGCCCACCACCGATTTTTGCAAATAAATTTTATTCGAACGCAGCCATTTCCATGTTTTGCATATTGTCTGTGGCTGCTTTCGTGCTGCAGCAGTGGAGTTGCATGTTTGCAACAGGAACTGGATGGCTCACAAAGCCCAGCACATTTACCATCTGACCTTTACAGGAAACTGTTGGTTGGCCCTGCTATAGCAGGTCAGCAAGGACAAGGAAGGGTATGAAAAAGTACATGTGAAAGGTTATTATAGGACAGACCTGAAGTGGCACATATACTGTCCACTAGTTTTCCTCCTGACCACACATAATTACGAGAGGGACTAGGAAATGTAATCTAGCTGTGTACCCAGGAAGAGGGGATGAGAGTGCATTTTAGTGGATAACTGGCATCCTCAGCCACAGCAGTGTCTTTTCAATAGCCTCAAACCAGAAACACTCCCAACATCCACCAATAGTAGGATGGATAAATAGTCATAATTGCATAAATGGAACACTACATAGCACAGAAAACAAACCGCAGCTACGTAAATCATCAGCACAGATAAACTCTCAAATATAATAATGAGCAAAAGAAGTCTTAAGAGGAAAATATATAGCATATTTCTATTTTATAAAGTTCAAAAGAAGCAAAACAATGACATTTAGGGGATGCATATCTCACTGGTAAAACTGTAAAGAACAAAAAGGGAATACAGTGGGGCCTTGACTTACGAGTTTAATTCGTTCCGAGACCGAGCTCGTTAAGGAGCTCATTAACTCAAATTACGTTGTCAACTCAATGCAAAAAATCGGCCGAGAGACAGCTGGTATCTCAAAAAACTCGTTAGTCGGGACACTCGTAAGTCAAGGCCCCACTGTAACTGGGAATGGCGGCTGGTTTGTTCCTGTGTTTCAGGGGGAGAAGAGGTGACAGGGATGGACATTGGTGAGGCTCCCAGGCAGCAAAGCTACGAGGACTTCATTTCTGGGTTTGAAAAGAGGTCACACGGGCATTTTCTATATCACTCACTCTTTAAACTAAACTGAATGTATAATGTAGCTCAGCTGTTTATAAAATGCAAAATAAAACAAAGGGCCCAGAGTTTTCCTAGACATTGAACTCTATAAGAAGTTATCTTATCATGAGGTATTGATTGGTGGGTGGGCAGACACAGACCCAGCCATATGTAAGTAGGACTTGATCATTATGTCCAATTCTATCTGTGTATGCAGAAATGTATGTTTATTTACATAAGTGTATTCACATATATTTACCCATATATAAACATATATACTTAAGTATGAAATTTATCAGCCTAATGGATAATATTCTTACCAGCACTTTTATTTTTTAAATGTGTATATTGTGTGTGTGTGTGTGTGTGTGTGTGTGTGTGTGTGTGTGTAAATATAGAGGAATATGTAATTCTATGAATATGCATAACTGTATGTAACTGTTGGTTTACTAAACACTAAATCAAATTTTATAGAAGGAATGAATATAATTAAAAGCTGATATATGGCTTTCTAGAAGCTTAATAAGTGATAGAGCCTAGAGAATTTTAAAAAAGGAATAAAGTTCCTGTAAGGCATAGTACTCACACATTCTGGATCTCTACCCCTTGGTGTTGCTCTGTGCCTCAGTGTAGTCATTCCTAACTTCTCTGGGCTTCATACCCTTTCATAATTTGATGAAAGCTCTGGTCCCTTTGCCCAGGAAAATGAATGAGCAAATAGACACACATTATTGTAACTAAGGAGGCATCCACACATTCCTGAAGCACACACATGGATCCATTAGAAGTCCTTGGGTCTTCTGTTAAAAGTTTTACTTTCTCCCTGCACTTTCCCTTGGGTCGGGAGCTCAAGGACCCTCCGCCTGGCCCAGCGGTTCTCCGGTGACATTCCCATGAGGCCCTGACACACTCACGAGACCCCTGCGCCTCCCACAGACCCTGGGGCGGGGCTTGATGGGGGTCCAGCTGGGGTCCCCCTCCAGTGCCTGAGGGTCTGGGGTCCAGCCCAGTTGCCGAGTGACCTTGACCCAGCTCCCTCTCAGGCCAGCATGAATGGGTGTGTTGGTGCCTAGCCTCTGTTTCATATTGCAAATATAAATAAATAAAGGAGACAGTTTAAGACCAAAAAAAAATAGAAAAAAAAGTTTTACTTTCTGTTCTTCCCATCAAATGTCAACTGTCTCAACCAAACTTTTGATGGAAGTATCAAAACAGAAAAAGATAAGACTAATGTTGAGGCCTATGTGACTAAAAAGACATTTATTCCATCGTCCCCAGGCAGCCCTTCCTTCTCACCTCCCCCACAAGGCCTTCTCAGTTGCTACTACTCTCAGGTGCTTATTTTAATTTCCCCTCCATCCCCAAACTCTGCCCAGACAGTTGTAGGCATGGCGAATGGCTTCACCTGCCTCCCTTCTCTCTCTTTTACTCTGTTCTAAATTCTAGCACAAAAGTAATCTCTCCAAAGGCCATTTGTTGTTTTTTAGAGAAAGATGTTTATTTACATAACAAATTAGGGTTCCTTTTGTTCCTTTGTTGTTTTATTGACTTCAGAGAGAGGAAGGAGAGGAAGAGAGTGTTAGGAACATCAATGATGAGAGAGAATCATTGATGGGCTTTCTCTTACCTGCCCACTACTGGGGATCGAGCCTGAAACCCGGGCATGTGCTCTGACTGGGAATCAAACCATGACCTTCTGGTTCTTAGGTCTATGCTCAACCACCGAGCCACACCTGCTGGGCCCAGTTGTTGTTTTTGAATGGTCATTACTGCTGCTTTGTTTTATTTTTTAGGCCAGCTAGCACAGTGTTGAGTTTGCAGTACAGACCTTGATTGTATTTAAAACCCAGCCTTGCTCTTAGCAGCCCTGTGATACTGGACATGCTGCTTGACCTTTTCTCACTTTCCACTTCCTATTCCATAAAATGAGGACAATAATATAAATTAAGGACTAATGAGATAATGCATTTAAAGTGATTAGCAAGGTACAGGACATAGTGTGCTCAATAAATATTTCCTGGATATACCAAACATGTAGCCTTGAGGTTGTTAATTTAGTGCTTTTGCTAATTCCATGCTCCCTATTCCTTCTGTCAAAATTCCACCTCCTGCATTGTCTTCCCTACAGCTGATGTGATCTCTCTCCCTTGTTAATTCCTCAGACTTTTCATCCTATTTAATATGCAGTAACTAGCAGAATGGTGAAAACTCCTGGATCAAAGTGTCTGGGCAAGAATGCTGGCTCCGTCACATATAGCTTTGTGACCTTGGCAGGTCATGTAAGTCCCTATGGCTCATTTCCTTACCTGGAAATTAGATATAAAAATAGTGTCTATCGCAAAGGGTTTTATGAAATGGCCAAACTATAGAGATAGAGCTGGGGGAAGGGAGAGGGCAATAACAGACCAGTCAGGATGAAGGGAACTACAAATGGGCATAAGGGGCCTTTTTGGTGTGTGGAAATATTATAAAACTGGGTTGTAAAAATAAATAAGCAAATACCATGACAAAAATGTTTAAAACTTGGTTGTGCCCATGATTGCATAGCTGAACAGATTTGCTACTATTATCAAACTGTACACCTAAGATAGTTAAAATTTACGGTATTCAAATTATACTTTAATGAAACTGTTTATTATAAAAGAATATATGGTATATGAAAAAGAGGAGAGTGCCAGGCATACTGTACCTATTGTTACTGCTGTATACTGCCTTGGGTCATGTTTGATTCTTTACAGTACTGTATTGTTGAGAGTAACTCATCCTCTTGCTCTCACACCTTCTTTCCCCTCCTCCTAAGCTAAGCTTGAGCTTAATCCTGGCACCAGCCCTTGCCTGTTGTTCGGTGCTTGACAAATATTTACTGACTGAATGCACTGTGTGGACTGAGGACTAATGTCTAGTGTGAGAATGTACTGGTTTGGGTTGAGGGTCCCACAGGTTTGTGTACACAAAAGACAGTTGTGCATTTAGGTGGCTAGTGATTTACATCCATCCATAACAGTGAGCAGTTAATACTGAGTATAGTTGAGAATGCCAGGGTCCGTGGTGATTGCTCTTGCTTTCTCCAGTTCTGATTTCCTGGGTCACACCTAAACTGTTCCGTTCCTGAAGTTAGCAGACTATGTGCTTGGCATTTTAGGGTCTGGGATTCCCAACACACCAAAGCTATCTTTGCATTATTTGAATATTCACCCTTTTCTCAAAGAAAGAGTGAATCTTCCCAAATAACTTCCTTAAGCAGCCTGGATTGTAGTCTCCCAGGAATCAGAAGAAGACTGTAAATAAGCGTTCCAGAAAAAGACAGGGACATTTTGTGTTGTTTGGAAAATAATATTAAGAAGGAGAAATTATTATTATTAGAAATACTAATAACTAGAAACAAACAACCACAACAAATATTCATGTCCATATCTTCTTCTTCTTTAGCACTTCAGGAAAGAAGTTATGCACATTGCTTGTTAGAGAGGAGCGGAGGCCAATGGGCCCAGGCTGGTTAGTTGAGCATCTCTTCCAGTGAGACACTTCCTTTAGCCAGTGTAGAGTCTTTGAACGAAACATTCAAGGTTCATGTCTACCTTGAAAGCTTTGGGGGCAGGATAAGTTTAATTTGGGGGGGTGGAGATATAGAGTGCTGGAATCTTCTATTTTGTCAGAGAGAAGAATGATCTTTTATTATGTTCGTTAAGGGGAATGAAATAAAGCAATCTATCATCTTGGGCATTTTCACAGTAAACCCAAACCAGCAGGAATATGAGAGGAATCAGGTTTTTTAAAAAGCTCTAGTTAGTCTGTTACTGCACAAATGTACTTTTTTAAAACAAGATATTGCAGATCTCTGATGCTCACAAAATCAAAACAACCCGCTGAGTTTTCCATCTGTCATTGTTTCATCTCACGGGGGGGATGGGGGATGCTTAATTTCAAAGCTTAGGAATTCCTATAATCTCTAATATATTACTCAGAATGGGCTTTTCCATTTCTTTTTATTGACTTCCCAAATTGTTTCCTTTATCGTTCATACAGGGACAATGACAGGAGTTAGAAAAGATGCGTCCACATCTCCTATAACAGCCGAAAGCCAAAAGGACCTTTTATGCTCAACCACATCGTCATTCCAACATGAATCTTCCCGGTAAGTGTTAGGTGTTCTTTGATTTAATATTCTCCAGAGAAGAGCATTTTTTAAATTTTGTTTTTATTGACGTATAATATCATATTAATTTCAGGTATACATCATAGCAATTTGATATATACATTATGAAATGATCCCAACAATAAATCTAGTTACCATCTGTCATCATACAAAGTTATTATAATGTTATTGACTGTATTCCATACGCTGTACATTATATCCTTATAACTTATTTCTATTTTAACTGGAAGTTTGTAGCTCTTAGTCCCCTTCACCTATTTCAGCTGCCACCCCAACCCCTCCCCTTTCTGTACCCATCAGTTTGTTTCCTGTATCTATGAGTTTGTTCTCTTTTGTTTGTTTGTTTGCTTTGCTTTTTAAATTCCACATATAAGGGAAATCATACAGTATTTATCTCTGTCTGACTTATTTCACTTAGCATAATACCCTTTAGGTCCATCCATGTTGTTGCAAATGGCAACGTTTCATTCTTTTTATGACTGAGCTATATTCTGTTACATATATACCACATTGTGTGTGTGTATGTGTGTGTTTCACAAGATAATTTATGATAATTTATTCAAGTACTCTTACCTCCAGCATCTGGACAGAATTCATGCACTGGGGTTTCAAAAATCAAAATATAACCCAAACAATAACAAGGTTTCTTACTTTCATACCACATCTTCTTTATCCACTCATCTATCAGTGGATACCTACATTGCTTCCATGTCTTGGCTGTTGTAAATAATTCTGCAATGAACATAGGGGTGCACATATCTCTTCAAATCAGTGGGTTTTTTTCTTCAGATAAATACACAGAAGTGGAATTGCTATATTATATGGTAATTTTATGTTTAATTTTTTTAGGAACCTCCATACTGTCTTCCATAATGACTGTACCAATTTACATTCCCACAAACAGTGAACAAGGGTTCCCTTTTCTCCAAATTCTCACCAACACTTGTTTGTTGATATTGTCTATTTGATAATAGCCATTCTGACGGGTGTGAGGTGATGCCTCATTGTAGTTTTGATTTGCATTTTCCTGATTAGTGATGTTGAGCATCTTTTCATGTGTCTGTTCACCATCTGTATATCTTTTTTTGGAAAAAAAAATATCTCTGCCCATTTTTTAATCAGAATCTGTAGTGTGTATGTGTGTGTGTGTGTGTGTGTGTGTTTTGCATTAAGTTGTATAAGTTCTTTATATATTTTGGACACTAACCCTTTATTGGATGTATGATTTGCAAATATCTTCTCCCATTCAATAGGTTGCCTTTTGTTTTGTTGATGGTTCCCTTCACTCTGCAAAAGCTTTTTAGTTTGATGTAGTCTCATTTATTAATTTTGCTTTGTTTCCCTTGCCTGAGGAGACTAGTTTAAAAAAATATTTCTAAGACCAATGTCAAAGACTTTACTGCCTATGTTTTCTTCTAGGAGTTTAATGGTTTTCAGGTCTTTAATCCATTGTAAATTTATTTTTGTATATGGTATAAGATAGTGTTCCAGTTTCATTCTTTCCCATATAGCTGTCCAGCTTTTCATTACCATTTATTAAAAAGACTGTCTTTTTCCCATTGTATATTCTTCCTTTGTCATAAATTAATTGACCATATATGTGTGGTTTATTTTTCAGTGGTGTATTCTATTTCATTGATCCGTCTGTTTTTATGCCAGTACCATACTGGTTTGATTTCTGTAGCTTTGTAGTGTGCTTTGAAATTAGGGAGCATGATGAGTCTAGCTTTGTTCTTTCTGAAGATTGTTTTGGCTATTTGGGATCTTTTGTGGTTCCATACAAATTTTAGGATTCTCTTTTCTAGTTCTGTTAAAAATGCTATTGGTATTTTGATAGGGATTGCAGATTGCTTTAGGTAATATGGACATCTTAACAATATTAATTTTCCAATCTGTGAGTTTGATCTATCTTTCTATTTATTTGTGTTGTTTCAATTTCTTTCATCAGTGTCTTATAGTTTTCAGAGTACAGGTCTTTTACCTCCTTGTTTAAATTTATTCCTAGGAATTTTTATTCAATTGTAAATAAGATTGTTTTCTTAAGTTCTCTTTCTGGTAGCATGCTATTAGTGTGTAGAAATGCAACTGATTTCTGTGTGTTAATTTTTTATATCCTGCAGCTTTACTGATTTCATTTATTGTAACATATTTTTGGTGGAATCTTTAAGGTTTCCTATGTGTAGTATCATGTCATCTGCAAATAGTGACAGTTTTTACTTGTTCCATTACATTTGGGATGCCTTTTATTTCCATAGAGCATTTTTGAGGTTTATTTAATAAAGAGTGGAAAAATCTTGATAGTATTAATGGCTGATACTCAAAAGAGAGGCCTTTTTTGGCATCTAGATTTGGCCAGTTGAGCTCATGGAGCACTTTTCTTTAAACTTGCCTTTCCCTAGTTGATAATGGTAATTGGTGAGGATTTCCATGGAAACACAACTAATCCTCCTTCATAAAAAAAAAAAATCTACTTAACAGCAAGTCCTTCCCAATTTATCACAGAATAGCTGTACACTGGACTGTAAATTTAACTAACTGAATTATTGATATTGAAAAATATAGTAGATTTTGTACTACAATTAAAGGACTGTCAACATTTACTTATAACAGAGAAATTTGAATGAAGAGCTAATAATTTGACCAGTCTTGTTTGGAATCAGGAAACTAAATATGTCATTAAGATTTCTCATATCTAATAAGCGAACTCTCATTTATCTGCTTATGGCTGAATATATAAATATCAAAACCAAAAGGGCTTGGTTTACTTTTCCTTGGGAATATGATTGTTTGAGCACTTAAATACCTAGTAACTTATGAGATGAATACAAATTTTAAGACAATTTTAATTTTAAAGAACTTTTGGGAAATGACACAGAGGATGACAATAATGTCTGTCATCTATTAAGCATGTGTATTCCCAGCCCTTTGTGTGCATCATCTGACTTAATTAATCTTCATCGCAGTCTTATGAAGTGGTACTATTGTCACCCTCACTTTAAAAATTAGGAAACTAAGGCTCAGAGAGACTGAGTGACTTGCCTAAGGTCACATAGCCAATAAGAGGTGAGCCAGCGTTACAGGCTCCAAAGGCCATCATCTTAAATATTACAATAGTTGACAAAGACAACCTCCCTATTTTGGAGGCCACCCACAACCAAAAGAAAATTTAATTAGTTTACCACATTCTTTGTTTATTACTCCTTTTTTCCTTCTTAATGCTGCTGTTATTTTGCCAAAGACCCACAGTGAGTTGTGGTTCTGCAATATTGATGGGGTTCCCACCTTAGCGGCTTAACGTTGTGGCTGAACGCCTGTGCTCAGAGGATGTGTCCTTGCTCATCTTGAGGGAGTCCTCTGGAGGAATTACAGGTAAAGAGGAGGGAGAGCCCGGGATTTCAGTCTTGGTGAATTTCCCTGTTGTTGGAGATTAAAATGGAACCTTTAACACTACTTTAATGTGTATTTGATTCTTGCATTTCAGTTTAGTGAGAAGCATGAAAAGGTAAAAGCAAGTGCTTCCCAGGAAGAGTTTTATAGAACATCCTCAGCACACATTTTCTGAATGGACCGTATCAACTTTGTAGAGTTTTACAAGGCCAGTTAAAATTGCTGTGAAGACGCATATTTATGGACCTTAGGAAAAAGGATTCTGTATCTGCTGGTTCTTAGTACTGCAGACCAGCTAAATATAGATCCTCAGAAGCTTCTTAAATAATGAGCATTTAGCTAAAGCTAAAGAAACAATGTGTAGCACACCAGGTTTTGTCCTTAGACATGCACAATGGCATGTTATAGGTCTATTCTACAAAGTGCAGAGTTGAAAAAGATTCAGTGCTATGAAATCAGTTACCAGGAAGGCACAGTGGTTGCTTTCCAGACTTCAGAATCGGGATTATTTGAATTATTTTTATTTCAAAGTGTAGAAAAGGCATTTTTTTATAGACTACTTTTCAGTTACAGGGAATTCAATGCAAAAGAAAAACCTATTGTTCTTTGTCGCAACAAATCTTTGAAGGTAATACTAAGGTAAACAAGAGTAAAAGACCTTTCCCTGTCCACCCCAAAATCCCAAGAATTTGCAAGTCTTGCAAGAGAATATGGGTGTGGGGCGTGTGTTAGTGGGAGACAGGTTTTCCTTTGTTCTCTGCAAAGTGCTAACACCTAGAAACCCCTGTATCATTCCATATGCAGGTGATAAAATGAGGCGTGGCAAAGTCATCTTTCTCATTCACGGTGTAGGCTGTTAATTGTTCTCTCTGCTGCCTGTCAATATAATGTGAAATTTTCATTCCCCATTCAAGATGGAAAAAGTTGTGGCTGAAAATGTTAACATTTGCATTTTTATTTGTTGATTTATTTAAAGGACAGCCTCTCCTACAGCAATCCATCACTTGGTGACACCCCAAATATGAATAATGTATTGTAGACTTGCAGTTACCATGTGTAATAAGAGCTAGAGACAGTAAAGGAATGTTAACTATGCTGCAAATGTAATATTTATTGACTCATAAAGTTTATTGCTTTTGAGGTTCAATAATACTGACCATAGGACATTAATATCACTTAGCCTGATTTTAGCTGGGCACCTTTGTATGTAGAAATATTCATCTATCTCATGCTAACAAAGTAAATATGTAATTGATAACACAGGCAGAGAGAGCTTTATAGTTTTCTGTGCTGGGAGCTAGAATGCATCTGTTTCACTTCTGGCCTCCAGCACCCATGAACCCCCCACCCCACCCCACCCCCGAGCTGCCCAGGAGAGTAAACCATGGTCATCTTGGCACAAGAGGGTGGTGCCACTGAACTAAACGGTGCCATGCATTTCTGCTCAGCTGAACCAAGCAACACTCACAAGTCACTCCTCCTGGAGAGGGCGCTAGAGAGGGCTTCTCTCCCTGTCATTCTGAACAAGGAGGGTAGGTGCTCCTTCACTTAAAAAGTTCAGCCCTTTTCCTGTCATGATACTGAGTCAGTTTACTGCTTCTACTTGATCCTGTACTCCAGTGTGAAGCCAGACCCGGGCAGGTTACCAATGAATTTGTTATGAGCACAAATGGTACTGATAACCCATTTGTGCCTTCCAGAATTAGGTATGTCCATTGCCAGCAATAAAGATCATGCAAGAAATATCTGGCCCCCAGAGCAAAAGAAGTAATGTTAATTAGCAACCATCAGCTGTAATTGTCATCCCCATTAAGATGCAGAATTATGTATTTCTTCGTTATAAATAGCCTTTCTAATTGTGCTTGATGTATGCCAATTTAATCAAAAAGTATACTTGCAACAGCAGATATTTGCATTAATGTAGCTTTGGATCTTCAAATCTTTTCTTTCAAATTTGACTGGGAAAAAGAGTCTATTGCAGCTGTATATCCTTTGTATATTGATGGTTTTTTCTATTCAGATATATAGATCTGATATATGTTATATTAAAGATGAAGATCTTTAATATCTTCTGGGATTGTTCAATGAAACAGACTTGGTGGAGTTTCTTTCTCTTAGTCATGTGACAACACAGTGATTATTATTCCAAACTGATCAACAGAAGAACCTACCTGGTGTACAGGGATAGGATGACATTCTCAGTTTCTGAAGAAAAAGGTTACTAAGACCTCATCTCTCTGTTCTTCCCTGGCTCATAAGAGTTAATGCTGGTATTCTTGACCTCTTTGTGTTTTTTTTCCATGAGATTGAAGAGAGAAAAGCAGATCTCACCAAATCTGCCTGATTAGTGAGTTTTTGGAACTGAAGCTGGAGTTAGCCTATTTCTATTTCACTTCTCTACTTACATGGGATATCTTTCCATTTATTTGTGTCATCTTCAGTTCTTTTCATCAATGTTTTATAGTTTCCAGTATACAAATCTTTCGTGTCATTGGGTAAATTTATTCCCTAGTATGTTATTTTTTTCATGGGATCATAAATGGGATTTCCCCCCTTGGTTTCCTTTTCAGATAGATCACTTTTGATGTAAAGAGACACTACTGATTTTTGTATGTTGATTTTTGTGTCTAGCAAATTTAGTGAATTTGTTTATTAGTTCTACCAGCTTTTTTTTGGTTTTGTTTTTGTTTTGCAGTATCTTTAGGGTTTTCTGCATATAGAGTCATGTCATTTACAGAAATAATTTTATTTCTTCCTTAACTATTTGAATGTATTTTATTTCTTTTTCTTGCCTTGTTCTTGCTGCACTTCCTATACTTCGTTGCACAGAAATATTGAGAGCAGGCATCTTTGCCTCATACCACGCCTTAGAGAAAAAGCTTTCAGTTTTTCATCATGGATTTTGATTAGCTGCGGGCTTTTTATAAATGGTCATTATTGTTTCGAGGAAATTTTTCTCTTTATATATTTTGTTGAGAGTTTTTATCATGAATGGATGTTGCCCTTTGTTAAAGGAAACATACAAATTGCCAACAGGTATATGAAAAGATTCTCAACATCACAAATCATCAGGGAAATGCAAATCCAAACCACAGTGAGACAGTACCTCACACCTGTTAGGATGGCTGTTATAAAAAAGATAAAAGATAACAATTATTGGGAAGGATATGGAGAAAAGACAACTCTTATATACTTAGTGGGACTGTAAACTGGTATAGCTTTAAAAAAAACTTTATTATTGAAAGTATTACATAAGTCCCCTTTTCCCCCATTGACCTCCTGTAGCCCACCCCTGCCCCCTCACCCCAGGCCTTCACCACTCTATTGTCTGTGTCCATGGGTTGTGCATATATATATGCACAACAAATTTTTCAGTTGATCTCTTCCCACCCACGCACCCTCTCCCACCTTCCCTCTGAGGTTCAACTAGTATAGCTTTTATGGAAAACAGCATGGAGGTTCCTCAAAGAATTAAAAATAGGACTACATAATATCCAGCATTCCCCTTCTGGGTATATACCCAAAGAAAATGAAGTCAGTACTGCTGGAGGTATTTGCAGAGAAGGGAAAATCGTGTAAATAATTCTAACAATGATCTGTTTTATCTTGAGCAACAAAATTCTGGATTGACAGCTAACAGAGGATTCAAGAAACATATTTCTTACTATGCTGGTAATAAATATATAATGCCGAAAATTATAATTACCTGTTCACAATCCTTGGCATATACCTTAGAGTTGACAGAATGTTTTTCATATTCATTGTCTTGTTTAAATTGCATCACAAGCCTGTGAGGTATGTGGTAGTGCTCTCCCACCTCATAATGAGGCAATGAGAACAGAAAAGCTGAGTGGCTGCTCGAAGCCACACAATGAGGAAGCAGGAAAGAGGGCTTAAACTTTCCTCGTCCAATTCCAAATCTCAGAATTGTTTTATTCTTTCCTACTGCCTGAGACTTGGATTTGGTTCTGAGGTGTAAACACTAAGCTGATCAAATTCTGCTTTAGAGGAGGAAGCAAACTGACTTTGATAGTTGGAATTTGTTTTATAACTTGACAAGAGGAAACTTAGCCTACAGAGAACAGGGCGTTGTGGTTTCACTACACACAACAGCAAAATTGCAATGCCTTCTCGCACTTGTGCCCAGAATCCTAACAGTGACTTTAAAAAAAAAAAAAATCGAACTGTATCTCATCTACACATTTACACAAATATTTTGAGGACTCAGGCAGGTTCCCTCATATGCCCAGCAGAGAAAATGATAATGTGTTATTCCAAAGGTGGGGAGATGAAAGCTCAACTAACTCTCAAACCTCCAACTGGAGCCCATGGCACTCCCTGGGTTTATGTCACAGCTTTCATGAGCAAGCCTCACTGTCTCTATGAAACGGTGTATCTGAGTGGTGGCTGGGAATGACGACTGACTACTCTTCCATGACTGCCGTGTCACACATGTGCAGGTATATCCATTCAAAATATGTGTTCATACAAATTACATATCATTGCAATGTGATGACTATTAAATCTGTCTCATAATAGTATTAAATAGAATTTCTTCTTAGATTTTTCAAATAACTTCCTAAAACTTGGCCCTGAACTATCATAAAAACAAAACCTAGAAGATGGTGGCATAGGTAAACACCTGAAATTGCTGCCTCGCACAACCACTTCAAAAATACAACTAAAAGACAAAACGGACATCCTCCAGAACCACAGGAAGGCTGGCTGAGTGGAAATCCTACAACTAGAAGGAAAGAGAAAAGCACACTGAGACTCAGAGGAGGTACAGAAGTAAAGTGCAGAAGTATGGAGGCTCACGCAGAAAGGGCTGGCAACTGAGGACACGGTTGTCTTTTTCAATCGGGAGGGAGACACAAGCTCCCGACGGCCCTGACTCCAGTTCTGGGCGAGTCTCTGGGGACCCAGACTCATACAGGGAGAAACTGGACTCTCTGGAAGCAGGCAGAACTCAAGGGCGGCTTTCTCTCAGAGGTGCTTGCAGTGATTACCGCGGGCCACTGAGACCGGGGACCGGGTCCTTTACAATCTGACAACTACCTAACAAATTGCAGCTGGGCCAGACAGACCCAGAACTTCCAAGAGAAGGCCCAAGGCCCCACAGCAGCTTGCATTGCTTCTCAGCTGGGCCTCATCTGGGCACCCCCAAACCCCCAAAAAAGGAAGGGGAATCTGCATATCTCTTCATAGCTCCTGCTGGGTAACCTCAGGAAGAGGCTTAATTAGCACCTCCTTAGATCCAAGAGCCAGTGTACCCAGTGGTCAGAGTGGGACCACCCAGATTACAACTCCTCAGATTCATAAGGAACACACTCAGGGGGCAGACTCAGTGAGCACCAAAGCCCCACTGAAGCAAGTCTTGCCCCAGAAGGGTGTCTTCAGCACAGAAGTTCTCCCACTGCAGACACAGCTGATTCTCACTGCCAATTGGCCTGGAGGTCAATTCCTCCCAGTGACACCTAAAACAATCAAGGCATAACTACAACAAGACTGTGCACAAAGCCCACAAGGGGGTGCACCAAGAGTGTCCACCTCAGGTAACTGGGGAGGCTGAGCCACTGGGCCCTGTAGGACACCTAGCACACAAAACCACTCTACCAACACAGGGAAGCAGACAAAATGCGAAGACAAAGAAACAGGTCACAAATGACAGAAATGGAGGACAGCAAACGACTGGATATAGAGTTCAAAACCACGGTTCTAAGATTTTTCAAGAATTTTATGGAAACCGCCGATAAATGTATTGAGATCCTTAAGAAATCTAGTGAGACCCTCGATGTTGTGATAAAGGACCAACTAGAAATTAAGCATACACTGACTGAAATAAAGAATATTATACAGACTCCCAACAGCAGACCAGAGGATCGCAAGAATCAAGTCAAAGATTTGAAATACGAAGAAGCAAAAAACACCCAACCGGAAAAGCAAAATGAAAAAAGAATCCAAAAATACGAAGATAGTGTAAGGAGCCTCTGGGACAACTTCAAGCGTACCAACATCAGAATTATAGGGGTACCAGAAGAAGAGAGAGGGCAAGATATTGAAAACCTATTTGAAGAAATAATGACAGAAAACTTCCCCTACCTGGTGAAAGAAATAGACTTCCAAGTCCAGGAAGCGCAGAGAACCCCAAACAAAAGGAATCCAAAGAGGACCACACCAAGACACATCATAATTAAAATGCCAAGAGCAAAAGACAAAGAGAGAATCTTAAAAGCAGCAAGAGAAAGACAGTCAGTTACCTACAAGGGAGTACCCATACGACTGTCAGCTGATTTCTCAACAGAAACTTTGCAGGCCAGAAGGGAGTGGCAAGAAATATTCAAAGTGATGAATAGCAAGAACCTACAACCAAGATTACTTTATCCAGCAAAGCTATCATTCAGAAGTGAAGGTCAGATAAAGAGCTTCACAGATAAGAAAAAGCTAAAGGAGTTCATCACCACCAAAGTATTATTATATGAAATGCTGAAAGGTATTCTTTAAAAAGAGGAAAAAGAAGAAAAAGGTAAAGATAAAAATTATGAACAACAAAATATCTATCAGAATATAATATAATCAGGGGCATAGAAAGGGAGTGGACTGACAATTCTTGGGGGGAAAGAGGTGTGGGGGTGCCGGAAGAGACTGGACAAAAATCGTACACCTATGGATGAGGACAGTGGGGAGGGGGTAAGGGCAGAGGGTGGGGTGGGAACCGGGTGGAGGGGAGCTATGGGGGGAAAAAAGAGGAACAACTGTAATAATCTGAACAATAAAGATTAAAAAAAAAACCTAATGAAATGCTACACATAAAATGATGACAATAAAAAGGAATCATCTGAAAACTTCAGAAAAGAATGTGTTGAATATGTTTAAAAAATATGAAGTTATAAATATGCCCCTCTGCCTTCCACCTTTAATCAGGGGGATGAAAAGCCCAGCCATTCCAAAGTGTCTGGTTGAAGTTGGGTTAATGATTTGAAATTCCCTGCCAGTGGTACATTACCACCAAGAGCAGTTGAACGTTCTTACATGTTTGATGAAAAGATGTTGCTTTTAATTAAGCCATGATGTTGAGCTGTTATTATAATTCCCACTGTTAAAAGCCATTAATATAATCATCCATTTCTCTTGCACACTCTATTTATAGAGTGTGTAAGTTAGGAAAACAGAAACAAATGGGAAGTAGAAATAATAAAGACATAGCATAATTCCAAGAAATGAATTCAGCCTAAGGACATTTGTCACGACATTCTTACCAGAGGAAGAGCACACAGAACGGGAAAATGTACAGCAGCTTATATTTACTAGTCACTTCGTCTAGTCCGGGGCTTTAGGACATCTTTCTAAGTTGTAGGTAAAAGGATTACAGAGCTATTTTATTGTTCAGTCTTTTCTGTATTTTCCAAATGTTCTACAATAACAATGTGTTACCTACATAATTTTTAAAACAGTATTTTAAAAGAAAACAAAGGCCCTAGCTGGTTTGGCTCAGTGGGTAGAGCATCGGCCTGCGGACTGCTCCTCCCCAGCTGGGACCCTCATCTGGGCGCATGCAGGGGGCAACCAATCCATGTGTTTCTCTCACATTGCTATTTCTCTGCCTTTCCCTCTCCCACTCTCTCTAAAAATCAATGGGAAAATCCTCGGGGGAGGATTAAAAAAAAAAAAGAAAGAAAACAAAGGACTCCCACTTGTAGGATCAAACCCATTTCAAAAGTTTATAACCCATAGTCCAAGTAGTTGGAAAAACCCTCAGCTAACCCTTGGAGCATATGACATAAATATGTTATTTCTTTGTTGAGCCAGCAATAGGGGAGGATTATGTCTCCTCGGTGTGTCTTCTCCGGCACTGAACTCTGAAAGCTGCTGTGATTGTGGCACCGCTCAGTAGTGCCGGTTCCTGCTATCCTTCAGTTTTAGGTCATGGGCTGGTGTTTTAGTGTTCATCGGTCCAAGGGCATTACGCTCCCTTAACTTCAGTGTAAAGAAGCACTTTTGAGTGTCACTTTCTGTTCTAGGCACTTAATGCTTTTATAAAAACCCTTTTATATGTTACCTAGTGTAACCCTCACAGTCATGAGAAAATAAAGCTGAAAGAGGCCATTACAGAACAGTTCAGAGCCAGGTGTAATAATTATAACACCTAGGTTTATAGGCCAAGGTTTGAATGCCTGCTCTGTGGTTTTGAACAAATCATTTATCTATAAAGTGGGGATAATAATATCTCCCTCATAGGCTTGTCGTGATCATTAGGCAAGATAGTTTATGTAAAGCACTGAGCACAGAGCTGGTGTAAGGCTAAATTGTAGTGGTCATTGTTGAACTTCCTGACAAGCAGTAAGGTGTTCCACCATATCACAGAGCTTCCTCTGAACGCTGCTCTGGCCCGTGGCTAGTTGTGTTTTGGTTTTCTCAAGGTGAAACCCTTGCAGTGCAGACAAGCAGCGTGGCTTAGAGGAGAGGGCATTAGAATTAAAGTCCAAACACCTGGATTCGTCAGCACCTGCCTCTGCCATTCACTAGCAGCAGAACCTTAACAAAGTCCCTTGACCAAATGGAACCTCATGTTTTCCATCTTTCCGTCCTATGTCTGAACCTTACCCTTTGTTCAGAAATAAAATTAAAACAAGAACACGCGCATCTATCTCAAGATTGCACACTTATACATTTTCAAAAATGAACATTTTCAAAAATAATGAAATAATTGGTTTCACAGCAGCATGGTTGAAGTTTCTCTTCCAGATCTTTGGGTTTTCTTGCTGGCCAGTGGTTAGAAACCTTAAGTAGATATGCAAACTTGGCAGCGTGTCATTCACGAGAGGCACAGTGATTCTGTGGGGACCTCTGGCTTTCCGCTTGGCAGAGGACCGGGTGCAACTTACATTTCCTGGATTATGCTCCACGAGCCTGTGTTTACTGAGGGTCTTTCATTTTTTTTAATGTTTAAATGAAATTAAACATTAGCTGTTGCTTTATGGAGGACACCAGGAGAAAGAAAAAAGATAGCATCCTGGAAGTCCAAATTGAGGTTATTGGCCACAGAGAAAAAATGAGTGCATGTTAGGGTAGGCTACATGCCTTGCCTCAGGGAAAATGGTCAGGATTGTGCCTTGTAGTACCAAGAATGTCACTGAGTACATCAAGGACTTGATCAGTAAGAAGACTTATAATGGAGAAGACCAAGAATAAAGGCAGTAAGTGCTCACTGACTAATCTTCCACTCAGCTGGACACTTTTGTATACTGTTTCTATATTTGAATATGTGTGTACACATATAAACACTTCTAATATATTTAACATTTTCATATTTTCCCACAAGCTATTTGATTTTCATATTAATGTGATATGCCCCTCAAAAAAAGATACTATAGTCATTTTTTTTCTTTCAGTTGTCCTTTATGAATTCAACCACAAAAGTGAAGAGACATATATGATAGTTCTTTAAAAACAATAAAACAAAATACATGAACATTTTTATTTTCATTAGCCTAAGACTTCCGGATCCATATTCTCACCAAAACATCTTTGCTATGGCTTCTTAGAGAATATGAATGAGCCACTTGGTACAAATTCTAATGTTCCCCACGAAAGAATGATTCCAAGTTGGTCTTAGAGCTCAAGAGTAATTGACAACACATCACCTGTTTACTGATCACGCTTTCATCAATTTCCTTTCTGCCATGGTTGCATTCTGAGTATGACTGTCACTGAGGCTGAAGGCTCATCTTCGTGTTGCCTGGCGCTCATCCCTGAACGCTGAACGCTTGCTTGGAAGGGAAGCCTCTTGGCAGGCAGGGGAGAGTGGTTACTGTTATAAGGGAGCGGCTGCTGCTTCCTTTGGGGGAGCTGGGAGATTCTGGGGTGGGTGGGATTTGTATTAAGATAGGGACCCCGCTTCAAGCTTCCCTGTCACAGGACATGGGCTACTTGGAAACCAGAGCCATTGTTAGAGCCAGAACGAAGGGCCCCAACCCAACACCAAAACAGCAAGCTAAAAAGCACACAGACCTCGTATACAACTGCATGGCTTTTAAAAGCCATGCTACAGTCGTGTTTCTTAGCATATCTGAAGAATTCTTCCTTTCAACTTTTTGATTAATGTTCACATTAATAATAAAAATATATAGGAGAGATAAGATAAAAAGCATGCTTAGCCACTGGGATTATTTTTTGAACGTCATGCATTAAATAAACAAAAGGATGCTGGGAGTCGCACCTTGGGGACGTTCTTCTTTATGGGGCTCTGAGTCACCCTGCTGAGGCACTTGTAAGAGCCAGAGCTGGGCACCATGCCAGTCCATGCTGAGGGAAGGGATGGGAAGCTATATCTTATCAAGGGCTGTCTCTTCCCTGTGCCCTGGAAGAAGTCTGCCTGGCAAAAGCCACCACAGTCACGTACTTGGCACTGGATATAACTTGATGAAGGCTGCAAGGATCTCACCGCCCTACCACGGGAAGAATGGACTCTTTACCACACATGGCATTCTGTGTGCACTTCCATCGGGATGCTGCTAGCTAGATGCTCTGTTAATGAAGCAGGGCCCTCCCACGTGGGTTGGAAGCACGCACTGCGCCTACTAGCTCAGGAGCAGGTCCTCAGTGTCCCCTCCCCCCATCCATGTCTGCTGGCCTCACGGTCTCTACCCGTGACTGAGAAATGGGCTGCTCCTAGAATCAGCTTCTCTGTGGACCAGCTGACACAGCCCACGCCCAGCTCCCGTCTGCTGGGCTTTGGTTGGGAAGAAGTGGACTGGGGTGGAAGCACCGGATTCTGGTGAAAGCTGAGAGGTGGGTCATAAGTGTAGCACAAACCATGCTTTACAAAGAGCCAGCCAATGCATGCAGAACTGACATGGACTGGCCCTGGAACACAGAGCCAGGCCCCTGGGCAGCAGGAGCATTGGGAGTGGGCGGTTCTGCGCTGCTCACAGACGCCCCCAGCTCGCTCTGCAGCTCCCGCTGCTCCTCCTCCGCACAGGGCTGCCCCTTAAGGAAGCTTCTGCTTTGCCACAGCTTGCCCCAAATCTTCTGTCTCCTCCCTGGGATATAAATATTGTTGTGAGCAGCACTATGTTTCTACTGGTGTACAAACTGTAGGTCACATGGCATTGACTTTTATTCAAACCAGAAGGTGTCACGCTGGGCTTGTAGCATTGCTTCACTGGAGTCTTTTGTGTCAATGGGAAAATTTTAATTTCACGCCCTGCAGACTTCATAGTCTTCTGTGCTCTCTCTGCTCCTGTTGTTGCATAAAGGGTAAATCCCAGTGTCACACTCATTTTAGATTGAAGAAAGTAAAGTTTATCCATTTATGATCTCCAAACAGAGATAGGAAAAAAACTGTTAAGGGGAGAAAAAACTAACTCTTTTCAGTTAATTTGGATTTCCATATGGGTGAGGATGGCTTCAAGATTCTACAGAGGGGAAAACTGCTGTTCCCATTGGGTGCTGGTACTATTTCATTAGTGCAGGTTATCATTCATTTCCTGATTGAAACACAGGTATTTTCAAGTGTTTGGGTATAAAAAAAAAAAAAAACAGACTGAGGCTAAGATCTTTTTTAACCAGTCATTGATGGCAAAAAAAAAGTACATTTCTCCTTCACCCAACTGTTTATTTGAAAGAAAGGAGAACATGTTGTAGTAGAAGAAGCTGTGAGTAAGTTAAGTCTGGAATAGGTTAGTAGCAAAGTTGGTGGGAACAAATCAGCATTTATTATTGACATTGGGTATCTGATTAAAATGAAATTTTAAATGAAATGAAAACCTTACATATGGAAGTTTTTCATATCAGAGGTTTAAGATCAAAGATATCACAGAATTAGAATTATAACTTAATACCATAAACTACTTAACATTAACTTCTAAGAAATATACTCATGTACTTTACAAAAATTATGAAATACTGTGTGGCCTATAATGAACTATTTCAAATTTACTTTCTTGTGACTACCTTCAGCCTATGGTCCCAAAGTCAGGTTTAAACTGCTGAGTAAGATTAGTTAGCTATGACACAATAAAGATGAATTTTTGAAAAGATTAATTAGCTATGAAATGGGCATCTAGCTTCCACCCCCTCATGATACCAACCACCATCCTTCTTAGAGGCCCCTGTAGAAGGGTCAGGGAGGACCCTTTCAAGAATCTATTTTCTAATGAGTTTTTACTGATACCACTGTTTGTACTAGTAACCAATTAAGCACTTGTGCTTACTTGGGACAATTGCAATGGTAATATATATGTTTTAAAGTAACATATAAATCACTTACAATCATACCACCTACTGTATATATCACTGTTAATATTTTAATACTAGAGGCCTGGTGCATGAAATTCGTGCACTAGGGGGGTTACTCAACCGGGCCTGTGCCCTCTCACAGTCCAGGAGCCCTTGGGGAATGTTGCAGAGGTGGGAGAGGCTCCCGCCACCGCTGCTGCGCTCACCAGCCGTGAGCCTGGCCTCTGGATAAGTGGCACTCCCCCTGTGGGAGCACACTGACCACCAGGGGGCAACTCCTGTGTTGAGCATCTGCCCCCTAGTAATCAGTGTGCGTCATAGTGACCGGTTCTTCCATGGGTTCGGTCAATTTGCATATTAGCCTTTTATTATATAGCACATCCAGTGCACGTCATGGCAGTTCCTGCATTGAGCATCTGGTCCCTGATGATCCGTGTGCGTTATAGCTACCAGTCGGACAGACAGACACTTAGCCTTTTATATATATAGATTTAGTAGATTTCTCTTTTGCTTCTTATACACTTCTCTTTCTTTAGACTTTTTTTTTTCTAAATTATAAACTACCTGGAATTTTTTCTAAATTATAAACTACCTGGAAAAAGCATACACTCTTCTTTGTATTAACCATTTCATAAATAAATTAAAAAGAGGCAGGTAGGGGAGGCTAGTGGAAGGTCAAGGGGAGAAAAAAAAGGAGACATATATAATACTCTTCGTAATACTTTAAGCAATAAAACAATTTTAAAAAAGAGGCAGATAGGAATTAGTGGTGCTAAATAAAATTGCCTAAATTGGTCTGTTAGCAGGGTTGATTGTTGGGATGAAAATGTCCATGTTTCTCTCATAAGTTACCTTAGGAATGCAACAGTGTGACTGTGTTTCTGGTGAAACTTCTCTCCTTTTCTTTTTTTTTCTTTATTGCATCTGTGTACAAATGTAATCTGAGGCATAAGTCACTGCTATAAAATGTCTCATTTTCTAAACATGACTCCTACATCTCTTTGAGATGAGAAAAATGTGTGTTAAAGTTAAATCTAAATCTCGAAATTAGAATGAATTTCTTTGTGGAGGAAACGTGATTAAGCAGCTCTTCCTGGTTAAGGATGCAGCAGGCAGAGGCGCTGACCAAGGATGTGCTCAGGCCTGCTGCTTCCAGTCCACTCTGTCCTCTCCCGGAGATGAGGCGGCTTTGGCACCCAGACTGCATCTGGAAGCTGAACTAAGAGTGTTTCTCTTGTTCTGAGTCTCTCTTCAGACACCAAAATAACGTTGGATTTTCACCTTCGTATAACCCATTTATTTATTTTTACCTATTCCTTCCATTTATCATAGGTTTTGACCCAAACAAGGAATGTCAGGTTCAATTTCTCTGCTGGCCCAGGGCCAGCTCTGATGAGCCAGAAAATCCCAGGCTTCCCATTAGTCTTCCTCAGACTCGGTCTTTCTTACTGACACCTCTTGTATTTCAATATCAAATTCATGGGACTTTTCCTTGTCGTCCAGTTTTCTAAATTCTTCCAAACTGGGATAGATGGTTGATCTGTCTGGGCCATTTTACTGCCAGGGCACTGGGGAACCCACGGGGCCTGGCAGGCGTGGTAATGCTGTGTTAAAACTGGTGTTTCCTCATCAGTTCCTGCTTTTCCCACTCCATGTGTTTACAACCACTGAAATGTTTCCACTCTGTTTGGCTACACTAGTTTTCTCCTCATTGACTCCCCTTCCTTTCTCCCTTTCTACAGAATCGTTCTAATTCTCCCAGCACTAAAGGAAGTTGGGACGGTAAATCGGGTACAGTTTCCTGCACTGTTTCTCTCCCCCCACCCCCCCCAGTAGCAGAGTCACAGGGGAGGGACATTGGGTGCACTCTCATATCTTTCATCGTGGAGAGCATCCTGGGGACCATGGTGCCAATCCGGCAGGCTGGCGTTTACGGCATCTTAGCTGCTTCACCTCAGTGTCCCATCTTGCGTTTAATAGGGGAGTTAGATACCCACCGTGTGTTGTTGCCCTTAACCTTCCCTAAACGACTGGATGTTCTCCCATCTCCAATGTTCACTTTAGGTGTGTGTCATAGACAATGGCCAGTGGGCTCATATATTAACTCAAACATGCTTCTCCATGAAGCTGCATCAAGAGTTAGGGAAACAGTCTCAGAGCTCACTATCCTGCACTTACCGACAAAGTAGGCAAGCCCTCTAACCATACAACCACCGATCTCTATGCTTCATGATTTTGCCCTCTGCCAGCCTGTATCACCTTCTTTGTGGCAAGAGGATGGAAAGATATAATTGTTATCTTAAATTGGAAGAATTTCCTCCCAAAGAACTCCTGTTTTCTCCCAGCTTCTCCTGTGTCTCTGAGAGTGAGCAGGACACCTTACTTCACAGTCACTCTGTCCCTGTGTCAGCACTAAACACCTAGCTTTACTGAAGCCTGAAGCTAACCGCCTGTGGCACACAGTGTGTGTGTGTGTGTGTGTGTGTGTGTGTGTGTGTGTGTGTGTGTAGAGGATAAGGTTGTTTCTTTTCTGTTGGGTTGTTCTTTCTAATAGGTTCATATAAAGGTTATAAAGTCCATCTATCCATATTGTCTTTCTCTGTGAAAGTACAAACAGTCATAAAACAGAACACTACCGTTCAGTTTTGTAATCTTAAATTTCAAACAACGCACTGATGAATTATTTATGTTATAGAATGTGTTTTCAATAATGTGTAGCATAAAATGGGATGAGTGCTTATCCATACGTGCCCTGAACTTTCTAAAGTGCATGCTAACGAGCAGGGTCACCCAGCGTCACTGTGGCCTGGTAATGTGCAAGGCAAGCGCTCCTCCTCTTGCTCCCGGTTTCTGCATTACGTTCGCCAGCAGTCAGCTCGCTGCTTCGACTGTGGAGCCTCGCAGTAACACTCTTTGACTCCAGGCTGCCTCATGGTGCTTTTCTCTCAGCATAACCGACACTGGGCTCTATAAATTTTATTTGTCGTTCTGGCTTCCAGCCATACTAACTTAGGCTTTAATTCATAATTAGTAGGAAGTCACAATTCCATAGAAAAGAGAACATTTTATATTAAATGGCCATTATCTAACATCATGATTTCACAAAATGATTAAGATGCTAGAAAATAAGTAAGCTACCTTAAGGTTTCCAATACTTAAAGTGCAGGCATAGGGAGGAGGGGTGATAATTTTGTTTTAATCTCTGTATATAGTTCCTGCTACAATGACAAAAAGAAAAATTCTTTTTTTTAATTTTATTTTTATAGTTGTACAAATGATCAGATTTGCCCATATTTGCTTTCTATATCAAAATCTCTGAGATCATATGCATTGCTTGCATATCTTGTGACAATCTTTAACACAAATTTCCAAACAACAATAGTAAAAAGCCAAGAGTAGATAGCTCATGAACCTTGAATGGTGGGTCTTGTTGAAGAAGATTGGGTAACTTTTGGAAGTCAGTTTCTGTTCATGATAATATCTTTGTGTGAAGACTTAACTCAGGACTGAGAGGCAGGAGAAAAAATGATGCAAGTCCACAGTCCCTCATCCAAAACTCTCGGAACCAAATGTTTTTCAGAATTCACAGGGTGTGTTTTTTTTTATAATTTCATAGATGTGTTCTTTTTTAAAATATATTTTTATTGATTTCAGAAAAGAAGGAAGAGGGAGAAAGAGATGGAAACATCAATGGTAAGAAAGAATCATTGATCGGCTGCCTCCTGCGTGCCCCCCACTGTGGACTGAGCCTGAAACCCAGGCATGTGCCCTGACTGGGAACCAAACTGTGACCTGGTTCATAGGTTGACGCTCAACCACTGAGCCACGGCAGCTGGGCAGGTCCACTTTTTAAAGCCCCAACACAATAGGTGATACTGACTTCGTAAATCTGGAGGTTGGGACCACAAAATTGGTATAGAGATAGGAGTCAAAATTTTGAGCCAACAGTTTCAGTTTAACTGTCTCTATAGAACTGATAGCATTAGGAAGGCAGAAGAGAACTCACAGCAGCTCTAACTTCTCCAATCCCCACACCAGAACGACGCCTGAGCTTCACACCTGCTCATAGACTGTGGACACTGTTTGGCATGGACATCAGAAAAAAACTACCGATCACACAGGGTCACTGATAGACGCCTGTATTTAATGTCTCTGAAAGGAAGGTAGATACTAGATCTTTGTGAACCTGGCTAGTTTATGGCAGGATAAAAGCAAACCTAATTTGAGCTACTTTATCTGAGATTTCCTAAAACCTTCACTGTGTCTTCCGTTTTATTTGCTTATTGAACAAGTTATGTCGACATTATCTGTGTGAATGTGGTAGAAAGGAAGTTCAAGAAAGGCATTCTGTAAAGGAAATGTTTTCAAGCAAATTGTCCTTAAATCAACACTAATTGCCAAATACTGACTTTTTCCCCCCCTTAAGATAATGGAACAGGAATGCTAAATACAGAATTTAGCGAGGGTAAGATAATAAAAGCTATGGGGATTCTTTTAAATGAGAGCAATGGCACATCCATAAAATAGAACCCTGCTGCAGCTCCCAGGAATTAGGTAGATCCATATGCACGATTGTGGAACAATCTCCGAAACATTCCAGTGAGGGGAAAAGCAGAGCATAGATCAGTACATAAGCACAGCTCAGTTTAAGTTTGTAAATACATGTGTGTATATTTGTGTAATTACATGCATGCATTTAATTATACAAAAAAAGATTCGGAAGCACATATACTAAACTGTTTACAGTGCTCTCTGGGAAGGCTAATGGGGTTTGCATTTGGTTGGAGGATAGGGTGTTGAGAGGACTTGCATTTTTCTTTGTATAATTCTATGTATTTCAGTTTTTATAATGAAGACATATTCTTATATTATTTGAAGAATTTAAAATTTAAAAAAAAATAATGACAAGGTAGTTTCATTAATTATTTATAGAGTACTTGACATTAAGGATACAATGGTTTCTGCTCTTATATTGCTTCCAGTGTAACAAGGGAGGAAGATATTAAACAAATCTATATAAATAAATAATCATAAATTGTGGAAGTGCTATAAAGTAAAGCAAATTATTATGAGAAGAAAAATAATTGGGGCAATCTATTTTACATACTGGGGTTAAAGAAGTCCTCTCTGAAATAGTGATATTTCAATTGACATCTAGTAGGATGAAGAATAGTTATCCAAGCCCCAAAAACAAGGGAAGTAAAAGGAAAAATAAATGAGTGAGACTATATCAAATTAAAAAGCTTCTACTCAGCAAAAGAAACCATCAACAAAACAAAGAGGCAGCCAACCTAATAGGAGAAGATATTTGCAAACAATACATCCAATAAGGGGCTAATATCCAAAATATAAATATATAAAGAACTCATTCAACTCAACAACTACAACAACAAAACAATCAAATTAAAAAATGGGTAGAGCTGAAACCGGTTTGGCTCGGTGGATAGAGCGTAGGCCTGCAGACTGAAAGGTCCCAGGTTTGATTCCGGTCAAGGGCATGTACCTGGGTTGCGGGCACATCCTCCATAGGAGATGTGCAGGAGGCAGCTGATCGATGGTTCTCTCTCATCGATGTTTCTAACTCTCTATCTCTCTCCCTTCCTCTCTGTAAAAAATCAATAAAATATATTTTAAAAAAAGAAGAAGAAGAAAGAAAATTTTAAAAAAAATGGGTAGAGACCTGAATAGACACTTTTCCAGGGAAGACATACAGATGGCCAATAGATATATTAGTATTCATAAAGATATGTGTACCCCTATATTCATTATAGCATTATTTATAACTAGAGGCCCAGTGCACGAATTTGAGCATGGGTGGGGTCCAGCCGGCCAACCCCAATGGGGGCCCATCGGGCCAGGCTGGTTGGGGGAGAGGCCGCGGGCAGTTGGCCAGCTGGCCTCACCCCCAATCGGGGTGTTGGAGGCTGATCGGGGGCCAGGCCGGCCCGGGGAAGGCCCAATCGAGGCCCAGATCAGGCTGGTTGGCTGCCACAGGGTACATCATAGCCACTGGTCATTCCAGTCATTCTGGTCATTACGCCGTTCTGGTCTCTGGGCTTTTATATATAGAGATAGCCAGTACATTATAAACAGCCCAAGTGCCCTTCCACAGATGATTGGCTAAAGAAGGTGTGGTACATATATACAATGGAATACCACTCGGCCATAAAAAAAGACAAAATATTGCCATTTGCAACATGGATGGATCTTGAGATTATTATGCTAAGTGAAATAAGTCAGAAGGAAAAGGACAAGAACCATATGGTTTCACTCATGTGGGATATAAGCACCCCTGGGAGGCCCTCTTGCACCGAATGTCCCGTTCTGGCCCTGAGCAGCCATCTCTGTGGGCTCCTTGGGTTCTCTGTTCCCCTGGTCTGATCATTCTCTGTCTGGTTGTGTGTGTTGCAGGTATGAGACATCTCTGTTGGATTTAGTTCAATCTTTGAGCCCAAAGTCTGCTGCTAAACCTCAGCCCCATCCCTGCAGAGAAGCCGGGGCCTGGAATCATAGCACTTGCCGACTCAGTTCTCTAAAATCAACCCGGAAGAAGATGGGGGCAGGCAGGACCCCCGATGACCTACAGGAGAATCAAATTCTGGAAGACATCTTTTTCATTTGACACCGAAGCAGTTGATACAAAATTTCCATAAGCACTTTGTAGGCTTCCTAATATACCGATCTAGGATTTTAAATTTTTAATTGCAAGTAATTGTGTCTCTCCTTTCACAGTGCCCTTTGTCACTAGCATTCTGTTATGTATTGATTATAGAAATCATCCTAACAACCCCAGGGTGTTTTGATCAGACCCATCAGTAGCTAACACATTAAGGGGGGTGGGATGGCGGGCAGTATCTTTTCTATGCCAAGCAGAGATGAGAAAATTCAGCATGGTGGAGGCCATTGCATATGCAGCCTTGCTTCAAGAGTCTTTCCTTCTCAATATTTGCTGGAAAAGGTTGGCTCACTTTTGTACACAAGGAAAACCTATCTACTGAAATATTCCTCCGATTTAAAAGTAGCCCCTTGTAACATAAGCAATTTCAGGCGGACAGACCCTTTTACCTCTTACCCTGTTCTCTCCACACCTACATCTAAGTGTAGTCATTTAATTCTGAAGCTGGAGTTGGTGCACCTGTTATCACAAGCAACACTGAAGGCCAAGTGTGAATCAGGCTCATTGGTCATCAGCCTGGCAGCTGTGCATCCCATGACCAAAAGGGCTCAGTGGGCTAGAGGGAGGGACCCACAAGACCCACCCAACCCCTGGAAACCGGCATGAACTCACACAAGAGTGGCCGCACCAGTGGAGGCAGAAGCCTGAAACACTTTTCCTACCATGCACCAATTTCCCTGGATGGATAAGAGTAATCTCTCGGTATTTTGTTGATCCAAGTGTCCCATGGTTGTGTCTGGAGAAGATACCACTGGAGGGACAGTAGCCTCAGTTCCTGCAGGCTGATAGGCTTTCTCCGGCCCTCCCTCTCTTTCATGAGGATCCAAAACCCTGGCTGCCCAGGGCTAATGTCCCATGCCTCCAAAGAGCCACCTCTACTCACCCGGTTATGCTCCACCACCCCAAGCAGAGCCTCCCCATTTCCCACTGGACCTCCCTTGACCCAGGGAAAGCCTGTCCAGCAGAGCTCTGAGCTCCATCCTTCAACTTACTATGGCTCAGCGGCCTCTCAGGCTGCTGGCTGGGTGATGACTGCACAGAGCCAGTGAGTTTAACCCTTTCCAGGCACTGGAACAAGGTGAAGATGTGTCCCCCGGTGTGTATTACTGCATAACTGTTTGACCTGGACAGTGTTGCTTTTCTCTCCCTCTCACCAACCCCAGGCTTGAACTAGGAGCAAGACTCCATCATTTGGAATTGGTAGGCAGGTCAGACCCCCCGGGGCAGCTGCACTTAGTGAGCCTGCATGGCTTCCCTGAATTCTCCATCAAAATAGATGATTTCAGCCTACAAAGCCTTGAGCAGCCTCCCTGCCTGGACAGATCTAAATCGCACTGTCTCTCAGGCTGAGCCCGTCACCTCCCACACCTTCCTTTACTCGGGTCTCTTGTGCTTCGGAGCCTCCCAACACCATATTCTTGATCCACAGTAAATACAAGGTCAGGACTGAGTTGGAGCCATTCACTTGAAAAGTTTAAAAATCCTTGCCGACTACAATGTCCTTTTCAAGTTCACCCCCGTGAGAGTCGCCGAGTCAATGTCATCCTATTTCAGAAAGCGTGTGGAAAATGAGTGGCCATTTTCTTAGTTATGTTTGCAGACCATATATTCTCGCTCCATGTGTTATGACCACCTAAGTGCACCCAACTCCCAGGGGTCATCCAGACCACACTCCTCCCTTCCGGCCACCAGTGGCCTCCACCCTCCAGGGTCAGTGGATGCCAGAAGGACCGAAAAGAAAACTGTGGCTTCTTTAAGAAGCTTGTTTGCCTTTAGAAGAGTCATAAGTGAGATCTAAACTGAAGGCTTTGGGCGTCACATGCCACAGAATGGAATTTGTTTCTTTACCTCCCCTTAATGAGCAACTTGGAAGAGCAAAGATTGATTTCCAGCAGAGTATCAATGAACATTTTTCATATGCCACCTTCCCTACCATGTGTATCCATCCTGTGGGCATTTCCTGGGTGTCAGTGAGATGTGAATTTGTACCTAATCTAATGTTTAAATCATTATGAATTGAACCCTGGCACATAGGAATCTGCCTTTTCGTTTCTGTGAAGTGACTATTCGGGATTTGCTTGCCCAGCTTCTAGCCAATCCCCCAAAACAAGACTGGACACGTGCCCTAGTCGGTTTGGCTCAGTGGATAGAGCGTCAGCCTGCAGACTGAAGGTCCCGGGTTCAATTCCAGTCAAGGGCACATGCCCAGGTTGCGGGCTCAATCTCCCATAAGTCATTGATGTTTCTATATCTCCCTCTCCCTTCCTCTCTGAAATAAATAAAAATATTTAAGAATAAAAATATTTTAAAATAAAAAGGGGGGAAGACTGGACATATATTGGAAGTGCTGTTGGTAGTGCTACGACATTACCCCCCAGCCCCCCGTACCCACCATTCTGCGAGAGAAAAGCCAATGTTTGCAAAATGGAAAAGGGCAAAGTATGTCCATTGGAGCTCCAGAAGTAGAGCCAAGTGCTTGATTTAGAAAGCCCAGGCCAATCAAGGAGATGTTTTTGCCAACAGTCACCCTCCCAGGGGCACACTTGTGTTTCCAAGCCCAGATGTCATGGGGAGGGAGGGACAGGCTAAAGGAGCAGAGCTGGATGAATCCCACAGTCACTAGGGTGTTGGGGGCTCTGCACACTCCCTCCAGCGCACACCTTCTCCCCAGCTAGGTGTGCATTATTTTTAATGTGGGCAACTGTTTATATATGTGTGAGATTTTAAGTTAATAAATTACCTCCATGGCCATTGTCCCCGTGTGGTTTTGATATTGAATTATCCCTCATCAGATCAGTGGACACAGCTTGTAAGTAAGAGCAGAGCCCCAGGTCACCCGAATATCCTTTCCCTCAGTACTTGCTAAAGCAACGGGAGCTGTGGGCCACTGAGAGAAAGGACATGGTCACCACATCCTAACAGGTGGCCTTGGTCAACTCCAGCTCACGCCCATCACATGGACACCCCGCCTTTTCTGTCTCCGCTCTTTCAGACAGAAAAATGGTCCCGCCTAGTTGGCTCTAGGTGCTGGGAGAATGTGGGCGAGGGCTTGAGTGCGGAAATGCCCAGTTCTGAGGTCACACCTGTGGCAGCCAGAGACCCATCCTGCCCGTTTCCCAAGCAGCCTGCACCTTCACCTGAACAAGGAGACGGCAGCTGCCCCTCAGAGGCAGAGGTGGCAAGAGTAGAACCATCATGCAACCAGCTCCCAAACGGAAAATGAAATGTTTGGCCCCGATTGTCAGAAGGTCACCCTGAGCCTAGGAACAAAGCTGGGAATGAGTGGGGTGAGGGTGACACCCTAGTCCTCAGGGGGAGGGAAGGACTGACCCCGCAGCCAGAGAAACAGTTTTACAAGTTACTGGTCATGGTTTCTCAGAGTTGCGGTTCAAGGTAGGCTGCCGAAGCCCCTGGGGTTCCTTTGTTCCACTCGGAAGTGGGACCTTCTAGCCCCTCAAGCTTCAGCTTCGCAGCGATGCTCCCTGCCTGCCTCCTCCACACACACTGAGAACTGAGTGAGCACCCAGAAAATGCACACCCCTACCCCTACCCCAACCCCATCCCCCTCCAGAGCCACAGAGTTCCACGGATGGGCTGGACCATATGGCCCATACAATCCACCACTTTCCTTCCACAGATGAAGAAAGTCCCGGGCAATGTGACTTGTGAGCTCCCGCGTCCTGTCAGTGGCAGGTCTGGCTGCTGAGCCTCTACCTCCCCATGAAAGCACATCACTGCCTCGGTCTGGTGTGTTCCCAGGTGAATGGTTTTTAGAATCTCAACTTGGACTGAACATGCCACTACCATCTCAGAAGTACAGGCCACTTGGCCAAGGTGAGCACACACTTAGCAAGTCCTCTACTTGGCACCACCACACAGATAATGGCCCGAGGCCCAGGTAGGCCACCTGTTCTGCAGGTATAAACTGGTTCTCTCCCTCATCCTTTCCTTCCCCACCCTTCAGCCCTTTGCATTCTGAGGTGGGTTGGTCTGGTGCTGGGCTGAGGGCCTAGAGGAGGGGAAGGTTGCTCCCGGCTCCTTGTCTCTGCCAGTTGGATGGGATGAACTTCGCAGCCCAGTTTTGGGCTTTCTCTTCCCCCCGCCCCCACCCACTGGAGGTGATTTAAGTCTGTTGGATTTATACAACATTGGGAAACGGTAAACTGTGTAAATTTGCTGTGTTTCCAGGGACAGTTATTTATGGAGGGGCATTCTTAACTCAAGTGCAGAAGTGTTAAATCATTATAATAAATTCACGCTATTCAGACTTTCTTACATTGTAATAAATTTTTTCTAAGCATGAATGAGGAGATATTCCTCTAATATACCATTATGTATTTCTTCTCAAAATGACACAGCTTACTATATCAACTTGGAGAATAACAGAAGGAGATTTACTGCGTTGGAGGAAAAATAGTTGAGTAGCAGTGAATCTGAGAAAGGACTTGGGAGCACTGACCCCAACAGAGCTTTCCTACCCCCGGGAGGAGCAGCAGGTGCACCCACTGCAGCGGGGAGGATGGCTGGGCTGCAGCCCTGAAATCGCCCAGCTGAGCTTCGGAAGAACCTTCGAGCAGGGAAATGGGGCTAGGGATCAAGCGGCCTCTGTGGGGTCCCGTCCAGGAGGAGGTGTCCGAGTGGGGCTCTATCAGAAAAGAAAGCTCTCTCTCCCATGTGAAATCCTTTCTAAAGCTTCCGGCTGGCTGAGCAGCTGTCCTCTCTCATCACCTGTCTCAGCTTGCTCGCTGGATGCTCACTTGGACCAGAGGATTCGTAGCTTTCACCAGATTCTCAAAAGAACCTGTAGTCCGCAGAGGTCAGGAATCACTGGTATCCAGTAAAACCTGAAGCATTGGACTGTCCACTCTGCACTAGGCAGCCCCCCGACACAGGGCCCGGCTCCTGCAGCTGGAACTGGGGCTGCAGTGGAGCTCTCAGGGTCAGGGCACCACCCCGAGGGGGATCACCCAAAATTTCCCCAGAGGATGGGACATTTGAGCTGGGCAAAGGCCTGGAGACGGAGCTCCAGGGAGAGCACTTAGGGCAGACTTGGAGGAGCCGTGGGGCCCAGTGGAAAGAGACCTGCATGGGTTCCGGGACTCGGCAACTGTTTATAGTTTCCCTCGTGCTCCGTCAGAGGCTTAGGTTCAAGTCCTGACTCTGCCACCATAGCTGTGTGACCCTGTGCAGGGCTCTGCACCCGTGCACCCTCGGTGCCTCTGTCTGCAAAACGCAGAGAGCACACGTGGGCACCCCTGCCTTGCCGGGCTCAGTCCACATGTGGGGCGATGAAGGGAGGCTCATGCACCTGCTGGGCAAACAGCTACAAAGCACTTTAAATACATCAGGTGCGTTTATCATTAACCTGAAGGCTGGCAAGGGGCAGTGGGCCCCTCAGAAGCATGGAGGGCTGGGGAGTTTATGACAGCCAGGCAAAGCTCGGCCTGGCAGCTCCCAGCCATTGCTGCCAATCGCTTCATGTCACCTCCTCAGGTGGCGTTCCCAGTGCCCTTCGTGGCCTCCAGCAGGACACCCCATGGCACCTCTGCCCAGTTTCAGAGTGTCATTTACTTCCGTTTCTCCCGCCAGCCTGGCTGCCTTCCCAGGAGTTGAGAGCCATAGCCTCATCCCCTGGGCCAGATCCTGGCAGCCTCTGCCTGCACAGCCCGACTCTCCAGGCCCCAGCCTTAGGACTGTCAGGTATAAACAAGGCCAAGAGCTGTTCTGGAGAGGGGACCCTGAGCTGTGGCCCACCTGCCCCATAAGGGTCCTGTGGGTCACTCACCACCCTTCCTTCTCCCCGTCCCCTCCCCAGTCTCCACTCTCCACCTCTAGTATTTTCTAATCTGTTCCTTCTCTCCTCAGGACTGAAGATGATCTTGTTTGGCTGGGCAGGCTGTTCCTGGGAGGGGAGTGGGGGCAGGCACCCCCGGGAGCCAGGGCCAGGGGCCATCTCACTGAAGGGCTGCAGACAGCCTCCTCACACTGCCCATGGCACCCACTTCTCATGTCCATGCTGGGGGGTTTCTCCTTTCAGGTTCCCAGCGCTTTCCAGGGAGGGGGGGGGGGGGGGGGGGGCCTCTCCCTCC
>NW_005359397.1:1270079-1278853 GCF_000412655.1 Myotis brandtii | reverse complement strand
GGGGGCCCCCCCTCCGGGGGGGGGGGGGGGGGGGGGGGGGGGGGGGGGGGGGTGGGGGGGGGGGGGGGGGGGGGGGGGGGGAGATGGTCTCTGCCTTCCCCCCTCCCCCCGGCCCCGTCCAAGTACCAAGCACTGAGAGCTCCCCAGCTGATGCTGCAACTGGCCAATGTTTCACTTTGAAGTCAGACTTACAGTAAAGTTTTGGAAATAACACAAAGGACCTCAAGTACTCTTCACCTACTTATTCTCACACATATATAAACACAGTATTGCTTCTTTTCTGAAATGTTTGAGAGTAAATTGCAGACATAATACTCTTCTTTCCCCTAATAGTTCAGCATATGTTTCCTATATTCTCTTACACAGCCATAGTACAATGATCAGGGAATTAGCATTAATACGCTGCCATTATCTAATCTGCAGGCCTTATTTCAATTTTGCAATGTTTCCTTTTGAACTTTCCTTTTGAAGGAAAGGTTTCCTTGCCTCAAATGTCCCTTTAAAAAAAATATATATATATATATATTTCAGAGTGGAAGGGAGAGGGAGAGAGAGAGAGAAACATCAATGATGAGAGAGAATCATGGATCGGCTGCCTCCTTCACGCACCCCATTGGGGATCGAGCCTGCAACCCAGGCATGTGCCCTTGATCAGAATCGAACCTGGGACCTTTCAGTCAGCAGGCCCAGGCTCTATCCACCGAGCCAAACTGGCCAGGGCTCAAATGTCCCTTTTTAACAATAGAAAAATAAATTCTAGCCAGGGATCGAATGTATAATCATAAGTTGCTTTTAGTTGACATGCATCTGTAGGCAAGTACAAACCATTTCTTTTGTAGCATGTTCCCCAATTTAGGTTTGTTTGTTTCCTTCTAATTAAATTCAGACTCTGCATTTTCAGCGAGAATAGTGATGCTGTAAATCATACCGCAAGGCCCAGGGTCATCATTTCTTTCATCCCAGGTGATGCTAACTTTGATCACCTGGTTAAGTTGACGCCTGCCAGCTTCCTCCACTGTACAATTACAAACTTTCCTTTGTAATTTACATCATGTGTGTGTGTGTTGTGGGGGGGGGACACTTTGAGACCATGTCAATATTGTTTCTCATCTATCCTTTACCCACAGTTACAGCACCCTTGATGATTCTGATGATTCGGCACATTCCACAAAACCCTGTCTCTGCTGGGCCCCACTCCCTCCGACCAGCCCAGTGCTAGGGGTCCAATCAGAGAAGGAGCCGGATCACTTCCTGTCCGCAGGGCCTCCAGCTGGGGAGGGAGCTACAGACTCAGAGCGCAGGACAGTGGGAATGCGCTCAGTTTGAGCTTTAGCCACTGAGCTAAGGTCAGGGAGAGTTTGAGTGGTCAGAAACCTGGAATAGCATGAGAATCTGTGTCCATTACCCACCTTTGAGGGCCCCAATCAGACCCTGTCCCAAATGCTTGTCATCCAAGGAACCCGCAAGGTACTAAGGGGACCAGAACCACTGGGCTGCCTTTGGATCCCTGGTCAGAGCTGGGCTTGGGGGGCTGGAGGCAGAGGAGCCCTGCTAAGGGTGTGCCAGGCCTGGGGCGCTTCCGAAGGGGCTCGTGAGAAGCCGTTCGTCTCCCCGCCGCCGCCACACCGCTATTTATGCATGCAGCAAACATTACCGAGCACCTACTATGTGCCAGGCATTGAGTTGAGCAGATGCTCCCCAGTCCCTGATTAAGTGGGTTTGCCTGGAGCCCAAAGGCCTCTTCAGGCCCGGGCACTCGGGCCAGGCAGCAGGTGCTGCCCAGGACTGAAAGCAGAATCAAGAGAACTGCTGAGCCCTCTAATCCAGGCGACTTTGAGGGCGTGTCCCTCCTCTGCCTTCTCTCTTCCCCACCCCATCCCCCCTCCCCAGCACTTATCAGAGAGCTCCAGGCACCTGGGAGCTGGGTAACCTTTGAGACCCAGGACACGGCTCACTATGCGAGGAAGGAGGCAGAGGTCTGCACCTCCCCAGCACAGCCCCGCTCCGCTCTGTCCTGCGGTCCCACTGTGTGTCTCTGAGGCTTAAAAAGAGAGTCCAGGAAGAGCTTCGAGTGAAGAGGCATTTCCCATGTAATGCAGTGAGTAGGAGCATGGGAGCTGCTCTGAGGGACCTGTGGTTTTCAGCACACCTTCGGCCTGTCTGTAAAGTGGGGCCAGTGTGGCTGGGGAGCTTAACTCAGATGGCGTGCCTGGCAGTCAGTAAGTGGATTGTTTTTAAATAAGGCCCCATGAGCTTCTCAGTATATTCCCGCCTACCTAAGACATCCTGCGGTTCTTCAGAAGGCCTGGGGTCCTTTCTTCCTCCATGCCCCCTCCCTTGGGATCCAGGTAGCCCGCACGCCCTTTAATACTCGGCCCAGGTGTCTCCTCCCTCCCCAGTTTGGGCTACTTGCCTCCCTCTCCGGGCTTTCCTGGGCCCCGCCCAGTTCTATCACATGAGCCTGCAGTGGTCTTTTGCTTCGATGTCAGCGAACTTCTTTTTTTTATTGAATGTATTGGGGTGACAGTGACATTGGTTGATAAAATTATGTAGGTTTCAGGTGTACAATTCCGTAATAAGGGTACTTCAGATGGGGAATGAGCACAGCTGACTTTTAATCTGGGCTTTAATACTTTCTTGCAATGTGATTGTGGGCAAGTTACTTACCATCCCAAGTCTCTGATTGTTCTTCTATAAAGTAATGCTCCTGCAGGATTACTTCTGGGACTAGAGATAATACCCATAATGCACTGGCTCGTGCACTGTCCTCATCACTCCAGCCCAGGCCTTTGCACAGGACCCTTGGTCCGTGCACTCTACATTCTGGTTGAGCAGGTTAGGGAGCACCTACACCCTCTATCCCAAGGTAATTTTCATTAAAAAGCAGAACTAAGTGAGGCCCAAGTCTAACCCAAAGAAAAAGCCCCAACAGTGGGATCCAAGGCCCTGAGCAGGACTGGAGGGCAGGGGGGCAGATGTGTTGGGTCAGCCCAGTGCCCTCGTATGAGTTCCAGGGGGCTGCCCATGGAGCCCATGCCCTGCTGGTCATGCAGGGTGAACATGAACCTCAGCTGCCTTGCTCTGAAGTCCTTCTTTGGACCCCAAAGGAAGAGTGGAAGGGACACAAGGTTGGCAGCACCTGTGCCCACTGGATTTCTGCCCCGTTAGCTGGGCCCCAGGAGCAGGCAGGGAGAGAGGGGTGATGGCAAAGATGATTCCAGAAGACTCCGGGACAGAGGAACCTCCACACCTCACTTGGAGGAGGACAGGACCTTCAGAAATGATTAAAATTGCCCCTTGATTTGAGTGATGGAGAACCAGTTGGCACGGATCTTAAGAATTAGCTTACGGTTTTCTACAGAGTTTAGTGTGCTGGGGAAAAGAGCTGACACAGCTCAGGGGGTTCTTGAACTTCCAGTAGCTGCATAAAATGTTAATAAGTATTACATTTATTTCCATTGAATTCCCCCTCCTCACTAATAAGAGCTGTGTGGGTCTTTGGGTTGTGTCTCTCTCCTTCCATGCTCCCTTTGTCCCCACGGCCAGCGGTGCTCCCAGACAGGGAGAACCGTGGACTCATTAGCAGCACATTTGTAACTTCTCACTCACCTTTAGGTAGTTCAGTTCCAACCCAGAAAATCAAGGAAAGAAGGGAAGAAAAGGACTAGTGCCTAAGTCAATATAGCTGGTGCCATTTCTTAAAGGTAAAATTGGAACTGTTAAGAAAAACTGTTGAGATGGAGGAGGGAAGGGACATGGAGATTGAGAGAAGGATTGGCGGAGAGCAGCTGTGGGAGAGTTTATAACCACGGGAGACAAGATGCAGACAGACTTGGCCTTGAACCTGACCTGGGTCATCTCAGCAAGAACTTAACCTCTCTGAGCTGTTGCCTCACCAGAAAAACAAGATGACACCTACCTCAGAGAATTAGATGAGATTATTATCAGGCCGCTCTTAGCAGTGTCTAGCCCAGAGCATGCACCCCCTAAATGACAGCTACACCCATGCCTCAAAGAGAAGAGCCCCCCTGGGGGGAGTGTGACTGGAGGGTGATTCCTCTACTCATCCAGTGGGGTCCTGGCAGCCCCAGGCCTGGGCTTAGCTCTGGGACTCCCTGGGGAAGTGGTGGGAGCCTGGCACGTCACTGCCTGGTGCTGGGTCTCCCTATTGAAAGGGGTTGATAGCAGAGTTCCTTACACCCCTGTCTCCGCATCTGCACACTGAAGCCCAGAGTCAACGACGACAGTGGATCACACCCGGAGTGGGTGGCTGGGTTCGGGGCTGGGAGAGGAGTGTTCATGGTACACTTTATCATAGTTTTTGAATTTTGAAATATATGAATATGTTACCTATTCGAAACATAGATAACATTTTTAAAATGCAAAGACCAAATCAATATGCAGCCCGAGGCCATGTGAACCAGGAGGAGGATGGCTGCAGACAGTGGTGCTGGGGATACTCCTGGGAAGAAGAAGGGGTGAAGTGAGAGGAGGGGGCACAGGGGCATCAGCTCACTGGGGTCCCTGGAAAAGAGCGTGAGCGGTGAGAGACGGGTGTGCAGCTCCGCATGACAGGCATTCTCTGGGCATCACAGGCTGACTGGACTTGGGAGAAAACGACTTAAAGTGGTCTGGTGTCAAGTTCGGGCTTGCTCCAGTTGGAACGTGAATTGTCAATGGAATGGAACTAAGAAAGGAGGTTGAACTATTCACTCAGAGTGTCTGTACTATATAGGAATTTATAGCTCGGAATCCTTGGGGTGGGATGTGGCTGTGTGTGGCTGCATCTTATTTATTCCTCACAAGTCTTGGGGGTATGCGTGTAGGTATTATTATCCCCATTGTAGAGATAAGGAAATTGAGGCTCAGAGAGGTTAAGTGACTTTTCCAAAGTAACACTGAAGGTATTTGAGAGCCCTAGGATTTGCATCCCAGTTTGACGTCAAAGCCCATGCCCTTTTCACTCTGATGCGCTAGTCTCCACCCTCCTCCTGGTCTGGGCAAATCCTGGTTAGACCTTCATGGAGGGTGCAAGAGGTTCGCTGAAGAGATGAGGAGTTAGGCTGGCATGAGGGAAGTGAAGCTGGGGAGACAGGGATGGGACTGGGGTGCTAGTGCTGGCTGTCCAGTCTCCCTGCGCTGCCCACCCTTCCCCCCCAACCACCACCAGGAGCCAGGCCTCGGAGCATCTGGTGGTGTTGAAGACCAGAGACTGTGTGGGGCAGAGGGCAGGTAAGCAGAGGGAAGGCAGTAGAGACAGGCAGGTAAGCACTTATCCAAGTCCTATCATTGCTTACAAAGCACTTGCTGAAGACCCACTTCCGGAACCTGCCTCAGGTATCTGGTTAGTTCTTTCCTTCCTTAACCCTCAGGCAGCATGAGTCAGCAGGGACTGCGATCTGAGTGCCAGGGGCGTGGTCTGCCGAAGGTGGGGCCTCAGTGGGGGCTCAGAGTGTTTATTTGGAGCAGATTCCATTTGGGGAGATGGAATGGCATCCACAAGTCTGATACTGTCACCTTGGGCGGGGTGGGGCCCCTGAGCTCACTGCCCAGATGTCCCTATCTGCCTCACAGGCTGAGAATGCTCATTTGGGTTCAACCCGGGGGTAATTCCCCCACTGGCCCTGCACTCCATGCCAGGGGGAGCTTCAGGTTTGCCCACGAGGGCTTGGGTCACTCTTGTGGGTGGGGAAGCCCTGGGACATGTGTCTCGCTCTATTGGTGCTGTGTGTGCAGGAGGTGAGATCCAGCTCAGAACAGGAAAAGAGAAGGGAGCTATTCACTGAAAGGTCTCAGTACACACTTTTCGGGTGAGCATCACACAGAAAAGAAAGAAGGGAGAGAACTTGCAAGAGAAGATAAGAGTACAAAGCGGGTAGATGAAAAGCAGAAAGGCCTTTGAAAGTGCCGCCTGGAACAGGCTGGAGGGAGGCCCGGGGCCGCCCTTGGGTAAGGCTGGGGGAGACCACAGCTCCCCCCATGCTGTGCAGGGGGCACAGCTGCCGGAGCCAGCCCTTGGGCACTGTGCAGCCTGGGAAGCATGAGGGAACTGAAGTACCTACTCCGGAAATGGCCCCACGGCTGGGATTGCTTCCGAAGGACTTGGTGGGTCATGGGAGTGCCTTATGCAAGTATCTCCTTTTCATTAAGTTTGAGATGAAAGGTTTAGAATAATGGCAGAGGAAGGTAAGCCATAGAGCGTGAGCAGAAATTAATGAGGACTGTGTCTTGGGTTTTCTTAACACTGCAAACCAGGGGTTCTTAACCAGGGGTGATGGATGAGCTGCAGGGTCCCCGATCGCTCCGTGATCATGTGCAAACTGACTTGATAGTTTTCCAGGAATCTCGAATCCCCCCGAGGTTAATGAGTTGTATTCTCCCTCACATGTGCTGGGCATACATTAGTTACTTGGTGTGTGGTTTTTATACAGAGGGTTTCTTTTCTGGAACTGACACAGTCACATCGCGGCCCTGTGTTTTCATCCTCCTCTCGGCCCACCATGCCTGGAATGGAGAACTCAGCTGACCTGCTTCGCAGCCCAGGCCCCTTGGGCCGAGGCACAGCTGGCCAGACTCTGAGAAGCACAGACTGAAAAAGAGCCTTGTTTTTTTTATTTTTGTTTTTTTTTTTTAAACTGTGCTTTATTTAGGGCTAAGCTGGAGAAAGCGTCATCCAATAGTTACAGAAGGTTACAAGGAGTTTTAGGGAGTTGAGTGTGAAAAGAGCAGTTGTACTGAACTGCAGCGGTTTTGTTTTGTTTTGTTTACAACATCTGGACATCCTAAAAGGAGGAGCCAAGAGAAAGAAAAAGAAAAGTTTAAAAATAATAAATAACCAACAAAATAGAAAGAAAGGAAAGGCAGGAGGTCCGTGAGGAACCAGCTAAAACAAAACAGGAAAAACATGGTAGGTCCACACGCCCCCTGGCCTCACGCTGACCTGACGTCAGTGAGGAGGGTAACAGGGCATATACCAAAGCAAGTCTTCCCAATGGCGCAAATAAATTATAATAAATATGTTATACTTTAAAATATACGCGTTCTTAAATAAATCAGCGCTTTTCTGATTCTGAGTTTTTTTAAGCAATGTCTTTTTTAACTGCTCTAAAGTCATTTACCAAAGATAAATATCGTGCTTTCATTAAATAGTTTTCCTTGTTTTTTTCTCTATCATTACAATTAAAAGTCCTACAAAATATGCAAATTTATTTACAGAAAAACAGAGCCGGCATCATTTAAACATCCCTGTTTTTCAAAATTCCTTGTAAACAGTTTCAGAAATTCTTCAAAGATTGTTTTTTTCTCTCTCTTGTTTAAGGTTTTGTGTGTGTGTGTGTGTGTGTGTGTGTGTGTTGTTTAGTTGTTTTAAGATGAAAGTTCCCAGGTCCCCTTGCCCGGAAAGTCTCTGGAGCAAGCATGGAAGGCGAGTGAAGCGAAGGTCCAGGGCTTTCGGAGAGCGGCGAGCGCACAGCTCCGGCGAAGCGAGGTGAGGGCAGCTGGGCCTTCCTGCCCTGGTGCGGCCTCCAGGCGGTGGGCAGCCAGGAGCCCGTAGGTCTGGGCCATCGGCCTGGCCCTCGGGGTCAATGGTGTCGTCATCGGACAGCACTCACTCGCGGGGAGAAGGGATTGATGCTCAGTCTAAACTCTACAAAAGTACAGTCCTACAACATCTGGGATTTTAGCAGTAATGCTAACTTCTATAAGTTTTTTTTTCCTTTTTTATTATTTTTTTATTTTTTGCTTTCCTCTAATTTTTCTTCTATTATATAGGTATTTTAAACTTCTCCTTTTTAAAATTCTGTACAACTATTATGTTTGTAAGAGGGGGAAGAGTTAGAAGCATTTACAGACTTTTCACAACAATTCTCTTGCCTTGTGAGTCCCTTTTTTCCCCTCGTTTTCTCACACTTTACAGTTAAGGAGCTTTAATATTTTTGTTGCTTTCCCCAAATATCCACCAATTTGTTCCTCTTAACAGCTCCATCCAGACATATAATACAGAAAACCATAGGAAAGTGTCTAAGACTTGAATGAGGGTAATCAAAGCGCCTCTCGAAGTATCAAAGAACTATTATCTTGCTGTTTTAAAAGCATTTAAGCATTATTTTTCCTTTTTTTGTGTTTTTGTGTTTTTTGTGTTTTTTTTTTTTACTTTTTTCTTACATTTTTCATAGAATCGCTCTAAGCTGTTTCGAGAACAGCCAGGAGGCAGGAAGGAGGTGCTCCTCCGTTCCCCCTGTGTTTGACATAGAGCTACACGTCTGCAATAAAAAGTTTGGTCCTTTGGTCCACCCCTCCCCCCAGCCTGCCGCAGGCGCCCACGGGCTGGAAAGCCCCGGGGATCGGTAAGCAGCGCAGCGTCTCTTTCCAGTTCCCAGCCCTTCAGCCTCCCCATCTGGTCTCAAGTTATTTTGTTTTAAAAGTTGCCTTTTTTGTATGTTTTTTTTTCTCAATTTTTCTTCATCTTCTTCTTCTTTATGTCATAATGTATTTTCCCCAAACACGTGCCCTCTGAACTCCATAGACGCTATACTTCCCTTGAAGAAATGTTACAGTCACAGAGTGTCTGGAGTCCTCAGCTTGCTTGGTATTGGCTGATATGTCAAAGGTGTCATCCAACAGTTCTCATTTATAAATAGAGAGAGAGAGAGGTTTGTTTTTTAATGTAGCCCGTTCAGCATCCTGCCCTAAAATGAAGAAAATCAGGGCTGATTAAGCAAAGAGAGGAAACACAAAATGCATCCAAACACCAAAAGGAGCCTGCCTGGGGCGGG
>NW_005359397.1:1267933-1269960 GCF_000412655.1 Myotis brandtii | reverse complement strand
AGGGAGGGAAGGACCAGGATGAGAATTAGTCATGATCATGATACATAAAGAAGAAATTGACTCTTCTCTTCAGAGCAAGAAACCACTGAGAGGTCTAGTTGTGAAGGTTGTGGGAAGGGGTCTTGATTCAGGTTCCTTCAGAGTTCTAGATTGGGGGAGGGCTCAGTCTAAGGGATGAATTTGGGACTGTGGGATATGAATTCATAATTAAACTGATCTCTGAGGGATCTATCCCAGATACAATATGTATACAGAAGCCTAGCAAACAAGATAGCACAATCTAGCAGCCCAGCCCCACTCCTCCCCAACTTGAGGAAAAGGCAGAAAGATCCATGACATGAATTTTGCTGAATCCTTGCCCACTTTCCACCAACCACTCCTTTCCCAAGGTCAGTAACTATTTGCGAGGCTACGTGTATATATATATGTATATCTGGATATATGTGTAGAATATATTCACCTGCACATATGTGGATATACATGAATATGTGTGTATGTATATGCATAGATACACACATATACACACACTTAATGTTTTTCTCATACATGCCAGGGAATTTAGAGGAAATTCAGATCTTCAAGGGGTGGATGGGAGAACCTAAAAGAAGTTAGAACGGATTTAATCATCAAACATAACTCAGTTCTTGATTTCGTTTTGAATGGTGGCTTTTTGGCATTTTGTTTTGCTTTTAAGAAAAAAATCATGATCTGACTAGAATCAGAAGGAGAATGCTTAATCACTGTGAATTAACAAATGAGACTCATCTCCATTCTAGCAAGCAGCTTCCACTTATACATGGGGGTGACTGGTTACACCAAGAGAGTTAGAACTGCAAAGCCCCCGGTGGAGGGGCCCACGTCATGCGTATATCAATCCATGCTGGCAGGTTTTCACACTGTTGATTCAACAAACAGCAAACCGTACACAGCAGTCTAAACAATTACAACACCAAATAAAATAATAATAAAATTAAAAAACACTTGTCAAGGACCCTTTTTCAGTTGTAAACAAAAAGGTGCATTTTGCTTTTTCAAAACCAACCAAAAAGCCCTCCCGACACCCCGGGCCCCCGGGTCCCCTGCCCACATTTAATTTAGCAGAAGTGGCTAAAATACAAACCTTACAATTGTTAACAGGCTCTCTCTCAGAGGCCTCTGGCTTTGTACTCTAGTTTTTTGGTTTAGAATTTTTTTTTTTTTTATCATTCTGTTACTATAGAGATTTTTTTTTTTTTTTTTTTTTTTGGTTTTCCTTTTGAAGTGAGATTTAAAATGGCCTAACTGGAAAAAAGACCAGACCCAGGGAAAGTGTCAATTGAAAAAGGCCCCCAAATTTCTAGAAAAAAATAAAATCACAATATTTTCAAGTGCAAGTAAATCAACCACGCATATTTTAAGATGTTTTCCTTATTTTTTTTTAAGAAAAAGATAATGGTTTGCACAGTTAAATGATCCCATGTTCGATAATTCAGGAATTCATCTTTATTTTTACTAATTTTTTTTGTGCTTTTGTTTTGTTTTTTTCTCTATGTGACATCTAGAGAAGCATAAAAAACGCTGAACAAGAAAAACCAAACAACAGAAAGTAAAACCACTGCAAGCACCAAGAACGAAACAAAAATGAGCACAGCAAAAAAGATCGTGGCAGCACAAAAGTCAAGAGAATGCACGTGTGATCATGACTGGCCAATCATCAACTGATACAACATCCAAGAAAAACGCTCCAATCACAGCACCTCCACGAAACTTGACGGCAATTGTCATGCAACCGATTCTTAGCCTTGTTACATGACGCCATCATGTCACACTGTGAACTTTGAGTTGATTTGAACTTACGGATGGGGGACTGTTTTCTCCACTCTCATGTGATTACGTGAACTTTATTCCTAGCTCAGCGCGAGACTGTGGTGGATTTGACTGGCTCTGGTTGGGTTGTTGGAATTTGATTGAATGACAAAAGAAGAAAAGATTTATATATATATATTTATATATGGAGAGAGAGAGAGAGGACAAGAGTGGGTAAGGGG
>NW_005359397.1:1240373-1267813 GCF_000412655.1 Myotis brandtii | reverse complement strand
GGGAGTGTGGGAGGGCAGGGAGAGTTGGGTGGAGGGTGAAGGAGGGCAAGGAAGAAGTTAAAACAAAATTAAAAGGAAAAATATTTATACAGCACCAGACCACAGCGTCAATCTAACAGCTCAGATGAGAGAACAGCAGTCAAATCATAAGAGAACTGAAAAGAACTCAAAGGATGGAGGAAGCGGCAGACAGACGACATGGGCACATCAACACACACACATACACGCACGGTTGTTTATGCAGACACATGGTACACTGTGAACAGCAGCAGGACCTCACACAGGGCCACTGAGGGCATCCATCATGCGTTGGGAAGGGGGGTGGGGGCGGGGGCAGTTTGGCGAGGGGGCCAGAAAAAAATAAAACAGCCCCTTAAAACCACCTTGGCTGGCAAGCAGCTCGGCAGCACGTCTCTGCTTTCTATCACCCTTGATTCTTTCTCTCTCCCCCAGGTGCCGGGCTCTCCTCACCTCCCCAGCCTCCTGTGGCTTCAGCCTGTGGACCAGCAGGGGGAGCCTGTCAGGTGACCTGATGGCCAGGTAGGTCAGAGGCTGGCTAAGGTGGCTGTTGGACCCATGAGGTCCATCCATGAGATACTTTGCTGCCACAGTACAGTCCACACTGGCAGCAACTTGGCCCTCCCACCCTTCGGGTCCCACCTGGGCCACCGTCTCCAGGGAAGGGAGCCTCCACTACAAGCGAACCCACTGCATGATGTTATAATCCTGTCCCCTTCCGCTCTGCCTCAACCCTCTTTCCTCAGAACAGGAATACCCTGAGTTTTCAGTTTAGAGGAAATCACATCAACGTTCCTAGGAATCTATACACATGCCCTGGCACTAATCATGTCCCGATCACCTCCCACCCTGAGCTTTGCTCCCTGGGAGGCCCATGTGGCCAAAGGGAGGCTGCTCTGGGCACAGGGAGCCTTTAGGAGGCTCTGCAGCTGCAGCAGGATAAGGCGGAAGACTGCAGGGCGCCCTGCAGGGCAGGTGATACAAGGACAGTTCCCCAGAAAGGGAGTGCTGTGGCCCCAGATCTCTCTCTGCTGCTGTCACTTTCGCTCTGCTGACCTCCCCTAACCCCCCTCCTCCTTCTCCATCCCTTTACAACCTCAGCCCTCCCTGTACAGCCTTGTTGGCTGACCATCGCACAGCCCTGGCCTGCCTTCTTTACGGGCAGAGCCCTAGGTGGCTGAGGCTGGATTCCCTTCTCTTCACTTTGAGTTGTTTCCTCACCATTTCACGGTCCTTTGCCCCCACCCAGGGATGCTGGCCCAGGGTGGGGTCCCCAGTTCTATCCCCTTGTCATGGTTACCCTTAACCTTGCTCCCCAGCCCCCTCCCCTTTGGTACTCAAGCATCAGGTTTATCTGCAGGGTTCCCCACCCACCAGGCTTCTACACGCAGCCCAGCTGACTTCCACTTTCAGCTTTGTTTTCCTTCAAGGGAAGGCTGAAGAGCAGCTTGGGATCGTGAAATGTCAGTGTGGACAAGCTGCAAAGCAGCTGAGAGGTGACTATTTTAAGCCCAAACCCAGCTTCAGCTCTGCCTTCACAGAACAACTCCCAGCCCCTCTTCCTCCCAAGCCCCTGCCCAGCCTGCCAGGCCAACGGCCAACCTGGATTCTTGCTCACATAGACCAGGGCCCATTGCATAACCTCCAAGTCCGGACATGCCACCCTCCCCTACAATACCACCCCCTTCCGGAAGACAGCCCTGAGACCCACCCAGGATATCTAATTGGCAGGTCCCTTTGGGTGGGAGGAGAGGCCTCAGAATGGAGGAGGGCAGTGCCATCAGGTGTGGGCTATGCAAGAACAACTAAGGGGTCCCCTGGAGACCTCTCTTTCCCCCTACCCCCTGGTCCTGAGCACTGAAAGGTACCCACTCCTCGGACTCTGCTCTGCTCCTGCCCCCAGCTTTCCTCCATCTGCCCTTCAGTGCCTGGCGCTGTCCTAGGTGCTGGGGATCCAAACCTGCATGTCACACAGCCCCTCCTCCTTCAAGCTCAATCCAGGGAACTTTCTCATACATTCACATCTCACACACGCTTGGCCCCGACACACAGACACACACTCATTCAATCCTTGAGGGGCCAACTGCTCTCTTCACGAGGGAACAGCGTGTCTGCCTGCTGGGGGACTTCCCGGGTGCCCTCCTGAAGAGCCTCTGAGAGCGCAGCCCTGTGGCTGCACAGGGTCACTGGCCAGCATGGGGGAGCTTGAATCAGGCCAGGGAGGCTCCAGCTCATGACTGGGGTGAGGAAATGATGGCCAGGCCACAGCCATTCGGATGCTGGCCCTAAGCACAGCGGGGCTCTAGCCAGGGAAGGCCAGCCCCATGCAAGCCAGACCCAAAGCACCCGTGTCCCAACACTCAGAGCAGACCCTGTGCAGGAGCGCAGGATGCAGGAGGGACAGGACTCCCACTGGAGTCAGACATGATGCTCAGTGTCCTCCAACCCAGAACCACCTCAGCGTGGGGCCCAGCTCCTGTTGTGAACTTAGTGGGACAGGGACTTGAGGTTCTGGCTGTAGACCTGGCCTTGCCCACAATTTTGCCCATTCTTCCTGTTTCTGTTTTCTTCCTCTTAGATTCCTGGAGAAACTCCTTCAGACCCTGCCTCCCTTTCTTGGAGTCTCCACTTGAATGTCACTCTCTCTGGTAGATGGCCTACCCTGACTACCTGATTTAACCGTGGCCAACAATTCTGACGCACTATGGAATTTACTCTGATCATACGTCATTGTTTATTGTCTCTCTCCCCTGCTTAGGACAAGGACTCTTGCCGGTCTCACTGGGGGCACAGCACTGCCGAAGGGATGGGGGGAAGCGGGCTGCGCGGCCTGTCTCTGGCCTGAGAAATGCGCGGACCCTGCAGGAGCTCACAGCCATGGGCAAGCAGGCTGAAGGAGGACTTTGGATGTCCTGGCATAGCGCCTCCCTCCCCACTTTCCCAGGCAGCCGCTTCACTCAGGGGCACAAGTGGCCGCTTAGAGGAGTGGCCCACGGTGTCTCCAGCTCAAGGCAGGACCCAGACTGAGCAGAAAGGGTGACGACTGCCCACCCATCCTGGCCTCGTACAGCAGGCAGGGAAATGGCCCGGGGTACAGCATCACTATCCTCAGCTTCTGTCCTCTCCGGTTTTGTAAAGTTCCCTTTGAAAAGCCCTGTTCCTCTTCTCCAGGCTGAGCTATGGGGAATTGGAGGGGGGAGGGGATCAAGTGTCCAGGCAGGAGAGCTGGGGAAGGGGGAGCCAGGGAGGCCCCACAGAGGGCTACAGCTCCCCACAGGACCTACTCTGCGCCCAGGGCTGAGCTTGCCATATGGCAAACAGGAGGCACAGGCACAGGGCCCCCCACTTCTCAGAACGGTCCCCTCACTCTGCTCCGTTGGCTCTGCGTCAGGGGGATGGCCATGACTATTTCTCGGGGTGACCACTGCTCTGCGCCTGGCCCCTAGGAGCCGGGCAAGGAGCAGGTCCAGACGGGCGCAGCGGGTCCAGGCCACGGAGGTCGGGGACGAGTCCTGGTCTCCCCCGGGGGACGCTCCCGCCGGCGCTCAGTACGGGCGATTGGCGTCTTTGGGCCGCTTCAGCTGCACCTTGAGCCTCTTCATGCCGATCTGGAAGCCGTTCATGGCCTGGATGGCGGTCTGCGCGCTGGCCGGGTTGTCGAAACTCACGAAGCCTGGCGAGACACGAGGGACGAGGGCCTGGGTTTCCACTGGGCCGCCGGGGCCGGAGGGGGCGGTGGGGCCCGCGATAGTCTCCTCCCCCTCCAGGCAAGGGGCGGGGCTAGAGGCTCCTCCCTTTGGGGTAAGGGGCGGGGCTAGAGGCCCCACCCCTCTGGGCAAGGACGGGGCTATAGTCTCCTCCCCCTCCGGACAGGGGCGGGGCTAGAGGCTCCTCCCTTTGGGGTAAGGGGCGGGGCTAGAGGCCCCACCCCTCTGGGCAAGGACGGGGCTATAGTCTCCTCCCCCTCCGGACAGGGGCGGGGCTAGAGGCTCCTCCCTTTGGGGTAAGGGGCGGGGCTAGAGGCCCCACCCCTCTGGGCAAGGACGGGGCTATAGTCTCCTCCCCCTCCGGACAGGGGCGGGGCTAGAGGCTCCTCCCTTTGGGGTAAGGGGCGGGGCTAGAGGCCCCACCCCTCTGGGCAAGGACGGGGCTATAGTCTCCTCCCCCTCCGGACAGGGGCGGGGCTAGAGGCTCCTCCCTTTGGGGTAAGGGGCGGTTTATTGGACACTGTCCTCCCTGACAGGAGGGGGCCTGGCAGCGGGAGGGCACAGGGTGCCGGCCTGGGGAGAGAGAGGAGTGCGAGGGGGAGGGAGGGAGGCACCACGGAGAAAACTTGGCCGCCGTTTGGGGCCACCCCCTTTGCGAGTGCCGCCCGGCCACAGGGGAGGGCAGAGGCTGGCAGTCCTCGCGGCCCCTCCACCCCCTCCCGGGCCTGGCCGAGGCCGGACCCAGCCGGGCTCCTGGTGGACACCGGGATTCAGTCCAGACCCTCTTCCATGAACCCACCACCTCGTCCCAGGGGCTGCCGGCATCTCCCTTTTATTCTGTAAAATTCCAAGCCCTGAGAGCAAGTGCTCTTGGCCTGCACTAAGCAACTGATGTGTCCCCTATGGAACCCCCCCATAACAATAATAATAGTATTAGAACAATAACAGTGCAAATTAACACTCTCAGCAAAAATCAATTGAGAGCCTGCAGAAGTGCTTTTACCCCTTCTTTCCCCCCGCCCCACCCCCCCACCATCCCAGGACAAGGTATAGAACCATCCATGGCTCCCGGTCACCTTCTGAAACACCAAGTTCCCAGATGGATCAGGTTCCAAAATCCAGTTAGAAGTCACCTTTTTGCAACTTTGAGTGCATCTACTGCGAGTTACATCAGCATTTCCCAGAACTGCCCTAACAGGCCTCCTTGAAAGGGGGCTTTCTGTGGCCTCCTAGCTGTACAGCCAGGCCCCCTCTGGGGGCAGTTCAAGGCTCATTAACAAATAAAAGCCTCCCCTCCCACCCCAAATTCTCCAATAAGTAAACCTTTATCTCTTTGTTTAACCTAGTATTTCCTGGAATTTGACTTAGAGGCCTTTTCTCCTGTAAAATCTGCCTTTTATTTATTTTTCCTGTAAAATCTCCCTACAAAATGTATGAAAACTAAGCGTGGTGAAGTTCCCAGGCCATCCTGCAAACCTGCTTCATTTGGGGGCTTGTCCCCAAATAGTATGAGACATATAAAGGGTAGATGTACAGACACACTGAAGCAGAAGCTGCCTTCTTGGTTAATTGTCCCTGGTACCTCCGGCCTGCCTGCGGTCCCCCCACTGCTCTCCTGGTAGTGGCTGTTTTGCCCTTTTTCCCTTGCCCCAGACACTTCCTGTGTTTGCTCACATCTGCTCTTGCAGCCAAGTACCATGGAAGATGGGGAGGGTGTATGGGGGGCAAGTGAGTGCTCTCACCCGCAGGGGCATGTGAGCTCAGATGGAACTGGTTAGAGCCGGTCCCAACACAACACAACACAACCAACGTCTGTAAAAGTCTATATGCCAGAGTAGATAGGAGAGATTCGGGATTATCCATAGTTGAAGATTAGTGTGAATAATCCTTCCACCTTCTCATCTCATCCCCTCAGGACCCATCCCCTCCCCACCAACCTAGATGTCTGAAGGCTGGTCTAGCTGTTAGCAGAGCAGATGTGTGAATTGTGTGTCTGTTACACTGCTCTCCCCCGACTACGAAGGGTGGTGAACCAAAGCCTCTCTACCTGTGGGGACAAGAGAGCCTCACTGCGGGTGACAGCTACACCCCTCCCTCCTCTGCTGGGCCCCCAGCACCACCAGCTCTGGCTCTACCTGGCCACCTGCGCTGGTGGCTGAGAGAGATAAAAGGGGCTGGAGGGCTGTGGTGTGAAGGGAGGGACAGCCACCGAGTGGGGAGAAGGGGCAGCGGGCCCCGCAGGAGGAAAGCCCAGCTTTTGTGGGAGACTGTGGCGTCTCCAGAAGCCCCAGGTTTGGGGAGGACACCAGGCTCGAGGGAACTTTTCTTCCTCAACTAATTTTATTAACTGGCCAGCAGCCTGGGAAGGGAGCTCGTCCCCCACTGGCGGGGCTCTGGGCACCATCTCCCACGGTTACTGCCTTCCTTCTCTCCGAGTCCCTTCCCACACCCCCCCCCTCGCCCCCCAAGAAAGTTCCTGCCTCCCACACCTTGGTGCCCCTCCCCCCAAGACCTTCTTTTGACTTAGCGACCATGTGTGCTGCCCATTGCTCACCAAAAAAAAGCCTCTGGAAGATTCTGTTTATGCTTATAAAATGCGAGGGGGGCCTTTGAGGGGTTCACTGAACATAGGACCAGATTTACAACAAAACGGCCCCCTCTTTGGGGGAACAGAGAGAGATCTAGCACTTCTTGAGGGTCCTCTCTGGCCGAGTCCCTCACACACACCATCCCATCTCAGAGCCTCCGGGAGGGCTGACTGCTCGAGTCCTATTTCACACATGAGGACACTGCCGCTCCGAGAGTGAAATGACTGCCCCCGAGTGAGTGCCGGGGTTGGTGCTCACACAAAAGGCCACCGAGAGCCTTGCAGAAGGCTCGCCTGTGAACCGGAGCCCTGGCAGGCCTGGTGGGAGACTGTCCTTTTTCAGGCGGGTGGAAGATGTTAGTGCTGGAGGCTCACTCAGGAAGAAAGGAGAGAGCCACAGCAGAGGTATTCAGAAGATTTTTTAAAAAGCAGGGGGGAAACCCTTGGTCTTGGAGAATTTAAATGGCTAATGGCCAGGGGAGTGGTTGGGCAGACTAAGGAAGTCTGGAAAAGCTGGGTTGCTCAGACGGATGTCAGGGACAGCCAGGGACGGAGCAAATGACCAAGGGTTTGGCTGGAGACCAAGCAGCTCCATCCCAGGTGCCAGCACTCTGTGGCTCCTGGCAGTGTTCTAGGGTCCATGCAACGTCTGAGGCCTACTACAGGGCAAAGGTGAGGCTCTCCGGTTCTTACACACGTGACTGTAATGCATCAGAAGCAGCCCTGTCACGCCGTGGAGAGAAGCAGCCCCGCCGTTCTCTCTGGCTTAGCTTTCCCAACGCCCAAAGAGAAATGAGCTGCGAAGGCAGCTCCGTGCACTGAAGTACCACAGGCTCCAGGGGAGGGGACAGTGGAGCCCAGATCCTGACTGTCTGGAGCACGCGCCCTAAACCTCAGGCCCGTCGTGGTTCTGGCAAGTTGGTCTCCAAACTGGAATTTCCTTAACATGCTCTTCCTGATGCTTCTCTATACTCAGACCTTCTCCCTCCATCACCCCCGGCTACGACCTGGGCTCTCTGGGGGCTGGACTCCTCAGTCCTTGGTGAACCACTGAGTGGCTCTGGCCCCAGAAGGAAGGGCTGATGTAGGTGGGAGAGGAGAGGAGGGGAGAGGTGTGAGGATGAAGTGGGACTTCACGTCTGAAGCCAATCAAAACACAGGATGCCCAGTTGAGTTGGACTTTCAGATAAACAGTGAATACTTGTTTAGCATACATATATCTCAAATACTGCATGGGCCACATTGAAGGTAACATTTGGGACATACTTATACTAAAAATGCATCCATTGTTTATCTGAAATTCCAATATAACTGGGCACCCTATATTTTACCTGACAACCATACTCCAAGATCCTGCCCAGTCCTCCCTCCTCCACCTAACACCCTGCCACCAGGCAACTTTCCTGAAAGCTGTATCTTCTCTCTATCACTTTCAGCTCAAGGACCTCCCACCATCTCCCACTGCCTACCACACCACCTGGAACAGCCTCATCCGAATGGCCAAGCCCTCCCCAGCACAGACCCACCCTCTCAGATGGTCTCCCCTGAACCCACCTTTCTCCCCAAAGCCTCCAGCATCCCCCTCACGGCCCTCGTCCATTCTCGCCTCCCTGCCTGGAACTCCCTCCCTTTCTCCCCTTCCGTTACTGCCATCCACCTGCCTTTCTCAGCACTCCATCCCTAGGTGCCTTGCAGAGTTCACTGCTGTTTAGTAGGTGTGGTTTTCATCTAAGCTCAGACCTGAGGCTTCCTGAGGCAGGGACCACTTTCCTCTTCCTGACTCCTCAACAGTGTGGCCTGGTGATCTGAGAGGGTGGGTGGGGGAAGGAGAGTTCATTGGATGGCAGGAGGGGAGCAAAGAGCAGGGTAGACAGAGAAGGGGGAGGGGGGAGGGACAGAGAGGTGGACGGGAGGAAGCCAAGGGGAGGCGGGTAGGGCCTCAGCTAGGCAGAGCCCCGACAAGGATCAGGCTCGGCTTTCATCCAGGGGCCACTCTGATGTTTGGGGAAAGTGGGTGTTGGTGGCCTGCTCTGCTGGCTGCCCCCTCCCACCCCTGCCCAAGGTGGCTCCTCCCCCTTCTCGGTGGGTGGGAACTGGGACTCCTAGCAGGGAGGGGAACCTAGCTCTTGGACTGGGAAGGGGAGAATGGGGAGCTGGAGAGGTGGGCAGGGAAAGCCAAGAAGCCAAAAGTAGAAGAGAAAAGAAGAGTGAGAGGAGGTGGATGGAGGCTGGGCCATAGGGGGCACCTGGTGGGGGTGGGGAGCTGTGTGAGGGGAGGTTAAAGCAGTTGCGGTAAATTGGTGCGAGCACCGCCCTGTCCTAGGTGAAGCTAGTTGGTTTGTTATCTTTACCCACCAAAGCATTTACTTTGGTTAGTCGCCCGATCCACAAACACTTTCGAGGAGATGACATTACCGAAAGGGAGGAACATCTGCATCAGCTCAGCATCCCCAAACTCCTGGGGCAGATGGTAGATGAACAGGTTACAGCCCTCGGGCCCTGCGGTGAGGGGAGGGGGCGGGGAAGGAGGGATGGCGGGGTGGGGGAAGAGAGAGACAGAGGAGAGGTGAGCGAGTTAGGCAGCGGCAGCAGGGAGGGGTGGGGCGAGGTTAGGAAGGGGGGTCTCATCCAAGATCCAAGAAGAAGGGGGGCTGCTGAGCCCACGGTCTGAGCTCTGTTCACTGGTCTGCCCCTGGGCAAGTCACTGAACCTCTCTGTGCCTCAGTTGCCTTTTCTGCAAAATGGATCTATAACAGGGTGCCTGCCTAGCAACTCTGGGGCTCCAGGGGTGGAGGGATGGAGTAAAAGGGGTGAACACAGGCCTGATGGCAGTGGGAACCAAGTGCTGAGGAGAAGCAGAGGAGGGAAGACCTGGGAGGGGCTGTGGGGAGACCTGGGAGGGGCTGCGGGCCTCCCTCCTGCTCAGCCCCTGCTCAGGGGAGGGCAGAGGGGATTGTCCTGGGGCAGGCACGCCAGTGGTGCTGGTGCAGTGGGTGGGAAGCTTCATCTCACCTCCTGCACCCAGGGGTGGGAGCTCAGCCTGGCCTCCTCCCTGGCCTGCAGCCACTCCTTTCCGTCTGCTTCCCAATGGCCCCACCTTCTCAAACTCAGCCCTGGTCTCAAAGGCAGAAATCAAGATTTACCCTGCCTCCTCTGGTGGGCTAGGTGCACAGGAGGGGCTCCACAGCCAGGCTCCATGACTAGCCGTGAGCCTCATTTCGTTACAGTAACAGCCCTGCCACTTCTATAGCTTGTCCTCCCCACTTCACAGATGAGAACACTGAGGCCCAGAGAGGTTAAGTCACCTACCGAAAGTCACACAGCTACTAGGAGGTGGAGCCAGAATATAGACCCAGGCTATCTGCCTCCAGTCTGTGCTTTCTCCTCTCTCTACCTATCTGTCATAAATCCCAATGTCCCAGAAACTCTGAAGGATTTCTGAAATTTCCAGATAGCTGAAGATTTACTTTTCTCTTTTTAAGCGACCCAAATGCTCAATTTTAACTCGTTGAAATGGAAATCTCTCTGATACTTCATCTATTTCCTGCCATCTTAAGCATAGCATGGCACCTCTGACTTAACCTGTCAGAGTGTGGTCATTCCAGTGCTTTCCACCCCACGGAGGACATGCAAAGGACACAGCTGCATTTGTCAGAGTTGTGTACGAGCTGAGGTTCTGATGGGAGCTGGTGGAAACTAACGTGAGCTCAAAGTGAAGGCTGTAAGGCACCGACGTGGGCTGTGCGGCTCCTCCGGCCAGAACCAATGGCCACGGTTCTCTGGGAAGGGCAAGGCCAGACAGCCCAGTCCTGGAGCAAAGAGCTCGTTCTGGAGTCTCTGCCCTTCCCTGCCTTTTCTCTCCCCTCCCACCTTCCGCCTTCCTCCTTCCAAAGACTCCTCTGACCCCCACAGCCGCCCTCTGAGCTGCTGACCTCCTGGGTCCCTGGTTCCCACCCCAGTCCCTTCCCTGGACCGCCGTTTCCCAGGCAAACAGCCAGGTTACAGCATTCAGAACTGTTCAGAACTGGTGCAAGTGTGCACTGGGGTCCCGGTGCTGGGTCCCCCAAGCTCTGGCGACCCTCTCCTAGCCCATCCCCTCCCACCATGTGTGTTCGCTGGCTCATGCTGTGTGTCCCTTGATGGTCCCCAGCTAGATGTGAGTCCCCATGGGGCAGGAACCAGCTTGAAGGACTAATCTAAGCCACAGCTCCTCTAGGACCCCCACCCAGATGCTCCCCACACCCGCCCCCTGCCACGGCTCCCTGAGTCCACATTCCATACTCGGCCGGCCTTCTGAGGCTCTTTCTCCTTCATGTCTAGGAGGTTCTCTCCAGCCAGATGGGGTGCTCTCTAGGAGCAGGTGCATTTGCCCCCTCCTGACCTATCCACCCTCCACCCCCACCCCAGTTCCCCAGTACATGCCTTCTCCCCTCCCAGACCCATTCTTCAGGGCTTCCCTCTCCTCTCAATGCTGACACCTGCCTTGAACTTGGGGCCCATGTTCCAAGTTCAAGTTCTGCAAGCTGCTTTATGTGTATGTTATGTTGTCGTTGAAAGACAAGGAGCCTTCAAGGGAAGGCCCGTGGATTGCGTTCCATCAGCATGGCGTGTGGCTGAGCCCCACCAGTCCCCTGCCCCTCACCCCTCAACAAGGAGCCTACACACTTTCCTACTCCAGCGGCCCCGAGTTTGCACTGTATTCCCTCATTCACAGGTTCTAGAGCACCCAGATGGCGTAACCAGCAGGACTTGGAGATCAATCTGGTCCAGCCCAGCCTTCTGCAAAATGGCGAAATGGAGCTCCAGAGACAGAAAGTGCCTACCCCTGACCACAGGGCACCCCTGGCAGAGCCGGGGATGGAGCCAACCCTGAGGGGAACCGTGGCCTGTCTGGGGATTCAGGCATCTGCTGGCTTTCAGGCTCAACTCAAAGACAAGGACTGGAAGGAAGGTCCGCCCCAGCAACCAGTGTGCCCTGGTACTTCCAGGGCATTGCACAGGGGGAAGCGGCCATGATGTGAAGAGGCCGTGGCTGGAGGAACACAGCTTTCTTTTCCATCCATGCCTCTTGCAACACTGAACACAGCTGCGGTCTGGCTTCCACCCACCCTCAGCCTATCGCCCCAGCCCCAGGCTCATCTCACCCTTTGCAACACCTATGCCTTTGCTCCTGCTGTGCCCCTACCCCCACCCTCCCGCCAGGCATGCCTGTGTCCCTACCTCTGTGTGCCCCCGCCGAAGCCTTCCCCCACAACCCCACCCCCAGCGCCGTGGGCCCTCCCCTGTACGCAGCGTGGCTCTGTAGGCATCTGGGTTCACATCTCACCCCTCCCATGCCCTGGTCCCCAGTGTAGCTCATCCAGGACACCCTATTCAGGGAGAATGGGGACAGTCGTGGGAGACCCTAGGCCAGAGGAGAGGCTGCAGTGGCAACTGACCACACAGGGTCTGGTGTAGTGAACAGGGCAAGACGGTGGGGACTAAAGGTGCCCACAGATGGAGGACCTCAGCCCTTCAGGCTCTAGGCCTGTTTGGGGCCTGTCTGACCAAAGGGGTTTGGACCGCAGACCCACATGTCCTCCCCAGGACTAACTATCCCCGACAGTGGGACAGTCTGTGGCAAGAGCTCGTGCCGGCCACTGGAGACCAGTGGACCCCCTGGCCATGTGGGCTACTGGGCAGTGGTGGCCTCGCTGGCAGGGTGACCTTTTCATGGGGGTGGGGAGGACAGGACCTTGTTAGTGTTCCTACCCTGTCAAACTGAGCTCGTGCAGGCCATGGGGCCCCGAGGGCGGGCTTGTTTATCCAGCTCCTGTAGGTCTCCAGCTCAGGAACGGGAGGACACTGGGTCTTAATGAGCCTCAGCCTCCCTGGGCACTGGCCTTGCCTGGCCCACCCTGGTCACACCAGGGCCTCTGGATGTGGCTCTCCAGGATCTCTGTCTCCCCAGAGGCCCGCACTTGGGCCCCTATCCCCATCTGGCTCGCCTGGTCACCCAGAGGGTAAAACTTCTGACAATAGGTTGCCCTCCCCCCCTCCCCCCCATGCCAGCTGTGAGCATCCCTACTTCTTCCCTTCCTCTCCACTGGGGGAGGGGGAATTCTTGGGCCCCCAAGTTGTCCAGGGTCCCACCCTCCTAACCTTCCCCACTGGGGTTTGCAGAGCTGCCCCGAGAAGCCCACCTCATGCTGCATTGGAGAGCGCCGCGTCTCACAATCCTGCCCTCTTCCCTCACCTCAACACAGCACACAAACTTGGTCATTTTTCCAACAAAACGCCTACCGAAGACCCAGGAGCAGCCTCTTTGGGGGAAGAAGGGGACGGGGAAGGGCCTGGGAGCCCGGCTTACAGACTCACCTTCTCGCTGTTGCTGGGGGATCATTGGAGGCGGCTGAGGGAAGGCCTGGCTTATCTGACCATAGGCAGCAGGGTAGGCGGCTGCTGGAGGGCCAAAGAGAAGAGGCAAGAGAGCAAGACATGACGACAGCGAGACGACAGCCACACGGAGAGACAGGGTGAGAGGCAAGAAGGAAGAGACATTTCAGTGTTGAGCAGTAAAAGCAGACCAGTCAAAAGTGCACTTTAGTGCAGCCACGTAAGATAAAGCTGGCGCTCAGGAGTAAAGGAGAAGCGCGCAGTGAAGATGAGAAGTGTGTGTGTGCACAGGTGTGTGCGTGTTTGTGTTTGTATGTACACAGGTGTGTGTGTGTGCGTGTTTGTGTGTGTGTGCGTGCTGCCCGGCCCAGGGGTGGGAGTGAGAGAAGCATGACTAACAGCTTGCCTTGGGCTTTCTATAGTGGCTGGTCCCCTTCCCATTCAGTGACCCAAGGCCATCTACCCCTCCTTTTTCTACCTCTGGCTGCCTATCCTCCCTGCTTGCTCAGCCTTGCTCACACCAACTCCCACTACCTGGCAGGAGGGGTGGGGGGCACGGAAGGTTGAACTGCTTCCCCTCCAGGGCCTCTCCTTTTCTCAAACCCAGGCATCTAAGCTTCCAGGACCGGCAATTGTGGACTGTGGACTGCGGTGGGCGGCACCCCAGCCCCCACCCTCCCCACCCCATGCTGCTGTGTGGCTTGGTGCTGGATAAACTAGACACACTGATTTGGCAGCCCCATGGGAAGGAAATCTGGCCTCAAAGATGATAACTGCAAGGTCAACACTTCAGCCTGGCTCACCTGGCCTGAAGTTCTGACCACCCACCTCTCCAAGGGCACCATGGGAGACTGCCGGAATGCTAGGGGCCTGCGAGAGGGTGGCAGCCTGAAGCAGGGGCCTCTGGGAGTATAGCCCTCCCTCCTTTCACCTCAGCTCCCCCCCCACCCCCCGTCTCCCTCCCCTACAGTGCCTGGCCCAGGCCTAGGTGGGGATGAGCAGGGCTGGGGGAGCAGTGGGCACGCGCGGGTACTAACGACCTGCATATTGCTGCACTCCCGCGTAGGCCTGCTGCAGGGGGTCCGCGGCCGTGGGACTCTGCGCTGCAGGGGAGCCAAGGGGCAGAGGTCAGTGATGCCCCCCCAAGCCAGCCCCTCCCCCACCACGCCCATGGAGATGGCACCGTGGCTGCATTGCCCTTCCCAAGCACTGTGGTGTCTGCCCTGGGGCAGGTCATCTGAGTGCCTGCCTTGCTGGGGTTCCCCCTTCTCCAGTCCAGGGCCCTTAGTAGGGTGGAGGTTGCCCCCCTGGCTGGGGGATGCAGCCTGCAGCTGGCCTGGGGTGGGGGGAGACAGATGCTTTATGCAGAAGGCTGGGAAGGGCTGGGAAGAAGATGCCAGAAGCTTGGCCATGAGGGGCTTGGCCAGTGGGGACACATGAGGGACCTGGCCCAGGAGAAGGGCTGTGGAAAGTGGGCAAGAGGCTGTCAGGAGGCTGGTCTCATCCTCACTGCCCTTAGCAGAAGTCCGGGGGCAGAACCCAGCTGGTGAAAGGAAGGCACAGGGGGGGCCTCACCCTGCCACTCTGTCCTCCTGGGCCACCCATGGCTGCTCAGGCAGAGGGACCCTCTCCTGTAGTCTATGGAGTTGGCACAAGGCCCGAGGCTTCCATCCCCAGGCCGTGGCTAAGACACCTTGGGCAGGACTGGCCACACAGATGAGACCTGCCTGTGGGCTGGGAGAGGAGTGGTGCCCACAGACACTGAGGAACCAGCAGGCCAAGGACCTTCCTCCAGCCCGAATTTGTGACTCTTGGATGTCTACTGCCCGGTGCGAGAAGAGGGCCCTCATGCTGACACTTGGGCAAGAACTGAGGGCAGCCAGGCTGCGGAAGGCTTGGTCCACTTCTGTTGCCTCTGCTGGGTCTTAGAGGCTGTGGGCCGAAGCCTAGTGCAAGGCCAACAGTGGGCACTGCCTTTGGTGGCGATGGCTAGTGGAAGTAGGCTGGCCTCAGAGGCCTGGAGAGGTGGGTGGGGACAGACCTAGCCACAGTAAGTTCAGAGAAAACTGGGTAACACAAGGAGGCAGAAAGAAAACCATCGGGACTTACCTGCCTGGTGACCTTGGTCGCCAAGCTAACTGGCAGTGCCAGACTTAGGGGCCTTGTAGACCAGGAAGAATTCCCCACTTCCTTCCTGAGCTCCTGTTTCTGAGCTTCAGTAACATCCCACTCCAACAATAGCACCTGGACCTCAGGGCAGCCAGGGAAATCACAGGGCAGAGATGCTTAAGGACTGAGGGCTGCAGCAGGGGAGCTGGGCCAGGGCTGCTCAGAGGGGTGGCTGAAGTCGGATCCTAGCCCTGTCCCTCTCTTCCCTCCGCTCGTGGGGCCTGGAGCCAGGACCTGCCAGTGCGGAGGTGGTAGTGGTGGTGCTTGGGGGTGTCCTCTCCTCCCTGCTGCTCCCTCTCCCTGACTCTGCCTCAGTTCTCTGGAGGGAAACCCACCTCGGCTCTTGGTCTCCCCAGCCCCTCAACCACATCCTGCCTTTATGCAAATTAAAGAAAGAGTTGTCTCTATCTCTGGCACACAGTGTGGTGCCCTGTGTAACATAAAACCTGCACAACTCACATGACAGCCGCGACACCACCCCCCCCCACACACACACACACATATACACACTCACACATGCACAGTGCCAGGATCATAGCAAGTGCTCAGCAAATACTGTGACATAGGAAAGAAGGAATCATCCTTAACATTTATAGAGACACCCCTGCAGGGGTGTTATGTGGCAGTAAAGGCCACACTATGTGCTTTCAACATGATCTCGATGAGGAGAGGGGAGAGCGGGGAAGCTACCTGGGGCTAGGAAGTGGAGGAAGGCATTTCTGAGACCCTCTCTACTTCTCTGCTTAATGACCTCATTAGTAACTGCCAAAGAGTGAACATTTTGAAGGATCTCGCTCATTACAGCGGCTCCAAACTCCGCATTTAAAGATGGTAAATTAATTTTTTTAATGTACTACTTTTCTCCTTTCCTTCCCTCCACCCCTCCCTCCTGCTCCGGCAGGGAATTGTTTATGGGATATGGCAGATTGTTACAAATGGGGGAGAGAAACAGTTCCAAAGTCCACGAGGGAAATAGCTCACAGATGCTGGTGGGGGTGGGGAAAGAACAGGTTTGTCAAAATCCAGAGCTCCAGATGGGCTTGTGGGCACGGAGGCGGGGGAATGAAACCACCCAGATGTGCGGGGACTGTATCTCCCAGCCCATGAGCCTGAGGCAGGCGGAGCCCAGGAACCTGAGATTGGTGGGCCCACTCCCACCTCCAGCTGCCCAGCCCCTGAGCTGCCTCCCTTGCCAGCCTGGACTCTTCATCCTGAAACAACTCCAGACCCAGGGCCCTGCCGCTTCTCTCTCTAGGCTTCTCTGGCCTCCTCTCTGTGCACTGAGAGGTGAGTTGAGGGGCAAACACTAAGACAAAACAAGCACAACTCCAAGTTCAAAGTCAGCACATTCTCCTTTGGTTTTCTCTAGCACAGGGACTTGCCCTCTGTCGCTGCTGGAATTTTTATATTTTCTGGAGGTCTGGGCCTCACTCCTGAAATCATTAGCAGACACTGAAATCACAACCGCCGGGCTTCTGTGGTTTTACAAAGCCACACAGTGGATTCTGATGGACAACCAGAGTGGGCAGCGTTACTCTGCCGCCCACGGCTGACCCACCTCAAGCAGACCTCCTCTGCTCTGGTTGGGCCAACCTCACCATCCCTGGCCCACCAGGAAGGCCCCTCCTCCCGCTGGGCCTCCAGGACAGCCGCTCCCTAGGATGTGCCCCTGGTTTGTCCGTCCTCTCCTTTCCAATTCCTACCCATTGTCAACGTCCGTCTGAGCCTCCTGTAAGGCAGCTCTGCTGGGCTTCTTCAGCCTATAGAACCCTCCCTTCCTTTGAAATCTTTAGCGCCTCACAATGGAAACATTCACTCTTGATCAGATTACATTCTGCTTATTCTTTCAAAATTCTGTCGACGTATATTGTGTTCCTGACTGGACTTTGACCTCCCAGGGGAGAGGCCCCCCATCCTGCCCGCCTTCTGGGGGTCCCCTTCCATCCAGCACAGACTGGGCACTTACTTGTACTCATAGGGACTCTGCAACTTTGTCATCTGCCCTCTAGGAAGGAGGACAGCACTCCCCGCATCTCTGAGACATTGTCCCTTGCTAGTCTACCACAGGGCTTCGGGCTCAGCTCTCCTGCTCTATCCATCCTCAAGGCCAGAGATTGGAGCTGCTTAAGTCAACTGGACAGTCCCACCATGAAAGAGCTGCTAAGTTTGAGAGGAACAGAGTTAATCAGGCCCTGGCCTCCCGGATCTTGTGTGTCAGAACTAATCAAAGCAGGACCTGGGAGCTGTCCAAGGTCCTGACCCTATGTGCGATGTGCTGATAGGGGTTGTGTGTACTCCAGTATGTACCCACCAGAATGTCAATCTACGTATTTCCCTTTCCTTTCCCAAAGAGTCTTTTCCTACTTAACACTAAGTATACTTATTATTTTAGCTTCTGTCCCATGACTTCTTATAGGTCAAATTCACTCTCAATTAATTTGCAGTTACTAGCCTCTGGTTGTACAATTACTACATCGCTTCTCTTTTCTCCCTGCAGGAGCCCCAGGAATGCATTCTTTCTCACCTACCAGACAGACACCTCCCCAAGGATGGGAACTTGATTTCTCCCACCAGAGGTTCCCTGATCTCCCTGATCACATTTGGGGTTCCACCAAGGAATGGACGGAGGGCAGGAGCCACACATTCCCGGTTGTAACAGCAAGGGCAGCGGCAGAATGGATGAGGGGTGTGCTGCGCGGGTAAGGAAGGGCTGCCAGATGTGCTTACCTGGGTAGGGGTGGATGCCATTGGCAAACACAGCTTCTGCAGCAGGTTGCCCATTGGCCTGTGGGGGGAGGCCAGTGAAGCCGTTCACCCCAATGGGGGACGGGATGCTAGGCACGGCTGGTGCAGTGATGCCCGGAGGGGTGCTGCCACCTGGTTTCAGAGATGGGGAAGGGTGGAGGAGGAGGGGAGGCAAGAAGAACAAAGGTGAGAAAAGGCCAACCCATGGAGCTCCACCTCCTGGCTCCAATGGCCTGGGTGTACACTTGGAATTCACACACCGACTCAATCACATCCTGGATCACTTCCATCTGTATCCACCCTTCAAGGCAGAGTCCAGATCCCACCTACCCTATGAAGACTTCCCTGACCACTGACCACTCAACCTTGGAACTACAGTACATAGACTATTCTCAATACCTTTGAATTTGACCACACTTGGTCTTCCTTTAGTTCTTTCCAGTGGTTCTTGCTCACCCCAGCTAAGTCAGGATGGGCTAGTCCCTGTTTAGCCATCAACAGGCTTCTAAGTCGCTGGCTCTGCTCTCTTGCCTGGATCACGGAGGGGCTGATCTGCCTCCCCCAGGAAGAAGTTTTGCTACGTGGGTGGAGGAGGTCTTAATTCTGGAGCTCCCCTGCAATGAGGGAGAGAGGACTTTGCAGAGTCCAGACTCAGCCCTATTCATACACAGTAGACACCTTGGCCTCCTCCTGTTGAGATTATGGTTATGCTCACAGTGGCAAGAGTAAAGTTAGGGTCAGATGACAATACATTGTGCCCTCTCTATGCCAGGTGGGTGGAACCAAAGGGGTGGCTGGCTTGGTGATTGTATTAAGACCTCAAAGCTGGAAAGGGCCTTTCCCTTCATGTAGAAAGCAGGATCTCTCTGTGGACTAGGACATGAGGCTGGCCTGGGTCCAGGAATATCCCTAAACTGGGGATCAGAGCTATGAGGTGGTACTCAAGTTGGGCCTAGAGATGGCACAGTTTTTTATGGACTTTATCTGGGAAAGGAATCGCTTGGGGGTGTAAGGAAGGCTGTTGCTATGACCTGGGTGTGGAGAGCGAGGAAGCTTGGTGAATGAAAGCCCAGGCTGTTGGGCCAGCCCTCGGGACTAGACAAGGTTTTCTCAATGTTGACACTATTGACATTTGTGGTCAGACATTTCCTTGTCATGGGGGCTGTCTTGTGCATTGTTGGATGTTTAGCAGCAACCCTGGCTTCTACCTAATACATCAGAGTTCACTCCCCTCCCCAAGTTGTAACAACCAATAGGGTCTCAGGACATTGCCAGATATCCTTGGGGTGGGGAGAGAGTAGGCATGAAATTATTGCCCCAGTTGAGAATCACTGAACTGGATACTAACCAGGATCCAATTAAAAACACACTTCGTGAGCAGGGCTGTTTCCCACCCCCCTGTCCTTTAGTAACTCTGTGGTTCTCTCTTGCTTGTTGTGTAGCTCTCTTGGAAAAAGCCAGTCAGTCTATGTTGGGTTAAAGGGACATTTAAAAATCAGCCCCTTCTATGCTTGGGCGAGGGACCAAACAAGGCCACAGAAGGGGCAGGGCTCTTCTCCCCTCAGAACTCAAGGGGAGATGGGTTCATGTCAATTTCTTTCCAAAACAACATGAGTGAAATTCCCACCCCCCTGAAACCATAACAGGACTTTATGGGGCCCACATCCCACCTTCCCTTGGTTCCCCTGAGATTAGAACATTTTGAGACAAAACTGCTGGTAGATGAGGCCTGCATGGGGACCGATGCCATGTGCTGTTTGCCACAAGGTGGTCCAATGTAGCCGAAATTGGCCAAACAAAAGGTCTGGACCTGGGTTCAGCTGTGTCCTGTGTTGGTACCTGCTGGCTCACCTGAGGTTGGGGTCATGGGTGCGGCTGCCAAGCCGTTCATGTTGAGGGCCGCCATCTGCTGCATCTGGGCGGCGGCGAAGGCAGCCATGGGGTTCAGGTAGCCGCCCTGCGCGACTGATGCCATTAGTGCCGCTTGCTGCTGCATCAGCTGGGGCAGAAGGAGTGGAAAAAATATCATGCGCTTCCAGGGGGGGCAACCCTCCCACCAGGGGGCTCAGCTCCTGGACACCAGCCTCCTAGGCCCTGAACCCCAGGGAGCTCAGACACAGCTCCCCACCCCCCAGAGAACCCCGATGTCTCCCCCATTGCTGCCCTAGCTCTCAAAGACTATTAGAAACCACCCCCAAAGAGCTAACTATTCCAAAGTCTTCATGGGGCTCACATCCCGCCTTCCCTTGATTCCCCTGAGATTAGAACATTTTTGAGACAGACTACCAGTGGATGAGGCCTGCATGGGCACCGATGCCATGGGAGTGGATGGCACCAGTGGGGGTTGTGGCTACAAATCTGGGAGGCAGCTTAGGGGAGAAGCTGGCCAAGAAGGACCCAAGGTGGAAGGACGAAGTTGGCAAGCCAGGGGCTGGGGGGAGGAAATGGGGGACTGCAGCAGAAGCATTGGTGTGATGGGCTCTGAGGAGCCACACAGGACCCCTGCCAGGAGCGACCAGAGGCCCAGCACACCCTTCCATGAATGGGGGCAGGGGTGGGTGGTGACACCCAAACACTTCAACCTCTCTCCCCACTTCCATTGGTGCTTCCTAGAGCTTGACTAGCAGGGGAGCATTCAGGATAACCCACCTTGCTGCCCTGCTCCTTAAGAACCAGGGCAGCAAACCACCACTCCTGTCAGCCACCCTGGACTGAACCACACTTCCCTCAGCCCTCTCTGGCTTCTACCCCCCCCCCCCAGGTTCATTCCCACTCCCCAGGGCCAGAAACACAGGGCTCCCCTGGCAAAGAGAGGTGTCCCTGCTCTGGGGTTCTGAGCAGAGTTAGCCAAGAACCCCTGCCCATACACCCCCACCCCCGTCTGCGCCCTCACTTACTGCCTGTGCGTAGGCGCCGTAGGCCCCGAACGGGATGGCCATGGGGTTGAACATGCCCATCTGGCCAGCCATCTGCTGCATTCGCCGCATCGTGCGCTCCTTGTCAGTGTCGGCGAACTTGACCACCAGACTGGACGAGGCTCCCTGTAGCCGGGACTGCGCGTGAGGCCCACCTGCCCTAGCTGCCTCCGCTCCCAGCTGTCCAGCTGTCCGTGCCCCTGACCTAGGCCCTCCCTCTCCTCTGGGGAGGCGCTTCTGGGGGCTGCGGGACGGCGCTCGCCCAGGGGTCTGGGGTCTTAACTGTACGGCGGGCCAGTTCCTTACATGTCTGGCCTCAGTGTCCCTGTCTGAGATATGGGATAGTGGTAATGCCTTCCTGTCTCATGCGGAGGCAGTGAGCAGCGCGGCCAGGGTTTTGCATGGTAGGGACGGTGCAAGGGTGGGCAGGGCCCTGCGGGCGCTCTGGGATGGGCAGGGGTGTCACCTGGCCTCTGCCCGCGTTCCAGCCCCACCCAGGGGTGGCCGAACTCACCGGCATGGTCTGGCTGCCATGCAGCGCGTTGATGGCGGCTTGCGCCTCGGCGTGGGAAGAGTACTTCACAAAGGCGCACCCTGGGGGGACAGGCGGGGCTGAGCCAGGGCCCAGGGCCCAGGGCCCAGAGGGAGGCCAGGGCGAGGGCGGAGAGGCGGCAGGAGAGAGAAAGACCGAGAGGAAAGGGGAGCCACCGAGAAGCAGAGACAGAGAAAGACCTCGTTCCACCGCCCCGCCGGGGGTGGGGGTGGGGGAACCGGGCACGGCGGGAGGAGAAGGGTTTCCGGGGAGGGAGAAGCTGGGCAAAGCGAGGCGGGGCTCAGACCCCAGGGGCAGGAGGGTAGCAGGGAGCGGGCGTGGTTGGGGTGGGGCTTAGCTAGTGGGGCAGAGAAGACTGGGGTAAGGGCTAGAGGTAGAGGGAGGGCCAAGCCAGCGGAAAGGGTTGGGTGAAGGGGGAGCTGGATTGCAGCGACTCTGCCCCCTCCTGTCGCACAACGAGGGAGCAAGGCCATGGGCCTGGCCACTCACCTAGGCACAGGGGTCATTCATGCAGTCCTGAGGTCCCTTCTTCCCTCGTCTCAGACACACCCTCTTCCTCATCTACCTTCACTCACAGCTGCCAAAATTAACTCACAACAAGCAAGTCTGCCACAGGGCCTTTGCATATGCTGGTCCCTCTGCCTGGGGTGCCCTCCACATCACAAGGCTGATTCCTTCTCTTCTTCTAGGTCTCAGTTTAAATATTGCTTCCTCATCAAAGCCCCTCCTTCCACCTCTCCTTTATTCTCTGTCTCAGCCCCTCACTCTCATGGCCTGATTTTTGAAAGATAATTATTTCATGTTTTGCCTGTATAGTTGGTTTCTGTCTAGCTCCCTGCCAGTGCCCCTCCTCCCCCTCACCACCCCTATGTTCCCTGGGGAAGAGACTGGGCCTCTCCTGGAGCAGCAGCACCTGGCACATAGTAGGCCCTCCTGGAGCAGCAGCACCTGGCACACAGTAGGCCCTGGGGACAGAGTGCTAGAATGAGTGAATGCTCTATGCCATTCCATGGGACACGTCTCCTTTCTATCTCACATGTTTTCACCTCCTTGGTTCAGGGCTTCCTATTTGTTCATGCTGCAAAATTCAGCCCTGGGCACTTTTGGAGAGCCTGAAGACTGGGTTCCCCCAGCAGCTTCCCCACACTTGTGTTGAGTACCAAGTGGTTTGTTGACACAATTCAGCTCTGTGTTTAGGCTGACAGATCGCCACGACTTTAAAAAGATTTCCCACCCTGCACGTTCTTATTTAAACATGACGTCACACCTCCCACTGAGAGGCTGGGGTCCATGTCCCCTTCCCTTGAATCTGGGTGAGGCTGTGACTGCTCTAACCAAGCAAGAACAGCAGAAGTGATGCCCGCTGACTTCCAAGGCTACGTCATAAAAGGGATCAGTTTCCACTCAGATCTCTCTTTGGGGGACGCTTGCCCTGTAGCAGCCAGACACCACGCTGTGACGAACACCCCAGGGGCCCACACGGTGGGTGCACACAGAAAGGAACCGAGGCCCCAGCTGACAGCCAACACCAACCACCAGACTTTGAAGTGAATGAGTCCCCGGATGACTCCTGGCCCAGCCTTTGAGTTTTCCAGCAGAGGCCCAGACATCCTAGAGCAGAGACAGGCCTTCCATGCTGTGCCCCGTCTGAGTTCCTGACCCACCAAATCCGAGAGCATAATAAACGGTTGTATCATACCCCTCACTCTAGGCTACATTGTTATGCAGCCTCAGTAGCTGGAACAGGGGCCCTGTGGCGGCAGCACTCAGCAGGCACTCACTAGATGTCTACAGACGGTTGAGTGACTGGCACACAAGGGCACAGGCAGCTAAGGCTACAGAAATGTATCCCCCACCCCCAAAGCTGCAATGGGTCATGTGTTGATGGTTTTCTTGGAAGGCAGGGGCACTCTGGGACCATGTCCCTCTGTATCCAGGGCAGTGGGTACCTCCTGCCCCAGAGAGCCCCCTCACCCACAGCCAGGAGAGTTCACATAGAGCTGAGGGCTGCCCTGGTGTCTCGAGCGAAGCAGGAAACCTCCGGGCCCCAGCTCTCCTTCACAAGCCACCCCAGACTCCTCCTCTTCAGGAAGCCCTAACCGCTGCCCTGCTGGTCCGCCTCACCCAGAGCACCCAGCACTGGGCATGTCATCATCATGAGGTGGCCCTGGGTTCCTACTCCTTCCACACCCTGCAGGCATCAGTTCCTGTTACTAGTTCTGGGTTAGGGCGCACTAGCCTGGACCTCCACCACGGGAGGGCTTTAGCCAAAGCTGGGGGCCTGAAGGCCCCACCCTGCCAACTGCCCCAGCCTGCCCACTCAACCAGGCTTCTGGGCCTTGGCAGGGCTGGGCATGCCCCTGTCTTATCTCCAGGGCTCACCAACTCCAGCTCTGGGCTGGGGGGCAAAGACTGGGACACCAAGAGAAAGGGAAAGAGACAGTAAAAAGGGGTGAGGCTGAGGAGGGATGGCAGGAGATGGGGTTAGGAGCAGAGAGGGAGGGAAAACGGTGAAGATGGACAGATAAAAGGAATCAGAAATAGACAGAGAGCAGGGAGGAGAGACCTGCAGGAGGAGAGGGCGGGGCAGAGGAGAGGAGGTGGGAGGCTCATGTCTAACTCTCAGAAGCGCAGCACTTGACCTGAGATGAGCTGGGAGCTTTTAAAGCCTCTCTTGGAGTAACTGAAACTCCTTTCCAGGCCCAGGCAGTGCACCCCATCCCACTGCCAAGGCCTTCTAAAGGTTCCCCATTAACAGGATTTTCAGAAAGACAAAGAAGTGAAAACCACCCCCTAATACCAGGCCCTCCTGCTTAGAAATTCCCTGGGAAGGAAAAAGGGAGTGAAGAGAAGGCCCTCCTAGCCTGTGCCTGATTTAAATGTGGGACCACGCCTCCCTGCCTTCTCTCCTGGTGTCTGAATATATCCCTTTATTATCATTATGACAGCTTTCTGATTGCATTAAAATTCATCCACACGTGCCTTTCTATCAGCCACTTCCCTTTTCCCAGGGTTTGATTTTTTGTTTGTTTGTTTTTTTTGCTATTTCCTTCTCCCCTCCCATGAAATCTCCCTTCACTGCGCAGTTAGCAGTTCTAGGCCTGGGTCCTTCCTTCTTGAAATCTTTCCAACATGAAGGGGGCCAGGCTGTCCTCTTCCTGGCTGGCTGGGTTTCCCCAGGGAAGCTGCAACCTCCTGACCTTCTAGAAGGCTGTGGAAACCAAAGGACCCTGGCTGCAGACTCCCTTCCTCCAGGGGTGCTTAAGTGACCCCACCCAATGCAAAGGCTGGTTTGTTTCTAGGACCTGAGAACGAGTTCATGTTGTGCCCTCTGCAATTTCCAATTGGCTTCTGTCACTGGGTGAGTGAATCCAAGCCTTGTCTTTCAGACCAGGGGCTGGAAGGACTCTGAGTCCAAGGGCAGATCTCCTCCTTCTGGCCCAGGCCCTGGCTTGGACCCCAGCAACCCCTCATCCCAGCTGTCAGCTGCTCCCACCTTGGCCTTTAGGTCAATAAAGCTGGAATAAGGAGGCCTCCTCATGGGTGGATGCACCAGGAGGTGCTGCAGGAGAGCCTGGCCAGCAGCAATGACTGTGGTGACAATCATCACTTGGGGCTCTCTATCTAGGAGGAGGAGGAAATGGAGGCCTCTTGTTTGCCCTGCCCTGCCTTGAGGAGACAGAGGTCATAGAGGGGAAAGGTCAGAGAGTCCACATTGGGGCTAGCACTTAAGTAACAGGTCGGACCAGACTCTGGCTGTGGCTGACCAGCTGAGATGGACAACTTCTCCAAATCCTCCCACCCCCTGTGTCCTCCTCTCCCTCTGGGCACGTTCCCAAGGGGCTGTCCCCAAGCTGTGCCTTCAGATGACCAATGTCACCATTTGGCTGGTGTCTCGGATCTGATACCAAACTAGTGAGAACCTCAGAGAATGGCTCAGTTTCCTCAGCCAGTTTCTTCCTCCTCCCACACGACACAGACCCCCACCTTCTGGGACAGGCTGAGTAGTCTCTGACTGCAGCCCACCTGCCTGAGAGATCAGGGTCCCGGGGTCATGGTGAGGCTGTGGGGTTCTCACTCTCCTCCGTGAGCCCTCAGCCTGAGCCCGTTGCTGGGTATGAGGGGTGTCACTGCTCCTCTGAGCTGTTCAGGTAGGTGCCGCTGGAACCAGGCCGTGCAGGCCACCTCGAAGGGAGGTGAGGCCAGGAGAGATCTCAGAGCCAGGCTGGAGGTGGGTTGAAGATGCCCCTGGGTGGGAGGTCGCTGAGACTGCGTGGGATCCAGACACATGGTGAGCAAGTGGAGGCGGGGTTACAGCTCTGTATCGTCCTCTCAGCAGAGTCCAGCTGAGGGCAGGGGGCTGCGTTATGCTCACTTGCTGACCCTTGGGGCAGGGCCCAGTGGCTGGCACAGCAAAGTACTGGCTGTCATTCAACAAAGCCTTTTGCAGTCATTCAACAACTATTTGCTGAGCACCTTCTCTGTGCCAGACACTGTTCCGAGCATTGCTTCTAGGACAGCGAACAAGAGAGGTGAGTCTGCTCACCGGAGCTGACATCCAGACAGGGAGACAGACCATCCATCAGAAACAGGTTCCCAAACAAGACAGAGGCCAGCAGGGCTGCACACAGTGGCTCCCGGAACTGGTGCCCTCCCCAGGGGGAGCAAGGCACAGAATGGCAGAGATGGGCAGGAACCCAGGAAACACCAAGGACCCCACCTTTTAAAATGAGGAAGTTGGGGCAGAAAGGAAGCTCTAGGGTACAAATCAGGGATTCAGACTAAACCCAGTCTCTTGACTTCCTGATCCTATAACCCCTTGCTGCTGCCTTCCTGCTCCTTGAAAATGTGAGTGCCAGTGTCTGCATGGCTAAAGGAACACCTGGGGTTCTGGGGAGCAGGTGTGTGATGCCCCAGAAGGGCTGGGCAACAGCCCTGCCTGAACCAGGAGAGGGCAACTCAGCTCCCTGTGCCCAGATGTCCTGCCGCCACTTTTGGGAATGTGCATAGTCTATACACCTCCCCCCCCGCCCCCACACACACACTAAAGAGCTATGGATGGGGGAAACCAATCAAATAACAGATGAGAAAACTACCCAGCTCTGCCAGGTGAAGGTGTTTGTGGCCACCTCAGGAGGGACTGGACCAGAGCACCTGCCACCCATCCTGGGTCTACCCTCTGGTCACACCTTTAGCAGTTATTGGGTGCTTACTGTGTGCCTGGGACTTGGCTGAACAGAGTCTGAGATGATTCTCAGGAGCCCTTCTTGATTTCCAATTTTTTTTGTGTGTGGGGTGGGGTTAGTTACTTTTTATTTTTAAAAAAATATATATTTTTATTGATTTAGAGGAAGGATTTTTATTGATTTCAGAGAGGAAGGGAGAGGGAGAGAGAGTTAGAAACATCAAAAGAAGAATCACTGATCGGCTGCCTCCTGCACGCCCCCTACTGGGGATTGAGCCTGCCACCTGGGAATGTGCCCTTGACCAGAATCGAACCTGGGACCCCCTTCAGTTCTCAGGCCAACGCTCTATCCACTGAGCCAAACCAGCCAGGGCATGGGAGGCGGGGGTTACTCTTTCAATGGGTGTGTATGAGGTGGGGGTGCATGGTTCTCAGATCCCTGGAGAATCCAGTCTCTGGCTCAGGCTCTGCCATGCAGCCCCCCACTCCCTTCCCATGAGCGGCGGGTCGGGGAGGCAGCAGGCCTGGCTGTCACATGCAATAGCTCTGGACAACAGGCAGAAGGGGCCTGTGGGGTAGGGGAATGGGAACACCCGGAAGGCTTCCAAGAGGAGGTGGGCTGGAGTCATGCTGCCCAGGGGCAGGTGCAGGGGCTCCAGGCCACAGCAGAATTAGAACAGTTTGAAAGGTGGAACACCCTCTTTGGCGGCTCTTTCCACCTGCTCCCCAGTGGCCACTGCCTGTGGCCGAGCTCTCCAGAGGGGGTCCTGCAGAAGGCCGCCTTTGCTTTTCCATGCCTGCTCCCTCTCCCACCAACACACCCCTATCCCCATCCTCTGGCCTCCAGGCTCCTGTATTTTCTCAGAACCTCAACTGAACTTTGAGCTTGTTTCCCAGCCTATAGCGAGCAGTGGGTACCACCTCCACCTCCGCCTCCAGGAAGCCATGGGCACTCTGACAAGATGGGATTTCTTCCTCTGAGGAGCCAGTCCTGCTCCTCATTCAGGCAGGCAGTCGGGGAGGAACAGGGCTCGCCGGAGCGGTTTGCATTTTAAAAGGAAACAGAGCCCAGGCAACAGAGAAGCAGGCACCCAGGGCAGGTTTAGGACAGGCCCTAGGAGGGAAGTTTCAGGGTGGTGCCCCGCCTCCACCCATGGCCGGTGGCATCTCGCTGGCTGCACAGGGG
>NW_005359397.1:1225081-1240357 GCF_000412655.1 Myotis brandtii | reverse complement strand
GGAGGAGGGGGCGGGTCGCAGCAGCACCACTTGACTTGCCAAATGCCAGCGCCCTGGCACTAATGCTCAAATTCCAGTTTAATTTCCAAAATTTGATTCGCTCATTACCATCGGCATTAAACAATATTTCCTGCTTAAGGACAGCCGGCTGCTGGGGCACTGGACGAGCTCAGATGGTTAATGCCTTTTATTGCCGCAATAGACTTTTACTGTTCTCTCCCCTCCAGCTGCCGGGGAGGGTTTGCGGGGGACCTGAGCAAGGGAGAACCGGAGGCTGGGGACCAGGATGGGGAATGAATGGCTTTGAGGGCTGTGGCTTCTCTCCTGCTCATGAGCTATTGGCCCCTGGGGTGGGCAGACAAAGCCAAAGGCAGAGCACAGAGCCCCCTGCACCCCTGCTCCCCAGCTCCCCAGCTGTGGGCAGAGCCTGGAGCCCTGAGCACTGTCCCTGGCAGGACCCTCAGGCATCCCTTTGGGGACTTCCCAGGGCACCTCCTGGATCCAGAGGCCACGTGCTCTCCCTGAAGATGACCTCGGTGTCCCAGGGCCCAGAGGCAGTGGGTCAGACCAGGGGTACGCCCGTTCCTTCTCTCTGACTTCTCGGCAGATCAGAGAGAACCTTCCATCGAAGGGGATGAGAGGAAACTGGCTCCTCAGGAGGGCTGGCGGGGCAGGGGTTGGCTGTGCCACCTTAGTGAGTCATGGGCCTCCTCTCTGGACCTCCGTTTCTTTGTCTGTAAAAGGGGAGACAATCGCACACCCCTCTCAGGGCTGCTGGGGGATTCAGTGAGTGGAGATGTGTGAGGTTTCTGCCCTTACTGTGCTGGTTACAGATATTCCTACTGTCACCCTGGGGTGCCAGCTGGTAGATGGGGAGGTCTGCCCACACCTGCCCCCCAGGGTATGGAGGGGACACCCAGGGAATGAAAGAATGCCTTTCCCAGGCCAGCCTAAGAAGCCGGGCTTCCTTTTGCACCCCTTGACCAAATGGGGGACCACTGAGAAGCTCCCAGTCTCCTCCAGGAGGTGTACCTGGATTCATCTAGAACAGGAGTCATTTCCCCTGAAGATGCTGAGCTCCACTGAGGGCCATTTCCACAAATTCTCCTGACCCAGCCTCATCAAACACCCATGGCACCTGAGGGACCAGTGGGGACCACACTGATCATCTGAATCCGTGCATTTTCCATGCTCCTGCCTTCCCCCCTAGTCCGGAGGCCTCCTCTGCCTCCTCCCAGCCCTGCCTCACTCCCCAGGTGGGCGCACAGTCTCAGACCCGCCTCTGGAGCCGGGGCGCAGTGGACAGGTCCTGGTTCCTTTTGTGCCTGGGAACCCGACAACGGCTCATCCTCCGGTTGGAGTGAGCAGTTTCCAGCCATGTCATCCACACCAGGGTGAGGGGCCTGGATTCAGATCCCTCTGCAGCCCTGGGACCAGGTCAGCTCCCCTCCGGAGAGCATGGGACCTCGGAGGGTTCTCAGCGTGAAGCAAACCAGTAAAGTAGAGGAGTGATTCCCCCACTTTGTCCCCACAACGCACACTGTCTCAGAGGCAGCAAGGGCGCAGCTGGGCGGGAGCAGCCTCCGGAGGGAGGATGAAAGCCTTCCTGCCCGGGAAGAAGGCTGAAGGAGACATCAAACCAGATCAAAGGCTGCTGGGGATGGGGAGGCATGTGCAGCTGAGATGGGGCTCCCCCTCCACCGGGATGCAAATGAGGACCCTCTGCTGCTCTCGCCCCCAGGGGAGGCAGTGCCAGGCCTTGATCTGTGGGGCTCCCTCCAGACAGTCTCTGTTTGAAGTTGGGCGTGGGAGGAGGCAGGAGACTGGAGAACACATCTAGTCCCTGGTAAAACTAGATGTGCTTCCCCCACTCGCATTCTTTCAGCCAACTCTGCCTTCCAATGCTTCAGGCTGGACCCAGGCCATGAGAGTCACCTCCTCGCTGTCTCCTGACACCCACCCAGGCCCCTGCTCTCTGCTCCCCACCCAGCAGCCAGGAGGGTCAGTTAAATCCAAGGCAGACCTTATCTACCTCCTGCTCAACCCCACAGTGGCTCTGATCTCATTGAGAATGAGCCCAAGTCTTCTAATGACTGGTAAGGGGCTACATAGGAACCCCACACATTTTTTTTCTCCCCTGGTCCTTCCCTCCCTCCACTCCAGGCATATAGGTCTCTCTGCTATCTCAGGAATACTCCATGCACATCCCTGCCCCAGGACATTTGCACTTGCCGTTCCTCCTCTTGTCTCAGAGACCATGTCTTAGACATCTGCAGGAATCCTCAGAAAGTAGGGAGTGAGTGTCCCCTGGAGATGAGTGGCCATCAGCCCCAGTGTGGGCAGACAGCCTGGAGTGATGAGCTCTGTGGGGGTGGGGGTGGAGTGGAGAGGGGCCTAAAGGCTTGGGCTGGGCCCTGAAGAATTAAGGGCAGGGCTTGCCAAGTGGAAAAGGCAGGAACAGGAATCCCAGGTTAGGGAGCAGCATGTGCAAAAGCAGGAGTGTGACAGGGCATGTGGTGTGAGGGACACACACACACACACACACACACACACCCCTTTCCTCTTTCCTGTTCTCCTACCCACCATATTCTAAACTCTTCCCCCGAGGCCCAAGGCCCAAGCCTGGACCCTCCCCTCTGACCATGGAAGCCTGGCCTGGGACTCAGACCTGGTCCAGGCTTCCCACCTGGCCCATTCTCACTGCCCACCATTCTTCCCTTGGTTCAGCCTGGCTCCTTAATTCACAGACCAGCCCACACTGCCTCAGTGTCACCCCAGTCCCTTCATAACAGCTGGTAGGACTCGACTCCCACATCACAAAACCTCTGCTGCTCCCAGACAGCCCTGGACAGACCGCCTCCCTCCCTGGGGCTGGGTGATGCTGCTGCCCATGGCCGCAGCTCTAAGTGGCTTGCTCCAGGAGCAATAATAAAAATCATAGCAGCAATAATAAAAATCTCCACGGCTCTCATTTATGAAACTTACTAGGAGCCAGACACTGAGGTAAGCACTTTACAGATCTAGCGGTTATTTTATTGTTTTCACTGTATAGACGAAGAAACCCAGGCACAGGGAAGTTAAATACCTTTCCCAAGAATGCACACTTGGCCATTGGCGAAGCCAGGATTCACACCCAGGTGGTCTGCACCAGGTGGTCTGGACCCAGGTGGCCTGGACTCAGGAGTCTGCACCCAGGTGGTCTGGACTCAGGTGGTCTGCACCCAGGTGGTCTGGACTCAGGTGGTCTGGACTCAGGTGGTCTGGACTCAGGTGGTCTGGACTCAGGTGGTCTGGACTCAGGTGGTCTGGACTCAGGTGGTCTGGACTCAGGTGGTCTGGACTCAGGTGGTCTGGACTCAGGTGGTCTGGACTCAGGTGGTCTGGACTCAGGGAGTCTGCACCCAGGTGGTCTGGACTCAGGTGGTCTGGACTCAGGTGGTCTGGACCCAGGTGGTCTGCACCCAGGTGGTCTGGACTGAGGTGGTCTGGACTCAGGTGGTCTAGATCAGGTGGTCTGCACAGAGCTGAGCTCTCAGGTTACCCTCCTTCCTGGTGGAAGGTGGAGCTACCTGGAGGCCTCTCTCTTCTCCCTCCACCTATCCAGCTCAGCATGGACTACTGGCAAAGGCCTGGTCCCCCACTGTTCTGCAAGGGCAAGGTTTGGGTTCAGAGCTCAGAAGGGGGAATGGCTGGGACACCCAGGGCCCGTATGGACCCCTGATTGTCCAGGGAGCCCCGATGTACCTCACAGGCCTTCTCCAGTCTCGCTAACCCCTCTGCCCAGAGCCTGGCTGTCTTGAGGTCCCCTGGGCGACCAACTAAGTCATATTCTTTCTTGCTGAGTCCCCAGGCCTTCCCTCCCCAGGGTCTAGGCTGCAAGACCCTCTCTCCTCACTACTCAGGAACCCAGATATGCTGGCAGAATCCACTCTAAGCACTGTCCAGGCCTCTGCAGCCCCCTCTAGCTGCCCAGGGCATGGGGGTGGCTCTGAGCCCTTGGGGGCCTGCAGCATGTTCAGGGAGACAGGACTGGAACTGTCACCACCTTGGGGGCCATGAATGGCCCCTGTATCCTCATCTCTTGCACTCTGCAGGCTAGGGGGCCCTGAGCTGGGCAAGAACTGAACCCTGGATGCTCAATACAGTGAGGGGTCTGGAGGCCACATCCACACCCCTTGCTGCCTCCCTCTCTGGCCCTCTGACCTTCTGACCCTTGACCCTCACACTGGAGAGTCTGCACCAGGGCTCCCAGCCGGAGCAGGGGACACGGCTGTGGCTCTAGTAGAAGTCACCTTTGCTGGGCAGTGGTGCTCAGCCGACTCTCCAGGTAACTGATTATATGTGTGATCTGCTACATTATCCTTGCAGGGCGCAGGGCACACGGCAGCTGGCCCGGAGTTCTCGGGGACTTCTCAGCAGCCAAACGCTGTTGTCTAATGGGGCTTCCGCTGGCTTCTGGCGCACACTCCAGCATTTCGCCCATCACAGGATAATTTATAGCATAATGGAGCCTTTTCTCCTTTATATTATGTGTGAGCATAAATTATGGCCAGTTTGTCCTCGGCTCTCAAGGAGACAAAGTAGGGCTTTCTTTATTCCAGCAACGGGAGGAGGTTTCTGCAGGGTGGTCCACGGGGGTGGGGGCAGCAAGAGGAGGACAGACCATGGAATGCCGTCAGCACATCTTGTCGACAGTGCAGACAATCTAGTCAAGGCCACAGGTACAGGGATGCCTGCCCCCTGCCTTTCCACCTGGCAAGCCCGGCCCTTAATTCTTCAGGGCTCAGCTCAAGCACATAGCGCAGCTGGTCTCTATCAACCGCGGATGGGGACTTGGTGGCTGAGCGGCAGAGCTGCAGAGTTGTGGCTGGAAGGATACGCTACCTGCGGGCGACCCAGCCACAGACCGACCTCTAACCCTAGTCACAGGCTGACCCTCATCTTGGCTGGAGACCCTCCCAGCTATGGCCCGACTTCCCACGGCCTCATGGAGAGAGAGGTGGTCATGGGTCAGAATCAGAACACAGTGCCAGAGAGTCAGGCAGACCTCCCGCCCCTCTGACCTATGGCCCATATTTAGCATTGAGACCAGTGGGGACGGGCACACCAGCTTCTAACAGCCTGAGCCCATCTTCCCTGGAAGTGCAAGCTCCCGGGTCAGCAGGAGTCACCCTGGACCCAGAGGCTGCAGCTACCAAGCCATCCTCCACCCTGGACACCATGATGAGGACTTCTGGGGACTCCAGGGGGGAGGGGGGTCTGTGTCTTCAGAGGTCACCTGGCCCAGCCTCTTACAGTATGACCCAAGGCGGGGATGACACTTTCTGACACCCTGGCTGAAGGCTCACCAGCCTCCATGCCAGGCCAGGAGGCAGCCCAGAAGGAAGAGGCCTCCTGTGCCCCCCTGGAGAGCCCAACCCTGCCCAGTGGCCAAGTCCTGTCCTGGAAGACAACAGGTCGCTCCTTTCTGGGGACTCCAGAGGTCTTGGAGCTTGTACGAGGGCGGTTCTCAGTCCTGGCCGCTACGAAAATCACCCAAGGGCTTCCAAAAATACAGATGCTTGGGCCGGCCCCTGACATTCCGACTGGTCTAGAGCCCAGGCATCAGTGTTTTGATTTTTGATTATTTTGAAAGCTATTCAGGTGATACCAACACAAGCCAGGGCTGGAACAGCCAGGATGGGTCTTTGCAGGCTGCCCTGCCATCTCTCCGTAGACACCAGCTCCCCGGCCTTCAGCCTGCCCGCAGAAGCTCAGCCCTCTGGACTGCAGGATTCTCACCCACCTTCTCTGCCCTGATACCTGAGCCTGGGCAGCCGTCCACCCACCACAGGCTCACTCTAGACAGACATTGTCCTACTTGGAGAGGAACATGGAAGAAACCACTAGGTCAGCACAAGGCTCGCCGCTGTAATGGCACTGCAGGCCTCCTCGTCTCCCTTCTCTCTCCCGGGCCCCCCTCCCCTCCATCCATCAGCCAGCCCTGCTCGGAGAGGATGGCCCCAAGCTCCTCTTTCATTAGCCCTGCAGTTTCCTTCCTATCCATCCTTGTTGCAGCCACCCCAGTCCTCCTAGAGTCACTGGTGCCCCACCTGTCCATGGAACGCAAATGGCCCATGCTTAAGTACACACTGTGTTAACTCATGACTGATAGAGACTACAGATAGACACAGAGATAGATGGATGGCAGACATGATTAATAGATGGCAGATATCCAGATTAAAAGTTGGATGATAGATAGATACACAGATGAGAGAAAAATGATTGCAGAAAGCAGATAGATTTATGATCAATGGCACATAAATAGCAATAGGTGAGTGTGGATGGATGAATGGATGGCCAAGATGTTTCTGAGGACTTCAGATACCTGAAGTCTAAATGCAAAAAGTCAGGAAACTAGCCATGGCCTCCCACACCTGTTGAGGTATTGGCCCTGCTCAATACCTATCTTATACCAACTTCTCTTTTAACTCAGGTCCCTGAACCTCCGCATGGCTGATGGGTTTGTGGTTGACGTAGGTCACAGTGGGGCTGGTTTGTGTAGACATGAAGCTTTTCTTTGATGTTCCCTGAGCCTGGAGGCAGGTCAGGGATGCCTTCTTAGCTCCCACTGTACCTATGAGGACCTGGGGGAAGGCCTGCCTGTCTCCCCCACAGGTCCATACTCTTCAATGGCCAGGGCCATGCCCTCCAACCCCACAGAGCAGGCTGGTTCTGGGAGTGGGACAGTCTGGACTGGCCCCTGCAGTTAGATGGCAGGTGTCAGCCCATGTGGGATATACAGATTCATGCACTCACTCCCTCTGTTGGGGTCCATGCCCTCAGAGAAGACAGTGCCAGCTGACTCATCCTGAGCACTCGCTGCTTGGCAGACTTTAATGAGGTGGGTACCACTCTCACTCCCATTTTACAGATGAAGAAACTGAGGCACAGAGAGGTTTGGCAACTTGCTGGAGGTCCCAGAGCTCATCAACTGCAGGGCCAGGACTTGAACCCAGGTGGCCTGGCTTCTGAGTTCTCATCACCAGGTAGAAGGTACCCCCTGCGCTGCTCCTCAGACCAGATGGTCGCAAGGCTCTTGTGAGCTCAAGAGAGCACACGGCTCTGGGAGCTGAAAGGGCTGCACGGTCTGCAAGAGGCTATTATTTCTGATGACGAATGAGATGGTGAGGGGAGTGTCAGTTTCCCCGAGAGAACAAACTGTTTCGCAGGGTGGCAGCATATTAACTTTGGTGTGTGGCTGGCATCGCTAGCGACCAGAGAGCCTGCTCTTGTCATTCCAAGGGCCCTGAGACCTTCAGGTTGGCCACGTTTGCTTACCATGAGGTTTAGTTAGCAGAGTGGCAGAAAGGGGGAAATTCTATGATTCCGGAACTTTCCTGCCAGCTCTGGACCCCTTCCATCATTCTCCGGTCAGTCATGCAGTTGGTCAACAAACTATGTGCAAGGTACAGGATTGAAAGATGAAAGAGGAGACCTGGTCCCTGAGCAAAAGTGCTTCCGGACTGCTGCTGCGAGGCCCAGCTGTGGAGGGCAGAGCGGGCTGGGGGCCGCCAGGGGGGCGCAGTGTGGAGTGTGACGAGTGTGCCCAGGCTGGGGCCTCATGACAGCGGAGGCCACAGGCACTGAGGTCCGGCTGCCCTGCCTCCTTTTCTGGGAAGACTTGGGCGGAAAAGAGTGGGGATAAGGAAGGAAATGTGGGGTGGGGTGGGAGGCAGAGGAGAAAATGCAAAGAATTTTACTCAGTACAATTGTGCCTGTTCACAAGAAGTTACAGAATCTCGGTTTGAAAAGCAAGACACACCCTCCCACCAGTAGGCCCTGGAGAGGGTGGATGGAGGTGACAAGCACAGGGCCCATTCTGCCTGAGCAGGCTTGTCTGGGAGCGCAGGGGTGGGCAAGGAGGCCCCAATGGCTGGCTGTTGCATGCCCACCAAGCCTCCTTGCTCTGGGCAGCCAGACTCTTCCACAGGGGATAGTGCTGGCTGCCTTTTGGATGTCCTGACAGTCAGTTCTGTGCCAGCTGGGCAGAAGTGACCCATGCAGGCCACCTACTTAGCACATTCCCTGAAACGAAGGAAAGGTGCCTGGTTATTAGTGGTGCCTAATGATATTTGCATAGATTAACTGAGTTTAATGCAATCATGAATGCCACAATCCTGAGAAAATAATGAAGAAATCCATTACCGAGTCATAAAGTAACTAAGTCAATGCACTCACAATCTGATCCTGTATTAGTAATAATTTCATCTCCTGCTGCAAGGAGATTTTACAGTGTGCACCGTTTCCAGGCACTTCTATAAATTTCACTTAGTTTGAGAAAATTAATTAACAAAATAAAAAAATATACTGTTGTTGTTTGATACAATAAATTAGTCATTAGTCTAAACTGGCAGGCTGTAATAAAACTTAAGAGATGGATGTGCTGGGATTTCTAACTTCTCTTCAAGTGGCCTGGAATCCTCTCATTGGCGAAACCCAGGGGCTGCCTGGTGGCCGTGGCTCAGGTGCACAGTCAGGGCCAGCGGTAACCCGTGAAGAACGGTGGGCCCAGCCACACCCCTCCCTGGAAGCCCTCTCTGACTGCTCCAGCCCGAACCAATGCCCCACCCAAGGGACAGCCCCTGACTCTGGCCCCACCTTCGGTCCAGCATTATTTTCCTGAGGGAGTCTTTCTCCAGTCAGACTGAGCAGGGTCAGGCTTCTGGGGCTGGGAAGTCCAATGGTGAATGGAAGAACCCCTCCCCCCACCACGGGCTGAATCAGGATCGCCCTCCAGCCTTTGCCCGTGGACCTGCGGGGCCTCTTCTGAGCAGGGTAGGAAACACACCCAACTGAAAACAGACTCTGCCAGAGCTCTGCCTGGGACCAGAAATCAATTAGGTGATAGCAACAGCCAGGGGGAGAGAAGAGGGGAGCAGGGAAATCAAAGACCAGAGAGGGGGTGGAGTGGTTGGGGGAGCAGAGGGCGGGACAATGGAGAAGCAACTGGAAGGGAGGGATAGTTATGAACCTTTCTTTCTTTCACTCTCTCTCAGTCTTTCTGCCCATCATGCTCACAGAGCAGGTCACCTGTGAGGTGTGATGTGTGGGTGAGGGCACCGGGAGCTCCCCAGCCCCCCCACTGCCTGCCAAGGGTCTTGCATCCCACCCTCACAGCTCCATCTCTTTGGGGTAAGCATTGCTGTCTTCAGAATCCTCTTTGCAAAGTCCCTCCATCCCCTTGGTGAGCCTCTAATACTTCAGCACAGCCACCTTTATCAGATTGCGTTCCTTCTGCATGCAGGGGCCTCAGAGCATGTGACAAGGGTGGGGGACTATTTCTCTCAACTGACATGAGCTGTCCCTCCTCATTCTGTCCACGACACACCATCCTTCTTAGGCCTATTTTCTAAAAAGGTAATATTTACCAACAGTGAATGTAAACATCCTAAGTGTATAATTCAGTGCAAACACCCATGTACCTCAGGCCCCTATCAAGGTATCAAGCATTGCCACCTTCCCAGAGGGTCCCTCACGACCCTTCCCGGGCAGCATTCCAACCTCCTCAAAGGCGCCCAGTGCTCTGACTTTGTTCACACAGTTTGTTTTTGCCTGTTCTAGAATGTCAAACAGAATGTCTTCATTTCCGTTTGGCTTCCTTCCTTCGGCATCATGTCTGGAAGACTCATCCATGTTGCCTGGGCCACCCAAGGGCCCTCTGGCCCATCGATGCATCTGCTGCCTGCTCCAGGTGCTCAGCGGGGCTGCTGGGTGTAGGCAGAGGCACTGCCACCCACATCCATGGCTCTAATGCTACCGGCCCTTCTCCTGAAGGAGCTGGGCAGGGCGTGTGGCCTGTACTGGGACCAGGGGACCTGCTCGCCTTAGCCCCACTGACGGGCTAAGGAGTAGAGGTGTCCCCTGGAGTTAGGGTGAGAGGCCCAGGAGGGCTATGGCTGATTGTGGGGTCCAGGGGCATCTTGAGAGACTTCATAAAATGCCCCGAGCACGAGCCAATGCTGTCTTTTCCAAGGGCCATAATTTTTCTCACCATGCAACAACCCACCACCATGGTTTGAGCCATGTCCTCCTCTCCTTTGTTACTGCAATGACTCCTACTAGTAACTGTCTGTCCCTTGCTTCCACCTCGTCCTCTGCAGTCTGTCTGCACACGCAGCCAGGGCAAGCAAAGCCTGACCCTTCTCTACAAGATCTTACAGGGATCTGTCCCCTTCCTCACCACCCATCCCTCTACCCCTTCACTCGCCCAACGCCAGCCACCCTGGCTCTGTCCTGACCTTGACAGGGGCTGACATGCTGGAGCTTTGATTGTGGTTCTTGCTTCCAGTCTGCTCCTCCCTAAGTTGTAAGCCCCGGGAGGGTGGGATGGCCCAGCCCTCAGCACATGGCCTGGTTGTGTTCATTAACCTTCTGGGGCACAACTGAATGGAGGAATGAAAAGCTTCCCTCAGTTTCCCAATGGGGTCTGTGACCCAGAAAGGCTAAACTCCTCTAGGCAGAACCAGAGCAGACAGGTCAGTGCAGGCCGGGCAGAGTGGACACGGTTGAGCTCCCTCCAGGCCCCCACTCAGACGCAGCCACGGAGCTACAGGAGAGCCCCGGGGAAAGAGACCAACTGGAGGGGGTGGCCCTGGCCAGGGGCAGGTCAGAGCAGGCACAGTGGAGAGGGAGGGAGGTGGGCAGGTCTGTAATTGGCAATCTAGGCCAAGAGTTCCTTAAGGCAAAATATCTGGGTCTGAATCATGCTTGTTGCAAAGACTTCCTTGATTCACATGTTGCTTTACTGCACCCAACCTTAACAGCGAGGTGGATGGGGGCAGAGGTGGGTGGCCAGGGCTGGGTCACCTCTGGGCTAGGAAGCTCCTGGTGAGGGTCCCAGGGTCCTAGTGTGGGGAGCAGGGATGAGGCGGAACTGGGACAGAAAGGGAGTCTGGGGGACAGTTGGAACCCTCCTACTCCCCGCTCATGGGGACAAGGAGGAGCGAGGGAGAGGGGAAAGGAAGAGGACCCTGGTCAGACACGCTGGGAGGGAGGGAGAGGGAGGGGGCTTGGCTGAGGATGAAAGGTGCCAGCGGATGTGGCCAGCTCCCACAGGGAGACGGCTGCCTCCCGCTCCCTCCCTCCATCCCGTGTGCCACTTAATGTTTGCAGTTAAGTATTTACAGACATGTTCCCATGGCAACTAAGGCTTCAAAGTTACTCTCACAATTCTGTTTTCTCAAATGTGTTTCTCTGGTTGATTGCACAGAGTTTTCTGGAAGCTGGCCAGGCGGAGTGAGTCGCATTTCCAGCCCTGTGCAGTCCCTCACCCCTTCCCACCCCATCTCCTTCTAAACACTCCCTCCAGTAGCCCATCCAACCTGGATGCTGGGCTGGGCATGGTCAGGCGTCCCAGGCTCAGAGCTGGGAGCCCGCCCCTCCACCACCCGGAGGTCCCAGTGTAATGGGTCCATTGCCAACTCCCTGTCCACCAGGAAACCGCTCCCAGCTTCCCCGCCCTCTCCACAAGAAAGACCTGCGCACAGGGCCCCTCTGTGCTTCTGGAGGCTCCTCAGCTGGGGCCTCCCCCTTCACCTCTGACCCCTGGCACCTGGCCCAGGGCTTGGGCTCTGTAACCCTGGCATGGTAGACATTCACTGATTGCACCCCAGCTCCTTCATAGCACCACCCAGAGGAAACCGCTCCCAGCTTCCCCGCCCTCTCCACAAGAAAGACCTGCGCACAGGGCCCCTCTGTGCTTCTGGAGGCTCCTCAGCTGGGGCCTCCCCCTTCACCTCTGACCCCTGGCACCTGGCCCAGGGCTTGGGATCTGTAACCCTGGCATGATAGACATTCACTGATTGCACCCCAGCTCCTTCATAGCACCACCCGGGCGGGGGGGTCCCTGTTCTGTTCAACCATTCAGTTCCCGAGCTTCTGCTCTGGGCTAGGCACTGTGCAAGGTACCAAGACACAGAGAGGGACAGATACAGAGTCCCTGCCTGCACGGAGCTCCCCTTGAAGTGGGGAGAAGAGGATGGCAGGTCAGAAAAGATCAGGTAGTGGTCTGTGTCATGAAAATGATAAAACAAGGTGGCCAATGGTGGAGCTGGGCTGCCTTAGTGGGCAAGTCAGGATAGGCCTGCGTGAGAGGGACGCCTAAGCTGAGACATGGCACATGGGGGAGAGGCGCTTGTGCAAAGGCCAAAGCAGGGAGGTTTGAACAATAGCCACGAGCAAGGGGGCTACAGCGAGAGATGGAGAGATAGGGCGGCTGGAGGTGGAGTTGGATGCAGCAGGACCAGGGTGGTGAGGACCTTGGAGCGAGAGGACCAGAGAGCTCTGCGTAGAGAGACAGGCTCTGATGCTGCCACTGTGTGGAGAATGGACTGTGGGGGACAGGAGGCGGTAGAGACATGGAAAGGAGGGGACATGGAGAGGGAGGAGACTCAGAGTGGGCGGGGGGTGGAGGAAAATTGCCCTGGCTAGAGCAAGGGGCCACTGCAGGGGCTCCCATAGGCCCCTGTGCCGCAGACTCTTGTCTGCCTGATTCTTTTTCTAAAATATCCAATGTATATATGAGACAATTTCTTTTTTAATAGTCGTCTGTATATTGCAATGTGTGTTCACCACCTGAACTCAAGCCTCCTTCCATCACCATTTATCCCCCCTTTACCCTCTTCTCCTTCCCCCCACCCCCTTCCCCTTAGTAATCACCCTCATAGCCCTTGTCTATGTCTATGAGGAGTTTTTTCTCTGCTGAATCCTTTCACCTTTGTCCCCACCCCCCAAAGCCCCTCCCCCAGGGCTAGCATTGGTCCCAGCAGTGAGGCTCCCAGTGTAACAGGTCCATTGCCAAAGAGTGAGGGCTCCTGGAGGTGCCTCCCAGAAGAGCCCCAGGACAGGCACTCTCCCTCCATCCCTTGCACTGGGGGCTTCCGCATGCAAGGCAGGCGGTTGGACCAAATGACCAGATGGTTTCTCCCAGCTCAGCCTTGCCTGAGTCTCCCTCCCGGGTGGGAAGTGTGTTGCAGGAACGACATGCTCCTGCTCTGGGCCACCCCTCCTCCCAGCCATCACTCTCTGTCAGACCCTGCTGGGAGCGAGAAGTCGCTGACTCTGCTAATGGTTCATTGAGTGGCTGTATCTCTATTATAAATGATTTAAGTCGCTGGCATTTAATTGATATTATAAATATGATATTTATGACAGCATGGGAAATGATGCATACGCTGTTACTATACATTGTGGAGCATGTATATTTCTGGAGTGGCATGTCCTCCACCTTCCACCTTCTCCCTGCTTTGCTGGCCTTACACCACTGTCCAGACCCCCTGCCTGCTCCGGGCCTTGGCAAGCAAAGGAGGAGGTTGGTGTAAGAAGATGGACCTGCCCGGTTCTTCCACCCAGTTCTCCCAGGGTCCGGGGGAGTAGAAGAGAATAAGAGGGGATAAATGGGCCTGTTTCTGGAGAGGACCTGAGGGAAGGTGTGCGGGCTATGTCTACTCGCTGACCCTCAGGGAACTTATGACCTTATTGAGGAGTGCGCGCGCGCACGCACACACATGCACACACACACACAACACATACAACACACACACAAAGCCCTCAGGGAACTTATGACCTTATTGAGGAGTGCGCGCACGCGCACACACACACACACACACAACACATACAACACACACAAATATTGTGCGGAAGCTGGGAGAGGGCAGGGATGGCTGATGCAGTCTGGGGAGACTTTCTGGAGGAGGGAGGCTTTGAGCTGGGCTTGAAGGCTAGGCAGGAGTTAGAGAAGGAATGAAGAAAGAAGGGACTGAGACCCAAGATCTCAGAGTCACATCTGGGTTCCAGTCCAGGCATTACCGTTTAATTTTTGTGTGACTGTGGGCAAGTAATTGAGTCCTTTTTGAACCTCAAGTCCCTCATTTGTAAAATGGGCATGTGATCTTACCAGTACAAGTAGTACCATCACCTCCTCTATTCTGGACACCATACTTCTCTTAAGATGGCCATAGCACAAGGTAATTGCATTAGGACTCTTCATACTGGCTATTCCCAAGTGACTCCATGCCTGCCCTCTACTCATGATGGAGGGGATGGACAGCTGGGGCCAGACTGAGGGGACTCTTGAGAGGCAATCAAAGGGAATAGGAAACAGGGAAACAGTCTAGATTTCTGAGCTTGAGAGCAGAGTATCAAGATGGTTTCAGGAATGCCAATCTAGTGGAGGTGGGTAGGGTATTATTGTGGAAGGCGTTGGAAGTGGAGAGGGTGGCCAGGATGGTGGCTGGTGTCCTACCCCATGCTGCTCTTTGCTCTGTCCCTCCAGCACCACATTCCCTGCAGAAGCCTCATCACTTCAGTCTGGTCTCACCCACCTGCCGCCATCTATCTTCCTATGGATGCCACCCTATTGCACCATCCCCGCAGCCCCCTCAGCTGAGCTCTGGAAGCCCTTATCACCGCTACCCTCGCCCCCTCACACTATGAGCTCCTTTGTGGGAGGCCAAGGAGCTGCCACACCCAAACCTCAATCAAGGCAGGGCAGCAAGGGATCCTGGTTTCTATGGCTGAGGATAGGGATCATTCAAAACTATGGACAATCTAAAAACTCAGGTGATCCAAAGAGCTGGACAGTACCCACATCAGTTTGGCTTTGGGATGTATGTTGACTTTCATAGAGAACAAATCAGATGCTATGAGAATTTGGCCATTTTAGGGAAAGTCCCAAGAATACACTGGAAGAACTGTCTGATGCCCACTCGCACTCCTTCCTGGATGGAGTTACCCACCTAATGCCCTTACCCCATCAGTACCCTCCCCCAGGCCTGCGTCCACCCCTCCTGCTGCTGGAGGTGGCTAAGTCCCCAGTGCATGGTGAGGGTGCAGTTCCTATCAGTAGCCACAGGACATGAGTCCCCCAAAGTACCCCTCGTGGAAGGGGCCAGAAGGCCTCGCAGTGCCTCTATCGTCTTGTCCTTGAGGCAAGCAGCCACTTCATGGTCACTCAGGTCAGCAGCCAGGGACAAGCCAAGCCTCTGGGAGTCACCTTCCAATGGGAGACAAACTGAACAAAAGGCAGGCTGCCCTGAGGTCATCTCTAGGGGAGGACACAGTCAGTAGCCACATGGGAAAGGGCTGAGGTGACGCTGGGTAGCACAGGACTCCCCAGCCCAGGTCCCCAGAGGTGGTGAGGGGAGAGAGGGACATGACAGGTGGGAGGCATAGCAGGGTTTCCTAGAGGTTAAAGAGGGGTGTGTGTGTGTGTGTGTGTGTGTGTGTGTGTGCGCG
>NW_005359397.1:1211276-1225011 GCF_000412655.1 Myotis brandtii | reverse complement strand
AGGAGGGGGGCAGCTGTGGGCAGGTGCAACTGCCTCTTCTCCCTCGTCATTCTCCTTCCTTCACTGTCACCGAGTGGTCAGAGGCAGCCAGGGGCGCAGACTGTCTGAGGGACAGGCACACCAGCCAGGTCAGGGCAAAGGGGCCCTGCAGTGGAGGAGTGGCAGAGCAGAGTGGGCGTGGGGCTCCACCCTGCAGGGTTTGGGGCCCCCAGAGGCTGCTGAGAAGGCCAGAAACTGAACACTGTGTGACAACGGAGGCAGCCAGGGAAGCAAAGCAGGGGGAGGAGGCTGTGAGGAACTGGCCCAAACTGCCCGTGTCCACAGCACTTTCTCTGGCTCCTGCTGGTCACGTGGGGTCAGAGCAGTGAAGGCTGGGGCTGGGGACAGAGGCTTGGGCAGGTGTGGGGAGCCCGAGGTCCCCAGACACGGAGGCTATGAGGAAGGGCGGACCCTGCTCTGGTCCTGGGTGACCTCTGCCCCACCCACCTGGGTCCCCTGCAAGGCACCACCTGGGCAGCTCAGCCCCCTTGTCACGGGGAGAGATTAACATTTGAAATCCATTCTGAGGGCCCTTCCTCCCTCCCCACCCCTCGCTCCCCCCAAAAAAGGAAAACAGTCGTTGAAATTGAAAAATGGTGCTCAGTGAAGGGTTTAAAGACATTTTGAATTTAAAATATATTTTAAAGGTCATTTTCAGCAGTAATTATGTTATAATGGCGGGGCTCTTAGCGAAGGCAGAGTCCCACAGTAATGTTAGACCAAATGGGAGGCAGTGCAGGCCTCGGTCTCCTGGAGCCTCAGAACTGGGGAGGGGGCTGGGGGTGAGTAGAAGGAGAGCAGCACATTCTCCCGTTCTCCCGTTAGAGCCAGTGTCAGGGTCCCCCCTGGGTCCCCAGGAACAGGGCACCCCACAGTACACTTAGCTCTGGCACAGAGAGCCCTCAAGACCGCTCCTGGAGCCCTGCCCTGGGCTCTGGGGCCTCACAGAACCCTCCCATGGGGCAGAGATGGGCAGGTCTGGCCTCCTGCCTCTGGGACATCCTACCTTCCTTCCTCCCCCTCCCACCCACACACAGGCGCACCCTTTCTTCTGCTTCCGGACACCCACTCTGGGGCCCTCCTGGTGGCAGGCCCGCAGCCCTCCCCGAGAGCCAGCTCCCTGCCCACAGCCCCTCCTGCCGGGCCTGGACCCACCGCTTCCTGAGCTGGGGCTGAACCTGCCAGGAGCCTGCCTCTCTGCCCTTGACCATGACTGTGGCCTACATTTGGGGGAGCAGACTGAGGACAGGACCACACTGGCTACCTATTTACACCTCAGTGTTTTCTACGTGATATCCCACCCGCCCTGGCAGGCTCGCCCTCTTTTCTCCCTCACAGGAAGTGCACCCCTTCTTTGCAGGAAGCCTCACTCACATACTTGCACAAGCTTGTTGGAAGCCACCCACTGTGTGAGCACCTACTGTTAATCAAACCCGGGATGTTCTAGAGGGCTGGCCAGGCCCCAGGGGTGCCATGAGAGGTCTGGCTGAGGGGAGAAATGGCAGAGGGCAGGGGGCAGTGGAGGAAGGAGTAGAAAGAGCCGGAGGAGGGCGATAAAGTAACCTGGGAGGGCTTCATGGAGGAAGTGTGTGGTGCCTGAGCGCAAATCAACAAAAGAATGAACACCCAGGAGCTGCGAATAAAGAAATAAGCTGGGCATCGGCCTCTCCCAAGTGGAGGGCACTGCCAGCCCACCTGGGAAGAGGTGGGTTCAGCTTGCCAGCTTCTGTAGGTCCGGATGCCAGCAGAGCCCCAGCGATCGGATGAGGGGTGCAGAAGGAGGGCCTGGGGGAGGGCGCGTGTGAATCACCTAGAGGGGCTGGCACGGTCCCGCGGAGCCATGGGACCCGCACGGGGTAAGTGGTCTCCGCTGGGAAGCAGGAGTCAGAGGGACTCGGTGAGGGGGTTGGAGAGGGGGCGGTTGTAGCCCGGGACCCCTGGAGGCAGCCATAGGATGGAGGGAGGCAGGAGGAGGGGAAGGGGTGAAATAGAAAAGTATCTGTGAGCAGCGCAGCGCCGGGCTACAGTGTTATTAACTAAAGCATCTTCTAATCTAAAACTTAGCCATTAATAACAAGCTGCCGCCACGTCGGGTAATTTATTCAAATTGCGGGTCCGGGATGGAGGAGCAGATGTTTCAGAGCTGCTGGTGTCACTTAGCGAGGAGGAGGGGGTGGCCTGCGCGTGCCTGGCGGGCAGGGTGGGGCCCTTCCCGGTCTTGCATTCCAGGGAGGTGGGGACCTCGCCTTTCATTGCCGGTTGCCCAGGGGTCAGAGGGGTCGGGTGGAGGATGGCTGATTTCGTTTAACAAGTGCCAGATGGAAAACCAGTGTGAGGACAGGGCCCGCCGCCTAGAATGTCGCTGCTCCTGTCTTACCAGTTGAAATGCCACCTCTTACTCAAAGTCCTCCGTGGTTTCTCCAGACCCACAGCCTGGTGCTGGGAATCAGAGGGGCCTGGGTTCCTTCTCAGATGCACCCACCGCCACCAGCTGGTGACCCCGGCAAAGATGCCTAAGTCAGGAATGGGGTGAAGAGATACAGTGGCCCAGGGGAGGACCTGGCCCGGGCAGGGGGCCTTTCAGGTCAGTTGGTTTCCTGTCCTACACCTATGGCCTTCAGTTGTGGTTCACTTAGTGCTTTGATTCGAGGTCTTTTCCTGTCTCCTAATGGCTACATTGCCCCAGCCCCAGCCCCAGCCAGACACCCCTGTGGCCAAGCATCATGCGGGTGTGGGGTGCTCAGTCAACACCGAGGATGCCTGCGGCTATCTTCTCTCATGGGAAGGGGCCACAAAGCTCCCACGGACCTCCCCTGGACTCTGGTGCCTCTAGCCCAGTCCCCTGGGTTGTGGCCAAATCTGGGTTGGGTCCTAGTGGCGGTGAGAGCTAGAGAGTCTGGCCACAGCTTCCGGGACTGAGACCAGGGAAGTCCATTGGCCCCTGGACTCTTGGGGAAACGGAACCTCTGTTGGCGAAGGCCCTCCTGCCTGATTTTGCCTTTTGGCGAAGCCAACATCTCCCTTGGGAAGCCTTTCTGGCTCTAACCCATTCCCCTCCTGGGAGTGTCTGATGCTGGGGGGTGGGGAGGGGGCACTGCTCAGCTGATATCTGCAGGCTGTGAGTCTGAATCCCCACTGGTGTCTATATGGGGAGCAGGGGCAGACACAGAGGGCCCCACAAATTCTGGGTGCTCTGGTTCACGATTTAAAGTATGTGGAAGGAGACTTTCTCCTCTTTTCTCAGTCTTGCAGATCTGAATGCCTGCTTATTGAGGAGGCTTAAAGTGGAGCTCAGCCCATCAAGGCCGTTCTGTAACAGCCCCCTGCGTGTCCGGCTTTATGCTTGGGTTCCTCACACATTGCCCACAAAAGGCCCCCGGTGGCCCCTGGTGGCCCGTGCGGTGAGCTGCTGTGAGCTGCGGGTGGATACAAGGTGACACTCTGGCAATGTTCCAACTGGAGGCAGACACATCTCTCCCCACAGGCCCAGCCCGGATGGTGCCACCAGAACGTGATGAGAGATTGAGGAGGCCCTTCTGTCCCCACAGCCCTGACCCGGGATGACGCCACTAGAGCGGTATTCTCTGAGGGGACGGTTGCCTAAGCAAATGCTGCCCTTGGCAAGACAGGATCCGGCGGCGTTTATCAGATGCTGAAGGCCCAGGGACCAGAGGGGCCACCTGTGCCATCCCTGTGGCTTGGCCTGGGACGGCCCTGGACGTGAGGGCTGTCAGAAGCCTGGGGGCCACTCTGGCGGCCACCAATATCCCACCCCCAGGAGAGTGGAGGGGTAGGGGAGGGCTGTGATGGCAGGAGAGCGCTCCCTGGCCACCTGGCTGGGAGGTCAGTGGCAGCCGCCTGCCCTGTGCCTCGGCTCCTGGCAAATGGGACCTGCTCTGAGCTCAAGGTTCGTTTCTACTGAAGGAGAAAGCGCAGCCCCACACTCGCGGGCAATCAGCGTGCTCCGTGATGAATGGGGCCTGTGTCACTCAGCGAAAATGAATATTTCTTTGCGATAATGGCCAGATGGTAGCAACTCTCCGATCCAAATTAAAACATGCATGATAAATGCCAGGAAAACAGAGGAAGACAAAACCCCAACCTGGAGTGAATTCTCTCTATAAATCTTCCCTCTGCGCCCCCTCCCCCCACCACTGCGGCCCTGCTAATAGCCATTAAATTATTAAGATGCACTGCAAGGAGAATGCCAATGTCAGGGGCATCCTCCCCGCTGCCCACCTCCGCCCCCTGCCTGTGGCCTGACTTTGGAGGGGTTGCAGGGGACACTAAAGAGGGGACTGCGTTTAGGCTGGTAGAGAGCCAGGGTGGTAGGGGAGGTTCCCACTGGGAGGGCCTGGGGCCAGCGAGGCTCTGTGGAGGCCGGACATGTCTGCCCCAAGAAGGGCACAGTCTCTATGAAGAGATGGGGAACCAACACCCACTGTCTAACTTTGTGGCTCAGACGGAGAGCAGGAAGGGGGTTCTGAGCTGGGAAGACCAATGAGGAAGCTCTGGAGACCACACCCCAGCAGATGGACCCTGCCCAGGGCTCTGACCATGTGGAGCTGGGCGGCTAGGAAGGGTCCGGGAGGACCGCCAAGGGTGGGCTGTGCCTGGAAGTGGATGTGCGCTTGGAGAGACCTTGAAGGCAGCAGCAGTGCTGGGCAGGGCAGGGATGGCTTGGGGCTTTCTATTTCATGGTGACAAAAGGGTTCTTGAGCTCCTGGTTTAATTCCCAGGCCCTGTGCCCATTCTCTCACAGCTGGAGGTGCATAGATCTCTCCTTGGTCTCCTGGTACCTTGTCCAGTCCTCCCTGCAGGTGGCCAGCCCGCTCAGGCCCAGGCTCCATCGAACACCCACCTCCCCATCCTCTCCAGGACTCCCCATCTTCTTCCAGAAAGCCCCCGACTCTGCGGCTGGGCATGCCTTGGAACCCTCTCCTGGGGCCAATGGTTTCCTCACCTCCCCGGAGAGGCTCTATGCCAGTGATGGCGAACCTATGACACGCGTGTCAGAGGTGACACGTGAACTCATTTTTTTGGTTGATTTTTCTTTGTTAAATGGCATTTAAACATATAAAATAAATATCAAAAATATAAGTCTTTGTTTTACTATGGTTGCAAAGATCAAAAAATTTCTATATGTGACAAGGCACCAGAGTTAAGTTAGGGTTTTTCAAAATGCTGACACGCCGAGCTCAAAAGGTTCGCCATCACTGCTCTATGCCAACGTCTCCCCGGCTTCTCAGCCTGACTCCCCGCCAACATGGAGCCTCCTCTGCAGGCCTTCCCTGTCTGCCCGGACTGCTCGGCTCTGCCCTTTGCCAGCCGGGCTCACCGTCTCCACTGCTCAGTGGTGCTACTGCAGCCATAACCTGGTCTCCCACCAGACTGGCAGCTGCTCTAGGGCTAGAGCTCAGCAAGGCTTCCTGGGACCCCACACAATCTCTTTCATGCGCAGCTCTCTGCAGATTTGAGCCACTTCCAATTGGCCATTTATGTCTCAGCCTAAGATCCCCTGACACCTGGGCTAGTTACCCAGTGCTGGGGTGTGGTGTCTGTGAAGTTGGGATCATGGGTCTGTCCCTGATATGTGCCCCCCCTCCCCCTTAAAAATACCCACAACAAAAAAACAAAAACCCATGCTGGCTGCTAACCCCCAGCCTCTGCAAAGCCTTTCTTTGTGCCAGCCTCAGACCGACAGGGCTCTGAGCACCAGGTGGCTCTCCTCTGCTGGGCAGATGTGGAGTTTTCCACCTGCTCCTCCCCGCTGACCCTACACGCTCAGGTGGACCACGGACAGGCTCATCCTGCTGCAGACTGAGCCTGTGCCCAGGCAAGTCCAACCCCAGACCCTCCTGAGTTCCCTATCCGCCCTCCTCCCCATTCTGATCCAGCCTTGTCTTTCGGGCATCTGATGGCGGTGCTGATAACGGGAGAACTTTCTCTGCTTGTTAGGATCCAGCACAGACCCGTGAGAAGGCAGCAAGGCACGGAGGTTGGCACGGAGAGGCTGAGGTGTGAAGGCTGACTACCCCCAGTGTGATCTCTTCTCCTTTCCCCCTCCATCAAAAGGGGGTGCTGCTCAGTCAATCTCGTGGGGTTGCTGTAGGGCTGAGGCGCTCGTACTGGAGGCTCTGTCTGATTCTTGGGGGCAGGGATTGAGGCCTTACTGGCTTTATCTGTCTCCCTTCAGAGCCCTGGGTTGGGTTTAGCTGCAGCAGCTGCAGCATTGCCTGGATCCTACGGGCACTGGGCTGGGCTGGGTGGGAAAGGAGGCAGGACACGGCAGGCAGGGCACGGCTGACCAGAAAGGCGGGTCAGCTCCATAGAGAAAATAGACTCTGGGACAGGCCTGGTGAACTTGGACTAAAGGGTGAGAATAGACAAGGCCCCCAGACTCAGCCAGTGTGTGTGCGGAGGCGTACATGCCCTGGAATTTGAGGAGCAATGAGACCCACAGGGCACCTAATCTGAGTCTTCCAGAAAGCGAACCTCCCTCTCCAGCCGAACCAATTCCTCTCCATTATTTAAAGAATATGTCAGATGCCACGTATTTGCCTTTCTTGTCTCTGTTTTCATGTCTTTGCCTGCGACCCTTCACCCAGGTGCTGCCCGTTGGTAACCCTGCCATTCCAATAATCAACTCCTCCAGGAAGCCTTCCTTGTCCCGCTGAATTCACGTGCTCAATGCCGCTCTGGCCATAGGCAGTACGACTTTCATTTGCACTCTGTTGGGCACACCTTGTCGGAGGTCCCCACCCCGTCCCCTCCTCTCTCCCCATGGACTGGACTCTAAGAATGAAATAACTGCGGCAGCTGGCAGCAGGGAGGGTTCCACAGTTGTTCCCCCTCCAGCAGCTCCAAAGGGGTGTCATCATCCCTTTGCAAGAGGAGGTGGCACGGCATCACTGTGGAACAGACAGGATGCTCGTAGTCAGAGCTCCCGGGAGTGCTCAGCACCATCCCTGCTGGCCTGCTCTGGCTTCCTCCCCAATCTGGTTGAGTGTCCCTAGGCTACTGTTTCCAAAGTGCCACTCTTATCATGTTACCCCCTGCCCCAGCATCTTAGAAGGCTTCCCTTTGCCTAAATGCATCCACTTACAGCACCTTTTGGAAATCAGTGCTTCCATATCTTGCCCTCCCCACAAGGCAGACCCTCTGTTCTGGCCTCTTGGGACTCTCCAAACCCATTTTGACTCGGCCCTTCCTTGCTCCAATCCTCTTCCTTCTGCAGGCCAAGCAGGTGTTACCTGTTCTGATCTCTCTGGTTTGAGCTGTCTCTCCCTGCCTCCCCCTCCCCCTGCACAACCTCACGGCTTCCATGTTGCTATCAGGCTGTTGCAAGTGAGGTGAGCCAGGGACCAGGAGGGCACTGGAGACACCTCGCCCTCCTCAGCTCTCAGTCACCGCAGCACCCAGGACTGCCGCCCAGGAGGACCGCCTCTGACACGCTCTCTCTCATCTTGCCCATCTTCCTGCATGCCCACATGGTGCCTGCCACAGGACACCATGGGAGTGGCGATGGGGTGGGGGCCAGAGGGCCATGGTTCCTCTCTCCGTCATTCCTATTCCTGTCATCCGCTCCTTCAGCCTGGGCACACAGGAGGCAGCTTTCAAATATCATCCAGGAGCCCATTTGCAATGATTAACATCCCATTTCCCCTGAAACAATCCTTTGCTAAATTAGCCGGGGCCAGAGGGAATTTGGCAAGGAGCTGAGAGCCTCAACTTAACTTGCCGAATGGATTAAAAAAAAACCTCACAAACAAAATGCAGATCAATCAACACCCCTTCCCCCAGCGGAAAATGCAAAGTCCATTTAAACTCAGCAGGTTTGCAGTTAATTATAATTTCGCACCTATGGCAGGAGTGATGAGGGACTCATGATGTGCCTGCCCCACTGGAGCCTCCCTGGGGACCCTTCCCACTGGCCACCTCCCTTCCCACAAAGACCTGTCTCTGAGCCGTTGCTATTTGCATTCGGTTGTGTGAACTAGAGGGGCTGCATGGAGTTTTAACATTTCTTTTTCAAAGGGGCTTGGGAAGGGAAAGATAACGGTGTTTGTTGTTGTTTTGTTTTGCTTGTTGGGTTTAGGTGTGAAAGAACGGGGACTGTGGAGAATAAAGCCGGTAGGGCAGGGGAACGGGCACCAGGATATCTATTCTCAGGAATCTACCATGGAAATGCTTAATCAAAAGTAGGAGGGACAGTGCTCAGGTATGTGGCAGGACTTCCTGGCCATCGAAGGAGAGCAGGGGGGGGGGGGGGGGGGGGGGGGGGGGGGGCACTTGGCCTGGTGATGGGCAGTCTAACCCTCAGCCCTGCTGCCCCCCGCCCCCCCGCCCTGCTCCCTGCACACCAACAGGGTCTGGGCTGTGCTGCCTGGTGTCTGACAGGATCTTCCCAAGCTGAATGGCTTTTCTTAAAGATCGGTCCCAAACACATAGGATTCAAGTACCGGTACGTTTAGATCTGCCAGGACATTGGCTGTGGGGCTTGCAGTTCAAGGGAAAAACGCTGCCGCCTACAGCTTGAGAGATTCCGGTGGGAATATAGAAGGACAGGCTGAGGAGCAGGTCCCTGCGCTCTGAAGAAGGAGACTGAGAGGCTGTGGAGTGGCTTTCCTTCTGGATTGTTTTTAGACGGGAGGGACTGGGTGAGAGTAGACTCCTGGGGTGTGTGGACAGGATGGCTCCGGGGCCTTCCCAGGCTGCTGGGGGGCCGTGTCCTGGTCACAGGGGCAGCTACCTGTGCCCCAGTCAAAGGTTGGCCAAGACCTCTTGCCCAAGGCCCTGGGCCCGGACATAGCTGTGGGGAGGGAGGACAGGGGTGTTGCTGTCTGGTAAGAGTTGAAGATGTTGGGGTCTGTAAGGTCTGATCGGAGATGAAGTGGAAATGTACCCTCCAACATACACATTCACATGGGCCCACAGTGGGGTGTGCACCATGCCCAGCTTCCAGGGGCTTCTGTGGGGACACAGAGGGGGCGGGTGAAGGTGGGGAATTTTCCGCTCTGAGAGGCAGACTCCTTCCTCTTTAGGGGCCTCAGTCACTGGACCCCTTCTCAGCCCCGGATGGGACCCTCTGTTCATTCTGGGGTCTCTGAGAGGAGAGACTAGTGTGAGGTGGTTGGACTCCTGCTCTGGGAATAACTGGCTGCTGACAAATGAGTCTGTTCTTTGGGGCTGAGTCTCTGCCCACCCACACCCTGCCTGCCAGGGCCACCTCCTCCGGGGGTCCCACAGGGTGTTCACACCTGTCCTTCAAGGCTTTCCCACACCTTCCCCACCCTCTTCCCTGCATGCATCTCGTCTAGAGGAATCTGCTTTTTAAACCGTAATTCCTACGGTCTCGGCATACTTTCAGATTGATCTTCAATGTGCCGTGGTCTTTAGCTTTATGTGTAATGCACTCTCTCCAGCCTGGGACTAAAGCTTCCTAGCGGGACCCTGGGGGTTCCTGTTCACCCAGAAGCTTTTGTGAAATGAGGCATTTGTTGCCCCTTAAGAGAGGGAAGTGGAAACTTCTGAATATTGAATTTTTATAAAGCAGGACCAGCCTACACACCCATTTCATCTAAATGCTCGCCCACTAAATTGCCTCCCTAGAATATGGGACTAAAAAGCTAGAAAAGTCTAGAAGTAAGAGAGCCAGAGTCTGGAGGCCAACAGTGTGGCCACAAGGCTCCTAGGGTCTCAGGCCAGGGGTAGGGGGGTGGGGAGCGGGAGGGGCAATGCCCATCAGCTGGTCCCCCGGCAGCCCCTCAAAGGCCTCCCTGACAGTGCATTGTCTGTGTCTGTTTTAAAATAAAATAATGCTCGGAGGAGAAATGAGGAACTTAATAGGATTTATAAAGCCGCAGGAACCAATGGGGCTGCAGATGGTGGAGGGGCCGGGAGCACAGAATCCGCCACAGTTTATGGTGGGGAACGCGGCCTTGGGAGGGGCCCAGAGCGGCGTTTCCATGCACTGTGTCCAACCTCATTAGCCAGCCCAGCGGGACTGCAGCCACACAGTGCCGGCCACGGTGAGGGGCAGGTGCCTGGAGGTGCCGTTAAATGAATGGGGGAGCAGCGAAAGGCTGCAGGGACGCTGCTGGGCTGAATGACTGGGCCGCACTTGTCTTGGGGACCCACGTGGAAAGGACTGACTCCCAGGCTGTCGCACCTGCCTGGACCCTCCCATGTGTCCTGGCCCTGCCCAGGTCCAGCCGGGAGACAGGAGGAGCCAGAGCTGGTGGGGAGGGCCCAGGTCCCCAGTTCCTGCCTCACATGTCCCAGCCCGGGTGACTGGAGTGTGTTGTGTGCCTGTGTGGCTTTCAGTTCTGGGTCCTGTGAAGGGGTGGGGGCCGTGGTGGCCGACCTGGAAGACTGCGTCACTCCAGTGCCACACCTGCCCCCTTCCAAGTGGGCAGCCCCTTGGCAAGCCAGAATCCCCTCCTTCCCAGGACTCCTTCCTAAGCTATCTTGGTTTCTAACTTCTCCAACCCCTAAGCTAGCCATCTTGCTGCTTTTTCCCTGTCATTTCATGGTGATGAGATAAATCCTGGTGGCCCCAGTCTGCGCCCACCCCCAGCCACTGTGTGCCCAAGAGGACATGTATTCCCACCTCACCAGGAGCTGTGTGAGATTGGGTGTCTGCCTTTGGCAGTGTGGGTGTGAGCATGTTGGTGAGGGTGAGGGTGTGAAAGGTGTTTATGCAAACTTCGCCGAGATGAGGCCCACCTTACTGTAGCTAAACCTTCTCCCTGCGAGGTGGTTACTGGGAAGAGGACAGGGTTGGTTTCTGATGGGGAGGGCGCCTTCTAGGGGTCAGGGCAGATAGATAGCACGGGTCTGAGGGTATGTGTCTGGATGGGGGTGGGGGAAGGGGAGATCAGGTTGGTGTCTGCTATACCTGCTCAGGCCTCTACCACGTCTTCCTTCCTCTACTTGGCTGCTGACCTTTGTGGACCCTTGAGAAGGGTAGGCACACACCCCAGTCCCAGCCTTTTCCAGTTCAGCCAAATGGAGTCTGATTCCCTGAAAGAAGTCCCCACAACCTGGCCAGGGAGGATGGGGGCTCAGACCTGCAGGACAGCACCCGTGTGCACCCATCCAGAGTGAAACCGAAGGCGGAAGGGCCCCTGCCGCTGTGGAGACCCAGTGCAGACGCTGACCATGAACCAGCTTTGGGGGAGGTACGTTCGCCTTCGGGAGGCAAAGGACACCACAGTGCACGTCCTGGGGAGTGCCCTTGCCTCTGAGGAGGCCAGGCAGGGCATGCCCTCCATCCTCCACCTTGCACCCTCTCTGTCCCCAGCTGCTTCACTCCCCTGGTTAACACACTGGCTTGCCTACTTGGGTGTGAATCTGAGTTTAAAGACCACGTGCTCCCTCGAGCTCTGCAACATTAACTGGGTGCTCCTGGTGGCTCCTGGGGAGGCTCCTCCTCTGGTTTTCTTTCCCTGCCGAGCTGGAGCCCGGGCTCTAGGTGGTGGTAGCAGGAGCTGTCTCCTCTCTTCCTGCCCAAGTACAGTACAGCCGGGGCACCCCTTCTCTGCCCTGTCCCCCCATCAGGATCAGTGGCTCCTGCTTCTGATGGAGACCTGTCCAACCCCTTGGTCTTGTGTTTAGGGCTCCATTTTCACTTGTGCTCACTGTCTCCTGCCAAGTCTACACCTTTTGGTCCAATTCCTTCCTCTTCCAGGAAGCCCTCCCTGCCTGCTCCAGGCCAACATGAGCTCTCTATTCTCTGGCCTCCTCCACTTTCTTCCAGGCCTCTCTCCTCCTGCTCCCTTTCCCTTCACCTTGCCCATAGCATTCCTCCTCCCACTCCCACCCTGCCTTCCCACCCTTCTCCTGTTCCCATTCCTTTCATCTTTTTTTAATGCTCACCTCTCCCCCGGCCCCTCCACCCAGAAGAAGTATTTAATGGATATACTTTCGTTTTTTAAAAACTAGCTTGGTGATAGTGCTGACTCAGGATCACCTCCCTGTTTAATATTGAATATGCAATTAATAGATAGATGTTTGGGTTTGGCGCTGCTTTCCCCCTTCCACCGCGGGAAGAATAAAAGAGCTGATTAATCGGGTTTGGGGCAAGTGTCAGCGGCAGGAGATATATGGGAGAAAGGAGATGAGGTTAGCAACTTGGAGTCAGAGAGCTATTGCCTCGGAGGCAAGCGAAGGTTTGAGTTAGAGCTTGGCGCGGCCTTGCTGGGCAGAGAGGTGCCTGCCGCCCCGCTCTGGGCTCCGGTTCCAGAGAGACTGGCTGGACTTTGAGCTGTCTGCTCCGCACACAGGCACCCCCTGCTCCACCTCAGGGGCCTGCCTCCTGGGCTGACTTCTCCAGGTGTGGTGTCTCCCTCCTTCAGGCCACTGCCTCCACCTGCACTGCTCCTGGATCCCCAGAGAGGGCGGCAGGTGGCACTTACTCTCCCTGCCAGCAGGAGGCGCTCTTTTTGTGGCCTCCCTGAGTCCCCTCAGGACAAGGATCTTGGCTCTGAATTTACAAGTAGCTTTTGCCCATTTTACCTTTTGCTCTTAATGTGCTAGAAAATTTTGGGGGTGGGGAGGGAAGGGAAGGGAGAGAGAAATCCCTTATTACCTGCCCGACCACGCCCAGATGGGGATAAGCCGGGGGCAGATGGGCCTGACCTGGCATGGTGTGGGCATGGGTGCTTGGTAGAGGAAGCCAAGGGTCTGGCCTGGTTGAGCCTGTGTGCCCTGGTGGCCTCACAGGTGGAAGTCAGTTTCCTCTGTGAGAATGGGGCTGGGGTTTATGTGAGGCTGTGTCCTGCTCTGTTCCCTTTCAGACACCTCCTCCCTAAATCCAGCTCCAGGATCTTGCCCTCAGCACCCCAACTCCCCATGGGAAACAGTCCTATACCCCACGGGAAGCACCCAACACCCCATGGGAGACAATCCTATACCCCACAACAGTCCTATACCCCACGGGAAGCACCCAACACCCCACGGGAGACAATCCTATACCCCACAGGAAGCACCCCAAAACCCCACAAGAAACAGTCCTGTACCCCACGGGAAGCACCCCAACACCCCACGGGAAACAGTCCTATACCCCACAGGAAGCACCCCAACACCCCACGGGAAACAATCCTATACCCCACAGGAAGCACCCCAACACCTCACGGGAGCCTTCCTCAGATGTGCCCACTCTGGCCTGAACCCTCCCGTGTCCCACCTCCATTGCCTACATCCTGGCCCAGCATCCTTTCAACAGGTCAAGTCCCATCACAGTGGGGTTTCCTTGGTGACACGAAAGTGGGAGGAGCACGTTTTCCATGTCCTACAGGCAGCAGCAGAGTGTCCCGGACATCCTCATTGCTTGCTCCCTCATGGAAAGGACCGAACCCCACCACTCGGCAGACCCTAGTCACCCCTCTTCCTTTCACTGTCCCCCGAGAGCTCCAAAACCCTGCCTGAGGGGGAGACAGGGCAGGTGGCGGGAGTCGCTGCATTGCTGCGTTGGGAGAGGGAGGCGGGAGGGGACGAGGGGGCAGAGACAAGTGGGCCCTCACGTGAAGGGGGCTGGCGCAGGCAGCTACTACCTCCTCGGCTCTCGCTGTCCGCAGGCTTCACCTGGATCGGCCGGTTCATCTGTAACAGAGCACAGGGGTCAGTGTTAGAGCAGGGGCCAGTGTTAGAGCAGGGGACAGTTCTAGAGCAGGGGTCAGTGTTAGAGCAGGGG
>NW_005359397.1:1202355-1209536 GCF_000412655.1 Myotis brandtii | reverse complement strand
TAGAGCAGGGGTCAGTGTTAGAGCAGGGGTCAGTGTTAGAGGGGGGGTCAGTGTTAAAGCAGGGGTCAGTGTTAGAGCAGGGGTCAGTTCTATAGCAGGGGTCAGTGTTAGGGCAGGGGCTAGTAGAGCAGGGGTCAGTTCTATAGCAGGGGTCAGTGTTAGGGCAGGGGCTAGTGCTAGAGCAGGGGTCAGTGTTAGAGCAGGGGGTGGGAGTAGAGCAGGGGTCAGTGTTAGAGCAGGGATCAGTGTTAAAGCAGGGATCAGTGTTAGAGCAGGGGTCAGTTCTATAGCAGGGGTCAGTGTTAGGGCAGGGGCTAGTGCTAGAGCAGGGGTCAGTGTTAGAGCAGGCGGGGGTGGGAGGCAGACAGCCCACCCGGGCGCACGGGTGACTAGGCACACAGACCACACCGGCTGGTCGCATGAGCAGACACCCACACAGCTGCAAACCTGCAGGTCCTCTCTAAAGCCCCACCCACTTCCCTTCCCTGTGCAGCCCTCAGAGCCCTGTGTTTGCAGGAGGGTTTCTCTGGACCGGGGACCGTGTGTTGTCCCTGTCCCAGTTTTGAGCAGCTCTGAGGTGTCCCCACAGCACACCTGGTACACCACTGGCTCTGCCCAAACACCTGGTACACCACTGGCTCTGCCCAAACAAGCTGGTCTCTGGCTGAAGACTGCCCCCCGCCAGGCTGGGGCATGGCAGCGAGTTGCACCTCACCCTATGCCATCTCAGAGACGTGAGCTGTGGGTGCCAGGGTGCCTGAGCTTCTGGGCCACCCGGCTCCTAGTTGGTGCAGAGCTCAGGGCTGGGGCTCCTGACTGCGGCCAGGGCTGCCCCTTGGAAGTGTGTGTGTGGAGTTGGCACAGTTACTCGACTCACGGGGTGTCTGGGTGCCAGGAGGACACCAGGGCACCGCCTGACTCCCAGGCTCCAGGCCACCTGCCTCTCTCCGGGATCTGTTTCTGTGCCCGTTCAGGCCACTAGGGGTCTCTGAACTCCAAGCATCCCAGCTCCGCTGCCTGTCCGATCCTCCCTGATGCAGGAGGCACCGGGTGGGCTCTGCAGCCTGAAGTCCCAAGATGTTCCAAGCAATAGACAGCAGGGGTCACGCAAATGGATTGCACTTTATGTCTTTGCCAGAGCTTCTGCCTGCCACGCACCCCTTATTCCTCATCACGTTTGCATATCTCTCTCAACAAACCTTGAAAGGCAGGCAGGGCCGGTATGAACACCCCCATTTTATAGATGGGGAAGCGGAGGCAGGGCCACCAGGGGCAGATGGGCCCAGGAACCTGGGTTGCCACGGCTATTATGGAGCTTCTGTCCTGCACCGGCTGACTTTTTGTGGCCAACTGCCCTCGTGTCCAGAGACCAGGCTAGCCAGTCACAAGCTCCCCCGGGCTTCTGGTCTCTGATTCTAAGTGAGTTTTGGCTGCGTCAAGACAGCTGGGTGGGGGAGGCGGGTGCCGTGAGTCAGCAAGGTGACAACAGGGAAGGGCAGACTCACCGCCAGGAAGGACGGAGCAGAAGGCAGGGCAGGAAACAGAGCAAGAGGCCAGCTGGCCAGGGGCACAAGACAGGACACTGGGGCCGATCCACTGTGAGGGGTCAGGGGCCACTGTTTGCCCGTGGTCCCCGCTCGGCCCCGTGTGGAGTGGAGGGGGAGAAAGGTGCTGTGCATGGAAGCTCCCCCAGCCCAGGAACTGCCGCGTGTGGGGGCTCCTGTCACAGGGAGAAGGAAGGAAGAGGACTCAGTGAAGTCCCGGCTCCACTTAGGGTCCCCTGGCTCTCGCATAAACCACCTCCATTCCAGTGTTTGAGTGAAGGGTCCAGAAGGCTGAGCAGGCGTCCTGGTCTCCCACCCAGCACTTCCTGGGACTTGGCACACAGCCCTCTCCTAGGCTGTCCCTCCCTCCTAGACCGTCCCTCCCTCCTAGACCATCCCTCCCTCCTCGTCTCCCCCAAACTTGCAATATTCTCCTGCAGAAAATTCCTGCAACTGACCAGGCCCCAGTCCCGGCCGCTGTCTTCTCTTGGGCATGTTTCTCTAGTTCTCATGCTTATGTAATTACTATACGTCCCTGAGGTAGGGAGTGTTATCTCTCTCCTGCCGACAAGGAGCCAGAGCTCGGAGAAGCAGCGGATCTGGGGTTCGGCCGGGATGGGCAGGCACAGGGCTAACAACACAGTGGTGGGGCCGCCTGCCCGTGTTATCTCATCTCCCCCAGCTACTCTGGGAGGAAGCCCGTGAGGACATGCCCGTCTGGCGAGAGGAGTTGGGGGCCAGGTTCCCTGGGCCATCAAACCATATGCAACCTCTTCAGATGGGCCCCTCACATCAGACCCCTCTGACCCCGTGTATCACTCCATTCCTGACACCCCAGCCCCTTCCGCTCCCAAGTCCGGGCCCTGGACTTGCAAGCTCCTCTCCCCAGCCCCAGCGGCCTCCTCCTCTGACCATGATGCTTTCCTGGTACCCGGAGAACGGGTTCCCGCAGACATTCTCCCGTTTCCATAGAGAAGGTACAGTCACAGCTGGGAGGCAAGTGGTGGGAGCAGGGACTCAGGTCCCACCTGGGGTACACAGCACTGCTCCACCCACAGGGACAGGACTGGCTGTCACACTGATGATATTGTTGGATTATCATAACTTCCCCTACGATGCATGCAATGAAATTGTCCTTAACTCTAAGCGAGGAAATGGAGTTTCAGAGAGGTTAAGAAACTAGCCCGAGGTCACACAGGTGGCAAGCGGCGACATCAAGAGGAAGCTGACTACACCGAGCTGCTGGGAAGCAGGCGTGATGGGCTTGGGGATGGTCCAGGACAGGTCAGATCAGAAGAGGGAAGAGCAGGGGGCCAGATGGGGGGCTCAACTTCCTCAGCAAGAAGGGAGAGGAAGGTCTATGTGAGGCGGGGCAGGTAGAGGTGCAGGAACCAGACCCAGCTGGGCTCTGCCACCGTGCTGATGGGGGAAGGAGGGAGGCCGTGGAGGAGACTCCATGCCTGGGGCCCGCGCGGGCCAGGCTGACCCCGTGCTTAGGGGGGATGTCAGGAGGAAGGGCAGGGACTGCTGGGAAGACTCCTCCCGGGGTATCTTGCCTCTGGCCCACGGCCAGTCTTCTCTATGTGGGTCTGAGAGCAGTTGGGGTGAGTCCTGTGGATCAACAAGGGCTGGGAGGGCTACTTCTGATAGGATGGGGCCCATTTTCCATGGAACATTAAACAAGGCAAGCAACCGGAACCTTCCACCTGGGGGCGGGGGAAAGCCAGCCAGCCACTGTCGCACTGTTCTCCGTGAATGCTCTGCACCAGGCTTCCCAACTCAGCCTCCCACCCCAGGGAGCTCTGACCGGCCAGCCCAGGACCATGCTCCCAGACCTCTACCACTGCTTGGCTCACACACAGGCCCTGCTGCTTCTCTCTGACCGTGGGCTTCCTGGTCTCATCCAGCCTCCCACCTGCCCTCAGCCCCGGGCGGAGCACCCATGGTGTGACCCAAACAGACTGCTGGAGCAGAATTGAATTGTTTCCCATGGACCTGTGACTCCTGCATCATTTTTCACGTCCCATTATGATCTAGAGATGGTCAGCGCCCAGACAGTCTCTTCGGGGCTGTCAGAGAGGTGCCGGGTAGAGGGAGAGATAAAATACGGCCCCGCACGCTTTCTTAATTCCCAGCAGAAATAAAGTGTCAGGCGCAGTTGGGAGACTTCTCAGCCGGGGCAGGCTCTGTGCAGGTGCTCTGGGCCGGAAGGAGAGCATCCTTCCCTGGCCCAGACGCTGGCCCCGTCCAGCCTCGCGAGGCCTGGTTTCACCCTGAGGAGTGAGGTGTGCGCAGAGGGAGCCATCCTGGGAGAGGAGGCCAAGCCTGGCCGCAGAGACCCAGTGAGGAAGGGACGCTGATAAAGAGGGGAGGAGGGAGGGAGGGGCGCCTGCACATCCTCGTCCTTCTTCAAACCTTGCACCTTAGCAGCACGGTCTCAGCCTCAGGACCTCCTGCCACACAGGCCCCAGGTGAACGCTGCATCCCTTTCAGGTGAACACCGCACTTTGAAGGCACCGGAGCCCGCCCCATGGTGCTTTTCCTCCCCCCATCTCTTGTTCCTCTGTCCCGTATCCCCCTCGGCCACTGTACATCCTTCCAGGAGGGCCTGGGGCTGGGGGCTGGTGAGAGGCGGGCTGTGGTGTGATGCCCTTTATTTTGTGTGATGCCCTTCTTGCTGGGGCACTGTCCCTGCTGATTCCCTTCCTGAAGTGTCATCAGCATCGCAAGTGGCCTCCAGGTGCCGGGGCCACTTCCCTGGGTCAGGACAGCTCCCTGAAGCTGTCCTGCAGGCTCCTGGGGCCAGGCCTCTGGGGACACATTAGTAACTCTTGTCCCCTGTGTTTCTGCTTCCAGCCTGAGGCCCCTTCATGGGGAGCCAGTGGTCCCGGCCCAGAATTTGGGACCCTCCCTGCTCCGAAGCCCAGCAGAGGAATGCGGGTGGATGGCTCCTTCCCTCCCAGGCCCCTTCTCTGCCTCCCCTCCCCCTCCCCATCTCTGCCACTTTTTGCATCAACACATATCCATGCATTAAACAAGACATTCCATTAATTTCTTCATCATCATAACTTAAGCTGGGACATACCCTTTAAATATTCATTCAGCTATGAAAACTGGGCATTAAAATTTTAATAATGTCAAGCTCATTTGAACCGGGCTCCTTGGGGACGATTACACTACAGTTAGAATAAATATGATGATTGAGCTGGTCCAGCGGCTCCACCTGTCCGTGCAGCTCGGCTCCCCGCAGAGCAGGAGGCCCGTGGCTGGTGGGCAGACAGACAGACTGACAGGCCAGCCTGGCTCTTAGATTTGGTTTCTTCTCTCCCTCCCACAACCCCTCCCTCCTGTCTGTTCTCAGTCAGCCCAATCTCCCTCTCACAGGTGTCTGCAGGCCTCTGCGGCCCGCTGTGAGGCAGGTGCAGGAGCGGCCCGACCCCATCTGGGAAGACGGCCCCGATTAACCTGCAGTTCCAGTCACTCCTTTCCTCTGTCCTCCTGGTACAACCTGGGCTGTGCGCCCGGGTTTGGTCCTCTGTGGGAGCCATTTCCCTGTCGGTGTCTCCTCTCCCCCATTTGTCTGTGCAGCTCCCTGAGGCTGGAATGAGGACCCCACCAGAGCAGGGCTGGCCTGCAGAGGGGTCCCTGGTGCCTGAGAGCCCAGGTGTATTCAGTCACCAGATTGGGAAGGGACTGTCTTCGCCTGGCTGGTCTGCTGCTCCCACCTTCCTGAGGGTGGGGGCTGGCCGCTGCTCCATCTCTCCGCTGACACCCACCGAGGCCAGCGCTGGCGAGAACTCTGGGAACGTCCCCTCATGAACTTGCCCCTGCTTCATTGGGCAGCCCTGACGACCTAGGAATCACCTGGGGCCTCCTCCACCTGTCTCCTTACCCACTGGAGCCCTCTGCTTACACGAGGCCCCACAGCTGTCTCAGAAATAAGGACCTGGAAAACCCTGTCCTCCTCCCCACCCCCCCAAACCCTGCCCCTCCTGGTTCTCACCCAGTCCCTGCTCACATTGGGCCTGCAGTGCTCTCTCTCTCTTTCTCTCTCTCCCCCTCCCTTTCCCATGTGTGTGGGGTGTACACGCGCACACATGTGCATGCTTAAATATTACAGGTGTGACATCACAGACATCTTAAAAGAATTCATGTAGGCTGGGCGTTAAAGGGGACCCGGGAGGAAAGTCGTGCGCTGTCTGCTGCTTAGTAAGTAGGCCCTCAACAAAGTCCACCTCCACACTGCTTCCCACTGTGTGTCCCAGGCGTCCTCGGGAGGTCTGGGCCAGCTCTGCACGGCGCTGGGTGGAGGTGGTGGTGGTGGTGGGGGGGGGGCGCAGCCAGAGCACTGCAATTCCAGGGTGTCCACACCTCAAAGCCGAGGGGCCTTTCTGGACCCTTTTGGCATGTGCGAGTGCCTGGTGGTCCCCAGCTCCCTCCTCACCAGAAGGGCTAGCGTGTCCCCAAGTCACGAAGTTGTGTGGAAATGCCAATTGGTCCCTAGTCCAAGGCTGCAGGCGTCCCTGGAGGCAGAGCTGGTCTCCGTCCCTGCCCACCCACGCCTGACGCGCTCGTGAGGAGCCTGGTTCCTGGTCCTCAACCATCTCTGCTGTTGCTTCTATTCCCCCGCAGAGAACTCAGCTTGATGTTGAAACGGGAAGCAGCAGATCCCGTGTGCTGGGCCCACTGGGACGCCTGTGCCCCAGTCCCGGCAGCATTGCTGCTCTGGGAAGAGAGATATAATTTGCAAGGCTCTTTGTTGAAAAGGAAAGGGAAAAAAGCAACGTTAAATCACTGAAATATAAAGCTTTTCCTTTCTTCCACGGTCTCTCTCTTGACTTGTCATGGTATTTTTATTTGCTATTTGATGTCGCTTAAAGTAAAGAAAAATATAAATTTCAAATTATTAGCATGGATTCTACCATTCATCTTTATTTTGTGTGATGCCAGTTTTAAATGCAAATATCAGAACATGTAAGTCCTATGCAGAATCATCAAAACGACACAATTTGTTTTTGGTGGCATGTGGGTGCCTGGAGCTGGCCAGATTCAGGAAGGCTAGGGAGGAAGAGAGCGTCCTCTCAGGCAGAGGGACCCCTCTCAGCTACCCTGCAACATGGGGGGCAGATTGGGCCCAAGGACTGCGGGTTCCCCCTTCCACTGACTGCAGCTCAGCTGAGGCTGGGCCCTGGGAGGTCAAGCCAGACGTCACCTCTGCCCATGGCAGCCCCACAGTGAGTGGGAAACTCTCAAGGGTATTGGTGATGCTGTGCCAGGGACTCTCTAGGTACCTGGGCAAGAGGGTGACCCACTAAGACATGGCCTTTGTTAGCCAGCCAGACACACATGGCGCTGCCTGTGCCACATGTTGAGTGGACCCAGCCCTCCCCTAACCTGCACCCAGGCCCCTGCTGGCTGGCCTCAAGGGCACGGTGATTGCACGTGCACCCGGGATGTGTCCGGATTGGGCAGGCGGTGGGAGCAGAGGCTCCAGGCTCCTTTGTCCTAGGACTTCACTTACAAGCACAAGTTCAAAGGTAACATTTTAAGAATATCAAGATGGTAACTGCAGAGCACTAAACCCCAGGCATGAGTGACTGCCCAGTTGCCTATCCAAGAAGCTGCCTGAAGACGATG
>NW_005359397.1:1196852-1202237 GCF_000412655.1 Myotis brandtii | reverse complement strand
CTGGCCATTTCTCTCCACCCACCACCTCAAGGCTTTAGGCACTTCCTGAAAACACCTCCAGGTCTGTGTGCATGCTCCGGCTACAGCAAGATCATCACTCAAGATTTTCCTTTTAAAGATGAACTTCGGGGAGAATAGACTGAGCGTTTCCAGCCTGTGGTATAAAAGGCTGGTGGTGCCCTGGCCGGTTTGGCTCAGTGGATAGAGCGTCAGCCTGCAGACCGAAGGGTCCAGGTTCGATTCAGGTCAAGGGCAAGTACCTTGGTTGCAGGCTCCTCCCTGGCCCGGGCCCTGGTCAGGGCTGGTGCAGGAGGCAACCAATCAATGTGTTTCTCTCACATAAATATTTCTCTCTGTCTTTCCCTCTCTCTTCCACTCTCCCTAAAAATCAATGCAAAAATATCCTCAGGTGAGAATTTGAAAAATTAATTAATTAATTAAAAAAATAAATAAAAGGCTGGTGGCAAGGAAGCAACCACCCGATCTGGATGAGACCCCAGGAGGGGCAGCTCTCCAGCGACTCTGCCCTCCGCCAGGACTTTGCACTTAGCAAATGGTAATGAACAGATTAATTAATATATAATTTATTTGTTCAAAGCCCCAGGAGAGCGGTTCCGAAGCGCGTGCCCTGTTGGAGTCACAGTGCTGTGCACAGTAGGCTCTCTGGACCCGTGGAAGGAAGGAAGGAGCCCCGCCCCAGGCCCTCTGGTGGGAGGGGATCGCAGGGGAATGGCAAAAGCAGAGCACACTATTTGTAGCTTGTTGTAAATATATAAAGGTGTTTTTTAAAAAATATATTTTTCTTGATTTCAGAGAGGAAGGGAGAGGGAGAAAGAGATAGAAACATCAATGGTGAGAATCATTGATTGGCTGCCTCCTGCACACCCCCTACTGGGGATGGAGCCCGCAACCCGGCATGTGCCCTTGACTGGAATCGAACCCAGGACCCTTCAGTCCCCAGGCCGACGCTCTACCCCCTGAGCCAACCAGCTAGGGCTATACCAGTATAAATGTTTTAATTGTCTCCTTAGTACATCGCATACAGTTCATTCCACAGAGGGGGGTTAGAAATTCAAGGAAGCCTGTCTATTGTCATTGTAAAGTTGACTCAAGATTGCCTCTAGTGGTGATCGCAGAGTGACACCTGCCTTCACCAGAGGCCCTGACCATGGTCTATCTACCAAGCATGTCAAACTCATGGCCTGCGAATATTTTTATGGCCCAGCCAATATAACGGCATGTAAGAAACGTTTTAATAAAAATTTCGCAACTTAATTTTTACAATATCCTGTTATACATAATTATTAATAATGAACTACAATGTTTGCTAGTGACTGATCACTATAATTGTGTTGCATTCATTTGCCTCACGTACTTACACAGGCGCACCATCTCTCCACTAATACTAGCAGTGAATATTTTAGCAGCCGATGGCCATGTCATTAGTCTTGGACTGACTTGTTTGGTGTGCACAACAGGAAATATTTCGCTTTCGGAGAACAAGAAAAATAGGTTTATTTGCGTTATGCTTATTAATTTGTGCAGTTATTCAGTGTCTGGTAAGTTAATGTTCAAGAAAAAATATTAATTTTTATTAAAATGTTCTATTATTTTATGTTAACTATTACTCATTTATTTCAGCCCTTTGTATTCAGCAAGTCTCTATAGAAATAAACCTACGTTTCTATGAAAATCGAAGCTTTTGTTTTTTTGTGGCCCACATAAAGTTACACCTTGTTTATTTCTTCAACCTGTGTTAGCCTTTGAGTTTGACATGCTTGGTCTAGAGACTATGAGGTCCACCCTGGAGAGGCCAGTGGGCAGCGCCCTCCCAGGGTGCGAGGGGCGGATCCCAAGGCTGCCCGTGGGGGCAGCGGCTTTGGCGGCCTTTGCTCCCCAGCTACCTCTCAAGTCTCCTCAGCTCCCCCTGGGCCCTGCCATCTGCACTAGGTGTCCCATCCTGTCCCCATTCTCTCCTTCACCGCCTGCCTCCACCTGGGACCAGAGGAACCACCCTGGTCCCCAGTTTGTGGATTTATCTGTACAATGCTCGCCTCCTCTTCATGCGGAGAAGCCCACACCCGCTGTGTTCCCGCAGCACCCGCGGACCGGCATGGGTCCTCTACGGCGCCCCATCGCCCACCGCCCTGTTCCGTCCTGCCTCAGCCACGTGCCTGCGGCCAAAGTGCCCAGAGGCCGGAAGCGGTCGGTCCCCCGCTGGACAGCCCTGTTTCTGCCTAAAACAAAAAGGCACTTTAATCCGCCTTCCAGCACAGTGGTGGTGCTGTACCTTCGGATGAGGAAGCGTTTACGGAAGCAGCAACCATCGTTTAGAGAGACGGCGTGAGCACAGGCCAGACAGAACCTGAGGTTCTTGCTAAAATCTGCAAGTCCACAGCCCATCGAAATGCAAACCCTATAGATAAGGTTTTTAAATAAACCTGTTCTGCTCCCATTCTCCTCCCCAGGAGGCCATCTGATGCTTGCTGGCTGGACACATGCCGGCATGCAGGCCCTGCTAGCGCTGCGCCCCTCTCCTCATCCCAACCCTCACGTCTGAGTCAGGACCCTAACAACAGGACCCTAACCCCACGCTGGCTGCAAGGCCCCCTCCCTTCCCGTTCTTACCTTCATTGTCCCCTCCTCTCACATCTGTCTAAAGAGTAGCATCCTAGCCTTTGTGCCTCCTCCAGCAAGCCTTCCGTGATTGCATCCTTCCAGGCACACACACACTCACTCTGCGAGGCATGGCCTGTGGACTCACTCGTTCTACTGCTGTCACTGGTGGCCCTTGGGGGCAAAGGGGAGGGGCTGAGAAGCAGCACAGGCACCCGAACATCTTAATGCCTTGGCTGTGGCTCCGCCTGGGCTGGCTGGCTCTGAGTCAGGACATGAGTGTGGATCTTCATGGGCTGCAGGGTGGACCGGGAAGTCTGGGTGCCCACAGCAAGCGACCGTTACCCAGTCTTCCCAAGCTCAGACTTTGAACTGACCACATGCTGTGGCTTTATGTCCCTTTGGTCCTCTCTGAAGCCAAATCAGCCCCGTGAGCAAACTCATGGGTGGGTGGGGTGTGGCGGGGGAGGGGCATTCAGCCGTAGGAGACCTGGGTGAGTTGAGGAAGAGGCCAACAGGATGCCAAGGAACGTGAGGCAAGTCTCAGGGTGGAAGTGCACAGGGAGGTATGGCAGAGGTGGGCAGGCACCCCGGCCACCCCAGGAGGGCTTGAGCTTGTGCTGTGGACACCAGTGTCCCCAGTCCGTTTCTGCAGGATGACATTCCACGGGGGCCACGTTCCGAGAGATCAAGGGGTCAGCGACCTGCAGAGCCTGAGTCAGAGGTGCCTGAGCAACGCTAGGTGAACGTTTGAATCAGGACCGGCCAGCCAGACCTTGGTTCCTGGTCCCCTTCCCATCATGGGAAGGCAGCTCAAGGCTTGTGCATAGCAGGTACTCAACGGATTGAAGTAAAATTTCCCCACTTTGGCTTGAATTCTTGATTCCAGACGGACCTCGGGCCCCAGCCCAAGCCTGGCCCTGCGTGCCTTCCACTTGGAAGGGGGAATGGAGGACAGAGTGGTCCAATCATAGCGCGATACATGGCGGAGGCGGAGGGGACACCCTCTTGAGGTGTGTGCAGCTGAGCTGACTGTCCCTCCAGGCACAGTGGGGTGGGGAGCGCTGTGTATGTGGTGAGGAAGCAGGTGGGTCACGGAGCCTCGTCCTGGCAGCATCTTTGCAGCCCGCCAGCCTCCTTGGTCTCCTGGCAGCATCTTTGCAGCCTGCCAGCCTCCTTGGTCTAGGCCCACAAACAGGCCCCTGGCAGTTGCTATGCAACAGGCTGCTCTGCTGGCGGCATCCAGCAACAGCGAAGGCACTGACAGAGCCTATTGGTGGGGCCCGTCGGGGGCTGCCCCTCCCCTTCTCTCTGCCTTTCTCTCTCTCATCCCTCTCCAGCCTCCACCCTGTCCTTGCTCTCTGCAATCTAAGTTTACAGAATAGCTCCCCCTCCCCCGCAGGACAGGGGTGGGTTGGCACAAGCTAAGGATGTTGGCACAAACCTCTCCTCCATCTGCCCCAGCTCTGCCCTCTCTACCTGGCCGGCCAGTGCTGAAGGAGCCTGCTGCTTTGATGGGGCACACAGGTCGTCCATCTGCCCATCCATCCATCCATCCAATGCTTATCGAGCCCCCCGTGAGCCCTTCCCTCAGGAGTCCCCACCCCCTCCACAGAAGAGCCTGCTCACGGGGTGCTCACGCCCACCCTTCCTGGGCCCCTCGGTGCCACAGAGTCCCCGGTTCCTGGATCCCAGCCACACAGCCGGGCACTTGCTGGGGACCAGCCACCCACTCCCGTGCAAGTCCCTTCCTTAGTATTTGCTCACACACCACAGGGCGGGGCGGGGCTCCCTCTGGTCGGCTCCAGTGATGAGAGGGGCCATGTTTCCAGCTCGAACCCACCTCCCCTCATGTCCCCTCAGCTCCACGGGGCCAGTCAAGCCCACCTTCCCAAGCTGCTTCAGCCAGCAGCCTCGAGGCTCGGTTTCTCCATCCGAGCATGCTCCCCGCCCACCCTTTACCCAGGCTTCTGGACCTTCCCCCGGGAGCACACACCCGACTGGGTCCCACTATGGCAGCGGTTCTCAACATGTGGGTCGCGACCCCTTTGGCGGTCGAACGACCCTTTCACAGGGGTCGCCTAAGACCATCCTGCATATCAGATATTTACATGACGATTCATAACAGTAGCAACATTACAGTTACGAAGTAGCAACGAAAATAATTTTATGGTTGGGTCACAACGTGAGGAACCGTATTTAAAGGGCCAGAAGGTTGAGAACCACTGCACTATGGGATCGCAGAGGGGGGCCTGACTTCTCTCAGCCCACAGTGGGGCCGCTGCCTGACTCACACGCAGAGCCTCTTAGCAGGTGGAGGGGGTGGGACTGCGAAGGGGAGTGGGCAGCCTGGCCCCGAGGTTGGACAGAGACCCTCGTCTGGGTTTCCCACAGCCGCTGTCCCTTCTGCATCTCCTGTCTCCCTTCAGACTGTCCCTGAGCCAGGTGCTCTGAGTCCTCCCCCAGAGCCCCACCAGGCTGCCCTTGGATGTGGGCCTACCTTCCCACGACGTGGGACCCCTCCCCTGCCTCACTGGGGCTCAGTCTGAGGTCTGGAGAGAGTCCCCAGGCACGTTAAAGGGAAAAACAAAGCCCGCACCAAGTAAAGGACAAATCTAGAGGAAATCGCTCCTAATCCCCACACCGTAGCCTGATGGTGCCGGCCAAGCGCAAATCTGAGTCATCCCAGAAATGGCAGCGACATTTGCTTTTTGGAATTTGTTTTGTCTCTGGGCTTTAGATTTTATCATTCTCTCTCTCTCCCCCCGT
>NW_005359397.1:1183677-1196725 GCF_000412655.1 Myotis brandtii | reverse complement strand
TTCTCCCATGAGGCTGCACCACCAGCCCGCCCGAGCCTGTGTTCCTGGCATTAATTAACACAGCTCTCCAGCCACCAACAGGCTAAGTGATGAATCAGGTTAAATTCCAGACAACAGCCGCACACGGCCATCAATTAGCCATCTCCGGGCAGCTTCATTAATAAGCATCGATCACGGCCCTCCTCCCGGAACACGCCAGGGTCTCTGGGTCACAGGAACTGCCCACGAGTGTGTCGGGCATAGGTGTGAGTGTGATCACGTGTGTGTGCGGTGGGTGCTGTGTGAAGGGTGTGGTGTGTGCTGGCTGGCGCCCCCGCCTTGCCTCCGCTGTGCCCTCGTCTGCTTTTCTTCCCAATCACCTGTCCTCCCTGCTTGTCCGTCCCTGTCCCCCCAACCCCAGGCTCTCCGGGTGCTGGCACCCCCCCCCGCCTGGGGACTTTACTAGCTCCTTCTCCTCAATTTGCACTCCCCGAAGGTGATCCCCAAATCCCCATCGCCACCCGACTCTCTCCCTGTCCCATTCTGGATCCTCTTGCTTGTTCTCCCTAGACCAGTGATGGCGAACCTATGAACTCATTTTTTTGGTTGATTTTTCTTTGTTAAATGGCATTTAAATATATAAAATAAATATCAAAAATATAAGTCTTTTTTTACTATGGTTGCAAATATCAAAAAAATTTCTATATGTGACACGGCACCAGAGTTAAGTTAGGGTTTTTCAAAATGCTGACACGCCGAGCTCAAAAGGTTTGCCATCACTGCTCTAGACTGTCCCACATATGGGCATGGCCTCCAGTCCCAAGCCTGGCTCTCTCTGGGTTGCCTGGCTTTGGGGATGTCACTGCCACTGCCCAGGGGCCAGATGCACACCTGCCAACACCTTCTGTGCCCGCAGGTTGCAATCTAACACTATTCCGGGCACTACTGTCCCCTGCCTGGACGGGCCCCTCCTCCTGCCTGGTCCCACGTCCTGTGCAGGAAGCAGGAGACTGAGCCATGGCCTGCTGGTAACCCTCAGGGACTCCTGTCCACATGTTAAACACAAGGCCCCCCTCAGTCCGGTGGCCACCCCACCCCTCTGGCTGCATCCACAGCACCCCCTCTACCCCTGGGAGCCACTGGAGGGCTCCCTGCTGATGGTGCTCCCTAACCTCTAGCAGGAGGCTGCGTTTCTCCCTCTTGCCTTTCCTCTGTCCTGTGTGGGCACAGCACTGTCCCTCGACACGCACTCGCCTGCAGTAGCACCTGGTGGGAACAATTGCCCGGGAGCACTGGAGAGCCTGCCTGAAAAGGGTGGCTGGAGTCACCCCCAGACTCTCTCCCGCAGAGCCGCCCCGTGCAGCGCACACACGGGCATGAACGCGGCCTCCGAGGCGGCCACAGCGGATCATCGCCTTACACGATCATTAAGAGTCTGAAGCGGGCGTCGTGGTCCGGCCAGTGACGGCGGATGCGTGTCTCTCCAGACCATTAAACACTAATTAGGTTTGGAAAGTCTATCGAGCTCCTCGAGGTCTCGTCAGGGCAGGCGCTGGCCCCCGGTGCCCTTCCAAATGCCAGAGCGGTCACCCCCGACCTGGACCCAGCCGGCCCGCCAGACCTCCCGCGACCCCAGGCTTCCAGAAGTCTTGCCACATTTCTCTTCATCTCATTGTCTCCCCCTCGCCCTGGCTGCCCCCCTTCTCCCTGCCCCCCTGCACAGGGGTGAGGGGGGGTGGTTCTCGGTCTGGGCACCCATGTCCTCCCCCTTCTCCCTGCCTCCCTCTCGCTCCTGTTCACCGTTCCTCTTCTCCACATCCTCCTTATGGCTCAGAGATGCTGATTGGAAGGGCCCCTGCAGTGGCCCAGGCCCGTGGATGGGAGCTGGCTGTGATGCAGAGCTGGCCCGGGTCCCAGTGCCCCTGGGCCCAGTGTCCCCCTAGGCCTGGAGAGAGGGGGATGCTGTCGAGAGACTGGGGAGCCCCACGTTCCCTCCTCAGGATTCTCTCCACCTTCAGAGCCCGTTGAAGGCTCCTTCCTGAGATTTCCTGGCCTCAGACTTCCCCGGGGCTGAACCCGGCCTGTGCCCTCTCGGCCTCCGTTTCCCCAGAGACCTGGCTCTCCCGCGAGGCTGCCTCGACCAGGGGCTGAGTTCATTCCCCGCACCACGCGCTTCACTCCGCCACCCGCTCCTTCACCCCTCCGCGTGCTGGGAGCCCTGCCCGGTTCTAAGAGACCTTAGGAGAAAACGCCCCTGTATGGAGGCACCCTCCGTGGCTGTGGCTTTCCCCCCAGATGGGCAGGAAGTCAGGTGGCGAGCCCTTGGGAGTCATCTTCCCACCACCATCCCCCATCTTTAGCCCATGGCTTGTCATGGAGCGAAGGGATTTTCCACTCAGTGGAAAAAGAATGCTCTGTCCACATCTCCAGGAAGAAAGACTGCGCCGCCCGTTTCCGGGTCTCTCAGGCCACGGGCAGAATTCTTGGCTCTTTCTTCTGGAAGAAGGTGTACAGTAGAAATACGCTGATCGCCAGTCCTCCGGCAATGCCTGCCTGCATTTTGCCTTGACACCCTGCCCTAGGTTAGTGACAAACGTGTCTGAAAACCCATCGCTGGTGCCATCGCCGTTGTTATGACCATTGTCACCATCGCTGTCACCCTCACTGTTGTCACCACCGTTATTATTGTCACCATCGGCACCACTGCATTTTATAAACTAAGTAGCATATGACAGAACTCACAGGGATATGGCTAATGATAGAATTCTGGGTGCTGGGTGAGGCCGGGGGATGGGCAGCCCCCTACAGGCTTTCTACACCTGTGCAGCAAGGCTTGTGGTGTCATGGGAACAGCACCGCTGGCTCTGCCATGACCAGCTGTGTGACCTTAATGTAGTCACTTAACCTGTCTGTGCTGCAGTTTAATGCACGTAAAAATGCAGGAGAGAATCCTCTCCCTTCACAGGGTCGTGGGGCTAGAGGAGCAAGTCATGTGGGTGAAAGTGCCCATGACCTGGCTTGATGCAGGTTAATTTGCTCCCTTTCATCTTCCTCCGTAGACACCCTGCACCCCGCCTCCCCCGCAAAAGGCTAGGACAAAAGATGGGCAGTGTCCCAAACATGTGGGTCCCTCCGCCCAGCCTGACTCCCAGGTCCCAGGGTCCCCCAAATCCTCTGACAGGCAGGGCTGACGCGGGTCTGTGGGCACTGAAGGCGCGGCCCAATTTTACAAGCACAGAGTCTGATGATTGCATTGATTTCCATCATAAATCATACTTCCTATCTTCTGCCTCATTCTCCCACGTGCCCTAAGTTAAGCCTTGGTATTTTCTTTAGCTGCTGCCACTGTCAAGCCTGGAGATGATATTAGGATAATGATGATAAATCTTACCCCGCTGCCAAGCCACTCCCTCAGCGTGGGGAGGGGAGTGCCTGTCCCCCAGCTGGGTACCTTTGCTGGGAAGCGAGGCTTCTCCTGGGGCTGGGGCAGGGGCAGGGTGCTCACCGCGGCTGTGTGCGTCCTCGCACCTGGACGTGTGGACGCTGTGTGCCCACGTCTGGAGTCACGTGAGTGCAAAGGCTTGGAAGTCTCCTTCTGAGGGTGTGTTTTGTGTGGGCACACGGCTATGCTCTTGCCAGTGAATGAACGCATGGCAGCAGGGCGCAGGGAGGGAAGGCTGGGGGGGGGGCGGCTAGCTTCCCAGGGTGCAGCATCCCAGCCTTGGCAGCCCCAGGGACTCGGGAGTCTGCGTGTCCCACTGTGTCCCCCGTACAACACATCCTCCAGGAACCCTCACGCTGGCGTCTGGGGTTGCGTGGTGGGCATCAGCACACATTTTCCTACAAACCCCAGACTCAGGAACTGCAGTCAACTCCTGGGCTGGGCCATCCGTTCTGACCTTGGAAATGCTGTGTTCATTCGGAGGGCGAAGCTGGTTTACGGCTCTCCGAGCTCTCGGGCGTGTGCCTCTGCCAGCTGGTGCCAAAGATAGTGGGTCCCAGGTGCAACATCAAAGCATTTCTCATGAGGTTTTGGGCTGTGCCCCATAGGGTGGGGAGTTCAGGGGGGAGCTTGTGGGTTCTCTAAATTGGGGGCTAGCTTTGGAGCAGGCAGAAGATTTAGTAGGTCTTGTGGCTAATCACTCACTCAATCACTATTCGTTCACTCATTCATTCAGCAAGTATCCCTGAGCCAAGTGCCCTGTCCTGTGCCCCAGCCCCACAGGCCAGAGGGTGGACCTGGGGTAGTGCCTTCTCCGTTTTCTACACCTGGGCCCGCCAGACTCAGAGCTCTGGGCAGTCTGTTGAGTTTTCTCAGATGGATGTGCTAAACGTGCCTTGTTCTTAAAGAATGTGCGCATGCTGATGGAGATGACAGCAACAGGGAATCACAGGTGGAATGCCTCCCATGATGGGGCGCTCACTCCCCACCCCCCTCACTGTGAGTCAGAAGGCTCCATTAGACACAGTCTCACTGAGCGACTTGCAGCGTCCACCCCTTTGCACCCTTGCATTCACACAGGAAATGCCTGATCTCTCTTTAGGACAATTGGTTAAGGTAGGGATGGTGCTGAGCTCCACCCTGGAGGGAGAGGGCCTCCCTGGATGGGGTATCAGTGGGATGAGGTGACCAGGAAGCTAGGTGTCAGCAGATTTGACAGTAACCTGCAGGAAGCTGATCCACGGGTGTGAAAATCAGGTCTGAGGTGTGGCTGTGTGTCCTGCAGGAGGTCCTGGCCGGAAGTACGGGCTGGCCTTTCTCTGGAAGATCAGTAGCCCTGGAAACCCTAAGGATGGAAGGGGAGGGAGCACTCACATGTTCAACCGGCTCAGGATCCCACTGCTGCTGACAGGAGGGGAAGTCTGGCCACAGCCCACACAGGGATGCGGATATTTTGGTGGAAATGCACGGTAATCAGACATAGGATAAGAACATCCATGTGGACCCCCCTTTTAGGGGGGTGCCTGGAAGCCACCATACATGAGGGGAGGAGCAAGGGTGGGGCGTCACACTGTCTCTAAAGGGCTGGGAAGCCGTGCTGGGCGGGTGTGAGGGTTTTCACCCAGCTCTGGGGTCAGGAGGTGGCAGCAATGTCTCCTGCTTTAACAAGGGCCCAGGCCGCCTGGCCGCGTGGGGACTGCCACCTGCCTGGTAAGGGTGCTCCAGCCGGACCTGGGGCTGCCAACTTCGTGCATGCTCAGTGGGGCCCCATGACGACTCGGTTCTTTCTGACGCTAGGATTGTAGGATGATGGAAGAAAGTGCTCCTGGGAGCCAGGAGGCCCACGGTTTCCATCGCAGCTCTGCCACTTTCCGGCTGTGTGGCCTTACATAGGTTACTTGACTTTGCTGAGTCTCGGCTTCCTCATCCATAAAAAGGAAAACGATCATTCTTACCATAAGGGTTGCTATGAGTATTAAAGAAGATATTCACAGGAGCTGCTAGCAATGCTTGCCTCATAGCAGGCCCTTGCAGCGCTATTGGATTGCTGAGGCACTAGGCTCAAAACCCTCCTCCTCCAGGAAGTCAGCCCTGATTCATCCCACCCATCTCTGACTGATAATAGGCCTCTCTGCTAGGATTCGCAAACTCTCCTTGTTTGTGCTCTACCCATAAATGGGTGTCTGCCAGCTGCGTTGTCTGTGGGGCTGGGTGTGTGTGTGTCCCAGTATCAAAGGATAGAGGAATATTTGTAGCTCATCCTAGGTGCCACCTCCGGCCTCTTTCCTCCTCCTCCAGTCCCCTCTATCTGGCCTCTTAGAGCCGTCTGAGGTTATACTGTCCTGGGAGGGCTGGGGCCATTTTGCATCCATATAGGACCTTAGACTGAGGAAAAATAATACTGTGTGCGCACACAGACACAGACACACAGAGAGACACATGGCTGCCTCTTTACCTCCTCCCCCGCCCCCCTGCTTCCTGTCAGCAGTCCCCAGGGCCCCTCAAAGACAGCAGCTTCAGCTTGAAGAGCACAAGGGCCGCCCCCTCCCTCTCCCCCACGCCCCGCTGGCTCGGGGGCAGCCTTCACCTCTCACAGCCTAACTGACCCATGTTCTGTTTTCTGTGTGCAGCCTTGGTGGGGAAGGGCTCTTCCTTGTAGAGCTGGGGAGGCCTCTGGGAGGCAGTGCAGAGCAGGAAGGGGGCATGGGCACACTCTGCCCCTCCCCGGGACTGGAAATGTCACCCGTGGGCCTCTGTTCTGCAGGCAGCTCCTCCCTCCCCAGGGAGCACAGGCCAGTCACGGGGAATGGAGGCTAGGGTCCCGCAGCCAGCTCTGGGTCTGTGCTCCTGGCTGAGTTAACTCTGAACCTCAGTGCCTTCGTTGGGGAGATAATGGAGGGAAGTAATAGCTAGTGCTTGAGCTGGTGTGTGTAAAGATGTGTTGTGAGCCTCACGGGACAAAACCAATGCAAGAGAGTGTGTTTAATTTCGCCATTCCTATTAGTGCGAGGAAGCCCCTTGGGCTGTAACATGCGATGGATTATGTGATGGGCCCCCAGTGTCCTGTCCCCTGTGTGGTTCCTGGGTGTGTGTGTGTGTGTGTGTGTGTGTGTGTGTGTGCGCGCGCGCTCGCACTAGTGCATACCAGTGGGGGCTGCCTGAGGAACCCTCCCAGGTCTCCCATGGAAGGAGGAGGTCCTGAAACCATGTGGGGGCCAGCAAGATGTGTGAGCAGAAAGCTGCCTGCAGTATGACCATGGAGGACGAAAAGCATGCTGGATGCAGGTCAGGGCTGAGGGGAACCCACAGGAGGTGTTGTGCTGGGCTCTGAAGAGTGTTTTCTCCCCTGCCTTCCTAAAAATGTTATTTGGCGAGAAGAGAACTGTACTTGTGTCCGTGTGTATTAGCTCAAGTTTTCTTGTGAGGCCCTGTATGCATTTGGATTGGGCGGGGGGGGGGGTGCCCTGTCATTCCGCAATGATTCTGTGTGTGTCATCCAGCGATGATTCTGTGTGTGTCATCCAGTGATGATTCTGTGTGTGTCATCCAGCAATGATTCTGTGTGTGGTTGTGAGGACCAGGAATGTCACTTCTCAGGGTGATACCCCAAAGGCTCCAAAAAGCCTGAAACCTCAGAGGGTGCAGTGCTCCAAGCAACCACCAGATGGTGGTCACGTGCAGTCTAAGGGCTCAGGGCTGTGGGTTGTCCCACCATGCTGGCTTTGTGCTCAGCCTCCAAGCCAGCATGCCCAATAGGTGTGTGTGTGTGTGTGTGTGTGTGTGTGTGTGTGTGTGTGTGTGTGTCTCCCCACCTGGGCAGTGCCCACACTCCATCCCTGCGAACTGCAAGTCCTGGCTCTGGACTGTGTGTGCAGACAAGTTGGCAGGTGCCTGGAGCAGACCCCAGCCAGCCTTCCCACTCCCCCCTCTCACTTTCCACTCCTGCCAGGCTGCCCCTCACAGTGGCTTCTCCCTTCTTCCTTCCTTTACCCATGTTGTTCCCCCGACAGGAATGGTCTCCCTCTGACAACGCCTGCCCATTCCTCAAAGACTTCTAAGAGCCCCTTCTCTCGGAAGCCCATCAGATCTGCCCAGCACCAGCCCCTTGTCCTCCTTCCCATTTGTTCCTTCTCTGACCCCCCACTGTCCAGGCCCGCCTGTCTGTCTGTCTGTCACGCCCACAATGTTTAGCACCTGTCTGCTCAAGATGGTTCATTTCTGAATCTGTCCAGACTGGCTGAGTCCTGCAAGGGCAGGGTGGTGCCCAGCTCGGCCCGCCACCCAGAGTAAGTGCCAGGGAAAAGCCAGCTCACTGAGGGGCACATCTCCCCGCTCGCCTGCCCCCACAACATCCCAGGGGGCCGGTGCCAAGGACAAGCTATTGGACTACACCCCACAAGCAGGCCCTGGGACAGAGGACACGCGGTGGCTGAGTCCTGGGGTGCTGAGGGGCAGAACAAAGAGGTCATTCAGAAGGCAGTGGCTCCTGGGCTGTTTCTAAGACCCAGAGGTGGGCTGTCTGCTTGCGAGGCAGGTGTGGAAAACAGCCTGTTCCTTGGGTACAGCAACTGAACTACAGCTAGACTCTAAGAGCTCGTCCTCTCGAGGCCAGGAGAGGGTCTGGTGGTAGGAGCCGAAATCGCTGAGTCCATTTGCATGGCTGTCTGTCTTTCCCGCTGTGGCTGCTCTCCATGCACTAACCCCGTGTTACACGTTGACAAAGGGCTTTCAGAGGCACGCAGCCGCTCCTGCGCCTGCAGACAGGAGCTGTCAGCGTGCCCGCTTGACAGATGAGGGACACACAGCTGCAGGGGGCCTTGTGACCTCCTGGATTTCATCCCCCGGGATGCACACAGGAGTTCGCCCCCCACTGTGAAGACTCGGAGAGGGGTGTGTGACCTCCCTCTCCCACCAGTGCCCATGGCCTCGAATTCCACATCACCCCCTGGACCCCTCTTCTGTTTGTGCAGGGTCTACACAAGTCTGTGTGTGCGGGATGTAGGACATGGTGGTTGGGGGGGGGGAATTGAAGAAGGCGGTGGAGAGAGGCCAAGTGGGGGGAGTCTCCTTGGGGACCTCAGGTGAGAGAGAGAGAGAGAGAGAGAGAGAGAGACAGGACAGGGAGCGTGAGAGATGCCAGGGGTAGAGCAAAGGCCAAATCAAAGTTCCAGGAGGTAAAGTAGGGGAATAGGAGAGAGATACAGAGAGAGAGACAGGACAGAGAGCGCGAGAGATGCCAGGGGTAGAGCAAAGGTCAAACCTGAGAGCAGGTGTGACTTGGCAGCTGGGTTGAGCCCCCACCCCCACCCCCTGCCTCCCTGTAACCTGGTGGGAGATGGAGAGGTGGGGCCATGGGCTCCCTGAGGGCAGCTGCAGTGCTGGCACCTGGTAGAGGGGTCCGTGTGTATACATTCAGGAAGTGCTCTGTGGTGATGGGCTCGCTTTTTGCTCTGTGGTGTGGTGGGTGGCCTGGGGCATAGAAAATGCAGGGCGGGCTCCCCTGGGAGTCCCTGCCTTTGAGGCGGGACTCAGGCCGGCATCTTGCTGCCCCAGCTGAAGGGAAACTGGGAACGGCCCCCAGAGGCGGGGGCCTCCGAGACAGAGTGCAGGCAGCCCACCCTGACTCTGGCACTTGGAGACTCGAGCTCACTCCCACTTGCCCACCTCCCCCTCCTCGGCGCCAGGGCGGCCACTCCCAGCCCAGGGTGCGCGCCTGACCCTCGGTACCCTCAGGAGCTCTGTCCCAGTTCCTGGAGTGGCAGCTGGGCAGGTTACACACATCTAATTACTAGTAATTAAAACACTGATTACTCCAAATGGTACCTTCCTGGGGAGCGGCGTGCTGTGCCTGTCGCCCTGGCCACTGGGGAGGCCATCTCTGGGGCGTGGAGCGGAGATGGCTCCCAGGCACCTCCTGCGTGTGGGGGACAGAGCAGCACCCCTCCTCAGCTGGCCCACCCAGCGCTTAACATCACACCCCGAGCATCACACCATTGAATGAGCCACAGTGCCTTCTCCAGGTCCCCTCTGAGTGCACAGCCCTTGGAATGTGACAGCTCAGAGCTCGACAAGACAGGAGGAAGGCGCTTCTGTGGGGGGCCCAGGAAAGACAGGCCTCTGGGTGCCCAGGGAGGAGGCAGGAGAGGAGCTCAGAGTGGGAAATAGTGTGACCGGGTTGTCACCAGTTTCATCACCGGCATTGTGTGGCTGAGGCTAGTGAGCACCTGTGAGCAGGTGTGGCTGGCCCGTCCAGCCCAGGACAGGAGGCGACTCGTGCTTGCTGCACACTGAGTGTGAATGAGGTTGGCCTGGGAAAGGTCTGCAGGGCTGGGACAGAGAAGGGGAAGGGGACTGCCCAGTTTAGGAAGAGCAGTGGGAGAAGGCATCTGGGAGGTGACACTGAGGTTGGTGGGGGGAGGGAAGGAAGAGGGGAGAAGCCCTTGGGGTCATAGGAGCTGCTTGTACAAAGGCCCCGGGGTGAGTTGGAGGGGGCGGGAGGGAGGCCTTTCTGGGAGGCTGGGGAAGCTGTGGGGCCGGGGGAGTCTGCAGGGTCCCAGGGCCCTATCCCAGAGAGTTGCTGATGGGTTTGAAGGAGGGAGCACCTGCCCTGAGCTGTGGGGGACAAATGGAGGGAAGGAGGGAAGAGGGTGAAGGGGTGAGAGGTGACCTGGAGGTAGGGCCTCTGGGGCCTGCTGCTGGAGGGGTCACAGGAGGGGAGGTGAAGGCTGAGGAAGCAGGGGAGGCTGTGATGGCGACCCCAGGTGGGGGCTGCAGACACACCTGTGGGCTCTGAGACGTTGCTGGGAGGGGATGGGAGCCCCAGAGTGCTCGGCGGTGCCCTAGGAGTCCCTAAAGTCTCCCTGTCACTCCTGTCCAAGGGGTTGGTGACGGCAGCCACGCACGGAAGACTTATCCGTGGCCTCACCTGGAAGATGCTCATGCCCTGCTGTGGTCCTCAGCAGAAAACTGCCCTGCCAATAACTCATTTATTAAGAGGGTTTTGGGAGAACCTACCCCGCCCAGCTCGGCTGCTTTTATCGGGGTCTCCCTGCCCCTCCCCCGGGGCTGGTCCCCTCCCCCACAAAAAGGGCGCCTGGAAGATGCTCATGCCCTGCTGTGGTCCTCAGCAGGAAACTGCCCTGCCAATGACTCATTTATTAAGAGGGTTTTGGGAGAACCTACCCTGCCCAGCTCGGCTGCTTTTATCAGGGTCTCCCTGCCCCTCCCCCCACAAAAAGGGCAGGGCAGCTGCACACACTCTGCTTCAGGTTCCTCCCTGGCCCTGCCCGCTGCCCTCTCACCTGGGCACCAGCGGGGAGTCAGGGCACTGGGGGCTCCCGGCTCCGCTGGGAGGGGAGATTCGACAGGAAGTGTGAGGAGATAGCTGGCGCCGCTGAGGATTTGGGGTGCATGGTGCATGGGCCCCACTCCTGTGTGGGATGGGGGCTGGAAGAGTGTTTGGTGGGGAGAGCGCTCGGCCCTCCTCCGCCTGCCTGCTGTGGCCTGAGAAAGTTCTAGTAACTTTCCTGTTTGTTCCGGAACTTCCTGAAAACCCACTCAGCGGGGCAAACCTGCTTCCTGTGAGTTTCTGCCCACTCATCCGCACCTGCCCAAACCCTCACCATGCCTGGCCGCCAGTGCCACGCCACCACGCGTCCCGACCAGGACTGGCACCTGACGACACGCCGGCCGAGCTCCTGCCACCCTCTAGGCCTCCACCTTGGTGTCTGTCCTTACTGGGCCTCATCACCCAGTTTTAGCCAGAATCCCTAACCCCGATGTCTCTTCTTAGGAATTTTCCATCCACTCTCCCCACCCTGCTCCTTGGCATGTGACACTGAGCCCAGGGCTGTGCTGAGGTCCCCACCCCCCTCGTGCAGCAGTCCCTGAATAAAGCCTGTTTCTGTGCAGCTCGAGTTTTTATTCTGACAACCCTGCCCAACCCCAATCAGGTCCCCACACTGCAAGACCCACCTTGAACCAGACCCCCAGCCCTGTGAACCGCTCCCCCTTCTGAGGCAGCACTAAGACCGCCCCGTGGTGAACTCTCTTACTGACATAAGCAATGAACATGGCTTTGCTCGATCAGCCAGTTACCTCACTGGTCTTTTCAGAGAGACAGGCTGAAATCAGATGGCCTTTCAGAGGGTTCGAATCTCTAGAATCTCGAAGACTTGAAATGTCTGATTCTGAGGTTGTAGGTTTCTCCCACCCGAGACCCTAGGATTCTGGGATTCCCAGAGTTCACTGTGTGTCTGACCTGAGTCCTGAGGGTCGCGAGGGAGAGGGAAGATGAGTCAGGACTCCATCCCAGCAGAGCTGTAGGCCCCAAGCTCTGCCCAGGCCTGGTCTTTGACCTCCTTACCACCTCCTCCAGGGGGCCCCCCATCCAGAGGGCTTCTCCATGCTGCCTTCAAGGTGACCCAGGGATGGTCACATCCTTACCCATTTCCCCCCTTCTTCTTTCAAGGTTTTATTTTTGGCCAAGTAATTAGCAGAGCTCTTCCCATTAATATTATATTTAAAAAAGAAAAGGTGATGGTGGGGGACGAGGGGGTTGGGAGGGAGGGGCCCGCATATGCCAGTAACTGTCTTGACAGCCAGACCCTGGTACAGTGACAGTCTACTTTAAGTGGCCCAATTAGCATAAGAAACGGCTCACCAAAAGTTCTGAAGGCATCGTGTTGATTAATGCAATTTATCTTGCAAACCAGCGGCAGACAGCTGAATCGCTGCTAATGATTATTATATACATTTATACACATTATGTACATGCGGCCTCCACGCCGAGAGCCACGCCTCTCCCCTCTCGGCCACCTGTGCCCCTGCCCGGGAGAGCCCGCAGGGCTCCACCCGCCCCACACCGCCTGCCCACGTTTTCAAGGGTTCGCCTGTGTCCTCCACTCCAGTGGACTGGTTGCCAAAATGGGTTGCCTTTAATAGGAAGGGACTGACGTTTCCCTGCGATTGAGCTGATGTCCAGGAAAAATGCTTTCATGAGTGATGTCCACTGCTCGCGTGGAGGTCCAGGCGGCTGCAGGAGTGGCCAGCTGCTGGACTCCAGGTGGCAGGGACCGGCCACCACGGTGCTGAATGCTCTGCTAACGGCCAGTGTAAACAGGCGGCCTCCTCCTCCTGTGTCTAACTTCCTGCTGGGAACTGTCATCCTGGGTCTACTCCAGAGTCCTGGCCGCGGCCAGGGGAGGGGCCTGGGCCGTGTGGGCAAGACCGGGGCAAGGACACCAAACAAGCCACCAGGTAGCTACCCGCTCTGAGTGTTCATCTCGTGTTGGGACCGTCCTCAGAGCTTGCACCCCACCACCCACTTGTCCTCCACGTGACCGCTTCCCCATTCTATGGAACATAATTGTATCAGGTCTGCAGCCTAGGCGACCAGGGCCCAGCGCTGGCTGGCGGCCCTTCGTTGCCTTTCTCAGCAACCAAATCCAGGTGAGAACTGCTCAGGTGATGGGAGCTAACCCTTGGCGGTGGGTGGGGAGGCTCCGGTAGGAAAGGAAGGGAGGGGGTCCAGGACTCAGAGGAGAGGAGGCACCGGTGAAAGTGGGGACAGAGAAACTGAGGCACAGAGGTGGGAGTGGCAGAGCCATGCCGTTGGTGTGATGCTGT
>NW_005359397.1:1169645-1183645 GCF_000412655.1 Myotis brandtii | reverse complement strand
TACAGGATGTGTTGGGAAGGACCCTTTCTCGAGGGGCTGAGGGGCCAGGGGTTAACTGGATCAGACATATAGTCTTATGGATGGAGTAAAACTCCCGGTGGGGGCAGTCCCAGGGGACAAGGTCGGGGGTGATGGGGTGGGGTGTGAGGAGGGCCAGCTGGACAGGGCCCTGGGAACACAGCGGGCTCGGAGCAGGCTGGCAGCGATGGGACCAAGGGAAGGACCACTGGGACTCGGTGGGCATGCAGGAGGGACCAGGAGCTGTTCCAGGGGACTCGATGGCAGCAACGCCACTGACAGTAATAAGGCCGTCAGGAGGGGAATGATGGTGAACTGGGGAGGACCAGTGGAAGGGCGGCAACTGGTCCTTAGGACAAAGGTCGGAGCCAGAGGTGTGGGTTTGGAATGTTATTCTCAGGACTTAAACTCTCAGGGGAGGAACTGAACTTTGTTGAGCACCTACTATGTCCAGGTGTGCACCAGGGATGGAGCCTCAGGGGACTCCAGGCTGGTGCCCTGTCATTGCTGCTGGGCCAGGTCATCACCTAACGCTGGCACCCACCAGCTGCACAGTCACCAGCCTGCACTGAGTCTATGACCCAGGCCTGTGCGGGGCCCTTCCCGTGGAGACCGCTGAGCTGTGTCCCAGGTTAACCCTGCGAGTGGGCGCTTGCTGTATGCCAGGCCCCACTCCAAACACTTCACATGATACGCAGGGCGGGACTACTGACAATACCCCCTTTAGACAGAGGAGGAAACGGAGGCCCCGATAGGTGCAGTCACTTGCCCCAAAATATGCAGCTGGTGAGGGGAGAGCCTGTCTGGAGGCGACAGCCTTGTTCCAGCTCCGTGCTCTTAAGGGCCAGTGTCCTTCTGAGGGTGGGGGGTGGGGGGTGGGGAAGGCTCCCTGCTGGCTTGGCCTTTGGGCTCTGGGTGGGCATCTGCAGATCTGGGGTAAGCACCGGTGGATGCCATGGATGCGGTGGGTCCTGACTGGTTTGCAGCCAGACGGGCCTGGAGTTGAATCGCAGCCTCATGGAGTTGGACTGTGAGAACACTACCTACCCTCGCTCAGTCTCCATGGCGTGGGCCCAGGATGAGAATGTGGTCCTAGGATGAGAATGGTGGTGGGATGAGGCTCAATAAAGACACAGGCTAGAAAGCAGGGCCAGCACAGGTGCGGCCCATCGTGGGTGCTCATTAAATTCCAGTTATTATTACCGCCTCCCACTGGACCAGCCTGGAGAAATTCAACCTGAGAAGGTGGCTGTCATTTGTACAGGTACACTTGGGCTTCCCCAAGGGCGTTGATCTTTGGAAGTGTCGCATTCCTGCCCGAGATCTGGCTCAGCAAACACATCTGCCTAAAGGGCAGAGTTCAACCAGGAGCCAGCCTTGGGTATAAAGGGTCGAGGAATGCCCCAGACTTGAAATTGCTAAATGGGCAAACCCCTCACTCCATTGCAGCTGCCCAACGTGCCCAGGCTCCCTGAAGGCTGGCAAGCCCAGGGCGAATGCAGGATTAGAATCAGTGAAGTTATTTAGACTCTTGTGTTAATGACTTCCCAGGATTGCACTCCTCCTGGATATGCAAAGCAAGCCGGTGGAGGGGGTGGGGGGGGGGGGGGGGTGTGGAGGGGCTTAGAAAACAGTCCTGCTTAGTTGACAATCACACCCCTACTTGGTTCCGAGAAGGTATGGCTTGGAAAGGTGCCTGGGCCCCACCCGCAAGGCAGATGGGAGTGTGGTTTGCCCTGTGGCTCCCCTCAGCTCCAAGCTTGAGTCTAGCCTTTTTCCTCCTGAGGGGACACTCCCTCCTCCAGGACATTTTAAGTGACTTTCAAAGCCTTTGCTCAAGTCTCAATGCAAAGACTCCCCTCAGAGAGACCCAGCAGCGGGGAGCTACCTGGCCCTGGCCCATTAGAACTGCTCTATGGCAGCCCTGCCAGGGAGGAGGAGGAGGACTGGGGAGGACAGGGCAGGGGCTGGGGAAGAAATTCGGGGGGGAGGGGGGGCACAGGGAGCTACCAAGGGTGGTCTGCATGAGCCCTGTCGTCCAGGGGCACGAAGGCCAGGCCCGTCCAGGCCATGTGCTTTGGGAGCAGGAAACCAGGGGATCAGAGAAGCCCTGTGGTCAGACCCCACCTGGACTAGTGGCCTGACCAAGAACTGCAAAGACCCCTGTGCCTGCATGTGTGTGCACGTGTGTGCGTTTGTGTGTGTGCATAAGTGCATGTGTACCTGGTGGGCACTGTCCCTCAGTCTTGGTGAGATGAGCGAGGAGCTCAAGGAGGAGCTGGGCCTGAGGCTCCTGAGAAGGGAAGAAGGTCTGGCCCTCATCACTACCTGACCCCCAGGTACCAGATCTTCAATGGGGCGTCTGCTGAGCTGGCGCCTGGACTCCTGGCCACATACAGCTCCAGCTCCAGCCCAGGGGTTTGTTTGTTCCAGCCCCATTCCCCACTGCTGCTCCTCCTCACACCAACTGGCATTTAAATGTTAATCAAGTCAGGGTTGCCCAGCTCTGCTCCCAGCTCCCCAGAGGCTACTGAAGGTCAAGGCCAAGCCCAGAGGCAGTCCCACCTGATCTGGGTTGGCGATTCTGCAGGTCCCATTCACCCAGGGCCTGGAGCCAGCCAGGTGAAGGGGAAGGGGCCCTGCGAGGTTGGGTGGGGTCCAGGCTCCAGGGCTGAGGTGTGGGCAGAGAGCACAGTGCACATGGCTGACACAGGGAGACCTCGGGGCTGCCTCAGCCGGAGTGGAGTTACCCTGGGCCTCTCTGAGGGTCCCATAGGTCAGGATTAGCCCCCTGGGCCCCTCCTCTCCTCACGCCCCTTCCTGAGTTTTCTGAGTGTCCCTCCTTGTCTGTTTCTCCTGCGGCCCTTCCCCTGCATCTCCTGCCCAGCACCTGCTTGTGCTCCATTTGCCTGCCTCCCTGGGCCTCCTCCGTCTCATTCTGAACATCTCTGTGCTTCTGCGCACACTGGCAAGGGGTGCAGGCGTGGCATGGGCAGCGTCCCTGTCTGGATGATGGAGATGGTATCCGCACACGGGCCCCTCGGGAGATCATAGGAGAAGGTGCCCAGGAGACAGCCTGGCACCCAGTAGGCCCTCTCTACATCCTCTGGTTTCCTCCGCACGCTCCTTGATTCTCTCTGAAACTCATTCCTCTCTGTGTCTGCAGAGTGGAACCCTGCCTCTCCTGGGAGCTGCCTGGCGGGCTCCTCCAGCAGAAACACACAGGCCTGCCTGAGCTGTCGGCGGGGGGGAGGGGGGTCCCCGACATGTGCTTGGGCACGTGTGCGGGGAGGGGATGGAGGGCTGGGTGAGGTTAGAAGATGCTGAGCATGCTTTTGTGCCTCAGAAAAGCCATTAGTAGCCTCGCGGTGGGAAGGGAACTCCCCACCCAGGCAATATTTTCACGTACAGAAATTTATCACCTACCAGGACACGGACAAGAAATAGCAGAGGAGGAAACATCTTTCCAGGTAACCCAAATCAACATAAAGAAAAGAAGTACAAACATTTTTCATATCATAGATCTTCTCAGGCCTTCTCTTGCAGCCTTATAACTCTTACTTGAGGGGGAATCGTAAACATATTGATGTTCTGTGTCCTAAGCAGACAAGAACGAGGGGTGAGGACATGACGAGGGGCAGCGGCGTCACCAGGAGTCGCTCTAGTGGAAGTGGAGGGGGTCGTGGAGAGGACAGTGCGGTTTTGGTGTCCAAGGGGTGTGGGTGCCCAGTGATCTGGACGCTCTGTGGTTATTCAAAGTACATTCCTTACCAAGGCTCTGGATCACTGAGGTTTCGGGCCCTAAGGCTGTCCCTGCGAACGCCCCCCGGAGGGGACCCCTCCCACCCCGTGCATTTCTCAGCTTCCACCTAGGGCCCTGCCTCATGCTCCCACCCTCCCCGTCCAATGCTCGGTCCCCAGGCTGCATGGAAGACTGTCAGCGAGGGGGCCTCATCAGACCCTGGGCCTCCAGGAACATGGCTTCCAACCCCTCCGGGTGAGTGGGCTGAAAAGGGAAGAAAGGAGAGCCTCCTGGCCCAGCACAGATCTCTTAGTCTATGAAATTCTTCACCCTGAGTCCCCTAAGTCGGCGTGCTTCCAGGGGACTTGCTGTGGGAAGATCTGCAGAGCTTGCCTCACACTCCGCTCAGGGACCCTCACTGAGCACCTGCCTGCCCCTGGCAGCTTCGTTCTCCTTCTGGCTCCTTGTGTCCCCTCCTTTGGCCCTTCCCTTATGGCCAGCATTTCCACAATCATGTTGTTCGTGGTCCTTTCTTGGGGCAGGAGAAATGACCAGCATCTCTTACTGGCAGCCACCCTGTGAGCTGGCCCCGTCCCTGCCCTGGAGACGCCTGGGTGGGACATTACCTGTCACTGTGCTCTGTGGCTCTTGGCCCCCGGAAGACCCTGTCGAGAAGGATGGTCTCTGTTCTCCCGACCCAGACCTCGAGGTGCCCACAGAATCGGGCTGGGACGGAACCCCATAGAGAGGACCCAGAACCTGCTTTCAGCGCAGAGGTCCAGCCTGGCCAGCCTTTATTGTCACCCTGGTTTTTAAGAACATCCCCAAGGACACCCACATCACGCCCAGGGGTCTGCTCTGCTGGGTCTCAAGCCCTCTCCTCCTGACTTCCACTGGTAGCTCACAACCCCACACAAGTCTTGTAGGATAGGTCCCTACCTCTTTTTGCAAAGAATGAGGCTCAGTGGTGGGCAGCTCCTGTGGGAGTGGAGGTGGAGGGACTGGTCCCCATCCCATCTTCCCCATACTCCTGTCTGGGCCCCTTGCCTGGTCCTCTCTGGGCTCAGTGGGACCTGAAGCTCAGTTCCCATGGAGACAGAGCCAGCTGGAGGAGGCGTGAATATCCCCAGTGGGAGACCCGGAGCTGGGCCTGCAGAGAGTACTACTGTCCTTGGAGTCTCAGAGTCCCAGCGCTGCCCGCCCGCCTCCCACATCCCGCTCTTCCCACCACAGCCAGAGCTCCCTGTCTGATGACCCCCACCCTCCCCCTTTCTCTCTGCTTCCACCATCTCCCATTCCCCATGGAGCTCTTCTGAGCGTCTCCTTACTGGTTTCCCATTGAAGAGCAATTTACTGAAGACACAGTGAAAATGCTAAGTGCTGTGGGACCCAGGAGTAGGGGTGCTGGGATCCTGGCCTCCGAGAAGCTTTAACTTGGGTTTAGAGACACGATCTGGGGGAGGAGACTTGGGAGGCCACCCACTGAAGGAGGGGGTGTCGCAGGGGGTAGGTGCTGGGGTGTTTGCACAAGCAAGTGAGGGGGATGGGACTCGGGGAGTGGTGATGGGGGGCTTCCTGGAGGAGGTGTGATCTGAGAGTTGAAGAGGATGGAGCCGGTGGAGAGGCAGGAAGCAGCATAGTCAAAGGCGTGGGAATGATGGGGCAGAAGAGTCTGGCTGGAGACACACGTGGGGAGGAGAGAGAGGTAGCTGGGGGGAGCTGGGGCAGAACCTGCCAGCCCCCGAGCTTGCGTCTCCCAGCCTGGGGGCTGCAGAGGGTCCTGATCTGGGGTGGGGTGGGTGGAGGGAAGAAAAGGATGCGCTGGGGATACCTTCCTTGTCCTGCATGAGACACTTGGTTCAAAAGGGACAGGGGAGCCACACCGACTGTGTCCGCAGAGGACTTTGGTTTGGGAGCCCACCAGGGACATGGTGTGGGCTGTTTCCATCCCCCACCCCCCGCGCAAGGAACAGGGAAAAATGTAAATCAAATCAGGGAGAATTTTTTTTTTCTTTTTTCCTTAAGAGAGAGAAAGAGAGGAGAGCACAAGTGACATTTGGAGCCATAATTCCTTAAAGTCAATATCATTACCTCTGATATTTACTGTCAGCTCCGAGGCGCCAGCGAGTGGGAAAGTTCATCCATCTCACCCTACGCCAACTGTGCGTCGCCAGGAGCCTCCCCTCCCTCCCCTTCCTCCCCTTTGCGCAATTTCAGTTAATTGTTGGGTTGTGTTAACACCCCCCACGCCTAGCCAGTCTCCCAGCAGGGTCAGGGAGGGTGGGCTTGTGAAGAGACAGCCAATGGGGTGCATTGGGAGCCCGGGGACATGCGCTGGGTGTACAGGAGGGAGGCGGCCCTGGGATCCTCAGAGCCAGGCTCCCGCCCCATGTTAACGCAGCCTGTGGGTCGTTTGGGTCTCAGCGATCCCATCTGTGACCTGGGTGTGGTGACAGTAGACATGTCCCAGGATAGAGGTATCACTCATTTATTCATCCATCTATTAGGTGAGCACTCAATTTTCTCCTGCCCCCAACTCCCTGTTCAGCCTCCTCCCCCCTCCCTGCTGGTTCCTCTCTCTTGACCTTACACCCTCGTTCTCATGTCTGTGGAAACTTCTCCAGCCCTTGTTGCCTGTCTGGCCCTGGGACCTTGACCCTTCCTCCCACAGTAAGACAGTAGGGTCTGTCTCCCTGACTGCCACAGCCTCTGACTGGCCCTCTTCCCAGGAGCCTGGTTGCCGTGTGCTTGCTGGGGTAGCGCGAAGATAGATCCCAGAATGGAGAGGGGAGGAAGGAGCTGGCCGGGGTGAGGTTCTTGACTGGAATTGAACCCGGGACCCTTTAGTCTGCAGGCTGACGCTCTATCCACTGAGCCAAACCAGCTAGGGTTGGGGTGAGGTTCTTTAAAGATGCTTCCACGGAGAGACGCAAGCCTCCTGCCCTCCCACCCTACCTCACCGCACCCCAGTCCCTTGCAGCTGCTGAGCCTTCCCCTGGTCTGCAGCCTCTCCCGTGGGGCCAGCGGCACCTGACAGGAACATGCAAACGCACATTCTCTCCCAGAACACTGCCCTGCGTGGGGGGGAGGTGGGAGGCTGGGCTGGGTCCCAGGACCAGGCCTACCCCCGGAACCTCCTTGCCCCAAACTACTACAGTACGGAATCTCCTGGAGACGGCTCTCGGGGCCTTCCTCAGAATCTGCAGGGCCTGTGGGGCTGCAGGGGAGGGAATGGGGGCCCTCCTCCCGGCCATGTGCATGGGCAGCATCCTGACCACTCCCTCGCCTTGCCGGCCTGAGGGCCAGACACTTGAAGGATCTGGAATCCTTTAAACACCCTGGGATTACGTACTTCTTGCTCTCTGGTCTCACCGTCACTGCCCTAGTTCCACTTCGTATGACCCCACCTCTGTGCCTGACTGGACCACTCAGTTGCTCCAAGACATGCTATCGCTCCCGGTGCCAAAGAACTAGCTCTAAGTCCTCTAGTCTGGCAGCCACGGTCCTCTGCAGCCTGGTCCCAGTGACTCCCGGGTCCCCTGCTTCCTCTGACCCAGGGGTGGGCAAACTTTTTGACTTGAGGGCCATAATGGGTTCTTAAACTGGACCGGAGGGCCGGAACAAAAGCATGGATGGAGTGTTGGTGTGAACTAATATAAATTCAAAGTAAACATCATTACATAAAAGGGTACGGTCTTTTTTTTTTTTAGTTTTATTCATTTCAAACGGGCCGGATCCGGCCCGCGGGCCGTAGTTTGCCCACGGCTGCTCTAACCAATTCCCACCTTCTGCTCCAGCCGGCCCAGCCCCTGGACTCACGCTCCCCGAGGGCACAGCCACCACAGCATATTCTGAGAGACACTGCCCAGGGAATGGACCGGTGCACTGCGGCCCTGGCATGAGACCCTTGCCTGTCTCCCCTGGGCCCCGGCCCTGGGCTGTGCAAGCCGCAGGGAGAGTCCTGTGAGTGAGGCCAAGCAAAGCTTTGCTCTCTCTCCTCAGAGCCTCACCGGACCCCCTGGCTTGTTTCAGTCAGGAGTTCCCCGCAGGCAGAAGGCAGCTACTGCCTGAAACCAGAGGGGCGAGGACAGAGAAAACCAGCAAGCAAGAGACATCCCCAGAACCTCAGGGGGCCCCCACAAAGCCTACACGCTGAGGGCTCACTCAGGTTCCAGCTCCCATCCAACAGGCCCTCTGGCAGCGTGGAGCCCTCTCATTCCTCCTCCGTGGGACCAGCTACCCCACGTTGCTGAGCCCAAGGAGAAAGCAGAGGGGGCACTGCCTCCATCAGGGAGGGGCCCCCTTCCCAGGGTTACGTTACTAATGGGTCTGTTCTGCTGCTCAGACAGGGTGGGTTCCACTCCTCCACCCACCCCACCCACCTTGGCCTTGGACATTATTGGAGCAACTGCACTTAGAAGGTGTAGGGCGGGGTGCAGGTGCCCCGGGACGTCTCCACACCCTGCAGGAATCACGTGACCCAGATGCACTTGCAAGGGAACTTCGAGGCCAACCCTTCTCTCCATGTCCAGACCATAAACTCCCCATTAAGTGACTCCAGGTCATGCACATACAATAATTTAACCCTAGCACAGTCCCCACACTCCCTTTGTACAAGTTAGGGTGCTTTCACTGTTTACCTGACGTCTGACTTCTGGCAGTTTCCATACGTGGCCCCGATTTCCTCCTTTGGGGCCACAGGAAACAGCCCTTTTCTTGGGACCACCCTCGAACGAGCATTTTCCCAGTGGGTCCTCCCTCCCGTAGACCATGTCACATGTCACACATGTGAAGTCTTCACATCCTACCACACACCTCTGAACACATTAGTGTTGACCCCACTGGGTCCCTGAATGGGTTGAACTGCAGAGAAGCGTGGGACCCACACTCCCTCTCTCTCTCTCTCTCTCTGGCACATGACTTCGTGCCGTCTACGGTGCCACTAGGTCCCGGGCTGCTGTGTGATACTGGAGACTCCAACTGAGCTGTCCACAGCCGCTTGAAGCCCCATCGCCTTCTATCTGTGCATCTGCAGCTGGAATGTCCACCCAAGTGAAAGCCCCCAAATTTCTCCCTATCGAACTTCATCTTGTCGGATTCAACCCATCGCTTTCATCTGCTGAGATGTGTCTGCATTTGTATTCTGCCCCCTAAGAGATGCACCTTCGCTCTCAGTTTTAAGCCACCTGAAATTCGGTCAGCCTGACAACACATCTGCAGCCAAGTCATTGACAGCAACCAGGCTGGCAGGACCAAGGCCAGCGGCAGCCCCTGGCCCCTGGAGCCGTCTCCCTGGTCCCTGGGCGGGTGCTCTCCTCATTGCTGCTGCCTGAGGAACAGGTCTTCAACCAGTTCCGGACCTCTCTGATTACTCTGTCATCCAGACAGTTCTCTGCCCAATGCTCACAAGATCCTCATGAGAAAACTTGCTGAGGGTCGGCCGACGCAGACTGACCTGTCCGCGAAGGAAACCAAGTGTCCGGCCTGGCTTCTTGGGGAGTCCTGGGTAGCCCCCAGAGCACCAACTCCTTTCTCTAAGCACTTGCCTGCCATCTATTTAGAGTGGCAATGACTGAGACAGCCCACTGATTCGGGGTCCGGGGAGAACAGGACCCTGGGGCCAGGGAGACCTCAGGACTGGCCTGGGGACAGGCAGAGCTCAGACACTCAGGAGCAAATGTCTTCTTTCTTCTTCAGTGTGCAGTGGAGCTTGGTAAAAACAATGCAGGTAGCACAGCCTGGGAAAGAGACATGTTCTCTGTGGGCCGGCCCCTGCCGAGCAAGTGACTGGTGTTGGGCTGAGGGCTGGGGTGGGGGATGCACCAGGGGACACGAGAGCCCCGGTTATCACACAGTTTCCACCTGGGAGACCTGATCCAACGCCAGACACCCCTTCCATCCCCTTCACCTGCTACCTCTCTGAAGGTGCGTTCTCGTCTCACACAGGTGAGGAAGGTGCACAGGGAAGAGATGACTCCCATCTCACAGGGATGCCACGGCACCCCAGAGGGGTCACGGCTGGATGGGATCAAACCTGGGAAGCGGCGACTGAGCTCTGTGCACCCATCACCCACGGACCACTGACCCCGCCCCCAGACACAGAAGAGCTCCCCCTGGGGGACAGAGCCCCTGGCTCCTGAGGCACTTAGAGCACCGAACCCGAGACAGTGGCGTGATGAATAGCATTACGGACAGTTAGCAACCTGTGGCTCCACCATCCGTGAGAGTCGCACTTAGAAGAAACTGAGGCACAGGAGGTGCAAGACCACCCCGCCTCAGAGCTGTCCTGGGTGAAAGAGGCTCAGCCTCCGAGGGAAGGGGCGCCCTGGGAGGAGGCGGAGTGTCAGGGTGGGCAGGCAATGGGCAGCGGAGAGGAGCTGAGCAGGCGGCATCTGCCAGCAGATGAGGTGGGGGTTGGGGTGTTGGTGACCTAGGCATGGTGCTCCTGCCAGTCACTGTGGACCTGAGCAGCCCAGGTGGGCAGGCCCCTCCCCACAGCGCAGCCTCGGGCGCGCTGCCCGTGGGCTCCCGACGGGCGGATGATCTATGCTGCGGATGGGTGAAAGGCCTGCTCTAATCGAACAATAATATTAGGGAGCAAGGAGCCAGCATACATCAGCTCTCACCAATGAAACATTCCAGAGAACGTGGGAGGTGAGCGATGGGCTGGGAGTGTGCCTTTTACCCAAATCTGCAGCAATTTCCAGGCGAGAGACAGCTGTTCCCAGCGCTGAGCCGCTGGGCTCCATGCCCAGCTCGGCCAAAGCGTTCCCTGCAGGCCGGCTTCACACCCCCACGCCCTACCTGCCCCTCGCAGGCTCAACAGGACTAGTTTTCTTCTTTCTTTTTAAGATTGTTGGTTTTAAGTTCCCCAATGGCAGGATTTGATTTTTAAATTTTAAAAATTGTGGTGAAAAACGCATAACATAAAACTTACTGTCTTGAGCATGTTTAAGCGTCTAGTTCAGTGAACAAAACTTTAGAGGCAGGCGGTTGGGCTGCGAACCCCCAGCCCAGCCAGGCTGGGGTCTGTGACGCCCTGCACAGGCGGCAAAGGCCGGGCCCTGGCTGCCGTCTCATTATCACATTTGGTGCATTTTGACCTCCAGCCCCTACCTCCTGTGGCTGCAGGTGGTACCCACGGTCCCTGCCCTGCAGGAGGCTGACTCTCCTCATGGTCGCTACCTTCTCTGGCCACATGGAGCTCGCTGCCTGTCCTGCCTCGGGGCTGCTCAGATCTGAGTCTGACCTTGACGTGCCCCCAGGGGCACACAGCGTGGTCACCCCCCCACCACCAGGTGCTCCCAGGTCTAGGTGCAGGGGTGCTTGCTCTGAGTCAATCCTGATGGAAGAGCCTCAGCAGGCAGGCCGTCATCCCCTCCTCGCCTGGTTTCTCCTCCTGCAGAGCTAAGCCCTCAGGGGAGGGGGCACAGAGTAGAGAAGTGTTGTCCTTGCTCAGTGCTGACCTCAGACCTCCCTTTGCCTTACTGGCCTTGCCGCCCTGATCTGGCCCCATCTCTCCGAGTTTTGGCCTCTCCTCTGTGGAGTGGAGATGGAGTGAGCTGGTGGCTGCCTGGAGCTGGTGGCACAGGGCCCAGCTCAACGGGATGCCGGTTGCATGTGGGAGTGTCGTGTGTCTGTGGTGTGGGCCTGTCTGGCTTTGGACGCATGTTTTCAGGTTGAGTGCATGGGTGGCCATCACTCAGCCACTGGCTACACCTGGTGGCCGGGCCAAGGGAGGGGGCACAAGGACCCCATGTGTGTGTGTGTCCTCCAAAACCTCCTTGCCGCAGAGTATAAATATTTATACAGATACCTGCCATAAATCTGCCCGCCTGGCAAACAAATGAATTGCAAAGGTAACTTTGGGGGGTTTTACAATAGTATTCAGCGATGGGCTTGAGGAATGAAGAAAAAAGCATTAACGTAAGGAAGCCTTTGGGTCTGGTCCCAGGCAGGCAGCTGGGTCACCTTGGGCCATCAGGATGGGTCCAGGAGGGAGGGACACACTCTGTGGGCCCCCCACTCCCTGACTGAACCACGAGGCCTGCCTGGCACAGATGCCGGAATCACCCATCCTGAGCTATCCGGCACTGACCTTCGACCTGTCCAAGGAACTTGGTGTATCGAGTCCTCCACATGTCGGTGCGGGAGAGAGGACACAGGCTCGGGGAGGGGAGTGGCTTCTCTGGGTGGGGGAGTCAGGCTGCAGACCTGAGTCTGTGAGGCCAGGCAGCTCCAACCAGCACCCAGAGCTGTGCCCGAGGCCTGGGGGGACTGGAGGCGCCAGTGTGGGGATGGGGCCCGGGCTACTTCAAACTTCCCTACTCGTTCACCCTCAAACATTGGCTGCAGGTGACCCTCCCAGGCTCCCTGGTCCTAGTCTCTGGCCCGGGGAGCCCGCCCCCTGCAGACCCTCCCCACGGGCTGGAGGGGCCTCTTTAATTGGGTCCAGAAGAACTTTATTACCTGATAGCCGGTTCCTTTGCTTTTCCTGTAACAAATTATCCTAACGATGTGACCCGGGACCAGATGTTAATTGCAATGGAAAGTAATCAATTTTCTTTACTGAGCCCAGACTCGGGGGCAGGTTATTCAGCAGCAGAGTCTGGGTTCTTAATGAGTGTACCTGAAGCATCCAGCACGCCCCCATGGCCGCCTGCCCTCCCCTCCCCCCAGCCCTCAGCTCTCCCTACAAGGACACCCCGTCCAGCACTTCCCTGACCTGGCAGCCTCCATGTCTCCAGACCGTGCCCCTCTCCGGCCAACCACCTCTCAGGAGGCTCCTGTGGCTCCCGATCCCCATGGAGTCAGCTCGGCCCTCCTTCCTCCGCAGTCTGCCCCAGCCCCTTCCTGGCCTGGTGGTCCTTCTCTCCCAAGCTGTGCCCCACCCCTGCAGCCCAGCCGGCCCCTCTGCAAACCCTGCCCCTCCTGGCTCTTGCTGTCTCCTGCAGCTCTGCCTGGCCCCGTGTGCTCCGCCTCTCCATCCTCTGGCCAGGACTCAGTGTTCCTCAGGCTTCCACGTGCGCAGTGCTGGGCGCTGGCGGACTCCCAGGGCCTCGGGGAAGGCTGGGCTGGAACAGAGCCCCTCCCACCTCTCTCCTGCATGCCCCAGCGTCCCCAGGAGCTTGGGGCTCTGGGCTAAAGGACAGGCGTCTTGGGGTCTGGCCTTGCCTTGGTGGAAAATGGGTTGGCAGGCCGGAGGGGTGGCCAAGGACAAACTTCCCTGACTTCACAGTTTCCCTGGGGCCCCTGGAAAGCGGGGAGCAGTGCTGGCCTGGCTCCCCTCCCAGGATGCAGGGGGAGGGCAGGCCAGCTTTCCTCTGCGCTCACACCTGGAGCTCAGGGCATGAGGTGGCCATGAAGACTCGGAGCAGAGCAGACAGGCACCCTGGGGTTTTGTACTGAGTGGTTCAGCAGGTGTGCAGTGGGGAGAGTAGACAGGAGGTGTCCTGAGAGGCAGGAAGGCAGAGGGTCCAGGCGGGAGGAGCAGGGCTGGGAGGGTGAGGGGTGCATGGCTGCTGGCCGGGGGAGGGTTGGTAACACTCTGCCGATGGCCCCTGGACGCACTGAGCCTCTAAGGCAGTGGTTCTCAACCTTCTGGCCCTTTAAATACAGTTCCTCATGTTGTGACCCAACCATAAAATTATTTTCGTTGCTACTTCATAACCGTAATTTCGCTACTGTTATGAATCATAATGTAAATATCTGATATGCAGGATGGTCTTAGGCAACCCGTGTGAAAGGGTCGTTCGACCCCCAAAGGGGTCGCGACCCACAGGTTGAGAGCTGCTGCTCTAGGGGCTGCCCACTCTGCAAAGGCCTGAGGTCTGCGAAGCAGGAAGGATTGTCTCAGGGGTTCCAGCCGTCTCTCTGAGCACTGCCCGAGTGTCAAGGAAAGAAAGGACACCCACCCGGAAGCCTTCAGTGAATCTGCGTGGGGCCTGGGCCTGGGCTGCTTCCTCGGTGCCTTGGGGACCCTACCGTGCGAGCCCTGGGTGCAGGGTGGTGTGGGCACGTCCTTTCTGAAGTCCTTATAAACGGGGGGACACGAGACAAGAGCCGTGAGAGAAAATAGGGAAAATGCCACGAATGCACGCGGGTGGGCTGTCACCCACTGGGGATGGGGCCTCGGAGAAGAAGGCGCTGGTCCTGGGCAGGGCTGCGAGCTCCTCAACCACAAACCAGAGCCTCTGGGCTGAGATAGAGGCCTGGTGGGTGGCCTCACCCACCTGGGCGG
>NW_005359397.1:1159204-1169544 GCF_000412655.1 Myotis brandtii | reverse complement strand
GGGGCAGGAAGGGCTGGAGCTCTAAGAGCTGGGGGGAGGGGGTAATAGGGAGCCATGGGCAGATGGAAGCCACGACAAGGGAGGGGAGGAATGAGGGCTGAGCGGGCAGGGCCCCTCTGCACACCCGCATGGGCAGGCTGGCTGCGCTGTGGGGCCTCGCACTGGGCAGGGGAAGACAGTCACAACCCGCACGACCTCAAGACATGGAAGAGGCCACTCACCCTGCCCCCAAGACACGGAAGAGGCCACTCATCCTGCCCCCTTACCAGGCAAAGTGGGCAATAAAACTCCCACCTGGCTGCCTTCCCCAGGACACAGCCCTCCTCTCGGCCTCCAGCACAGGCTGGGAGATGGGGAGCCCCTCAGAATGCTCAGCCCCCCCCCAGCAGTGAAAGGACCCTGTGCTCATGGCCACCCCCTGTTGGGTCTCAGGGAATGGGGCTGGCCTCGCAGTGGCTCTGTGGGGCTGGGCAGCCGGACAGAGGAGCAGAGAGTTGGTGAGGGAGGCAGGTGCTAGTGGCTGGAGGGGTGGCCAAGGACAAACTGCCCCCACTTCACAATTTCCCTGCGAGTCTACAATTCTATTAAGTAGGATAATGGATTCTAAAATGCCCCGAAAAGCAGAGAGGGCTATAAGATGGGCGGCATTATTGTTATTAACCACTGCATCCTTCTCAGCGCGCAGAGAGGAAATAAATCAGACAACGTCCGCAACGAGCCAGCCCCTGGGAAGCATTCGTCGCAGTGAAATAAACACATATATATTATAAACCCCAAATTAAAGGGGAGCGGCACTTGGGGGCGAGCCATGCTTTTATTTTTTAGGGTCTGATGTAAACCCACAGATGCTGGCAAGATCTGCGAGGATCCTGAAACCACAGTTGGGTGTGCTCAGGTTTGACGGGAAGGGGGGTACACTGTACCCCGAGTCCACATGGGGGGCAATGTGAGGGGTCCAGGCTCCTAATTTCATGGCATCAGCCTGTCCTTTAACTCTTGAGGCTGACCTCTCTCCTCCAAAAAGTCCCCCGCTGTTTCTACCCTAACTGATCGCCTGCTCCCCCTTCTCAGCTCCTTCTTCCGTGTCCACGGGGTCACCCTGCTCTCCAGGGGCTGGTGTCCTGTCCTCGTGGGAGACGCGCCTCCTCGGCGGACTTTAGTCGCCGCGGGCGCGACAGAGGAAGTACGTGGAGCCGAGGTGTGGTGACCACCCTAAAGGGGACCGTGGATATTGTTTTTTTCTCTCTTACCTCATTAAGCGTAGCTTCCAATTACGTGTTAATGATGCTGGCTGCCGTTCATAGGTTGGAGTTTATTGCAGTGTCTTTAAATTTAATCACCTCCGTAATGGCCGGCTCTGGCATGGCAAACAAGAGGCCATGAGAGAGAGAAAAGTCCAGTCTTTGGCTCTTAAATGAGCCAGGAGATCCGGGGCCCCAGGGAGGCCAGAGAAGTGTGTCCATGTCTCCTCACCTGAGAGAAGTCCTAGGACATTCTGAAAACTGTCTTCTAGGACCTCCAATTGGACTCCCTCTGCTTCTTCATTTATAATGCAACAAGAGGGATGGAGGGCAGACTCAAGGAAGGACTTCCTGCCTGTGCTGGGCCGTGAGCACAGCTGGAAAGGGGTCTCCGGAGACAGTGCTTGCTGAGAGATCCCTGGGCCCCTGCTGGCCCTGCGTCTTCCCCCCTTCTGTCCAGGGGACACGGTGTTGGAGGGAGGCAGAGGGACGGATTCAAAGTCAGGATCTCAGGGGCCTCGGCCAGGGAGGCTAAGCCACCGGCCTGCCCTGAGCCCCCTCACCCCGAGACCCGTCTCCCACTCAAAGGGCTGACAAGCCTGGGGGCCTGTGGATTCAGGACTCAGCCTCGTGTCTACTTTTCCACTTTTGCACGGATTTGAGGTTCCCACCCTCCTGCTCAGTCCTGCACTTGTCTGATCCCAAAGGTGTCCCTGGTGACAGGGCTGGTGATTTTGGAGATGCAGAGAGAAAATCCCCTGACCTTACCTCTCTCAGAGCAGCTGCCATCCCTCCCACATCCTGCCAAACACCACTCCCTTGGCCCCACTTCACCTGCCACTGTCTCTCTGGGAAATGTCTGCCTTCCCCAGTGCCCACGTGGGATTGAGTCTCCTCTCCTGGGCTTCAGACCGAGGGTCTGTGTAGAACTTCCCTCTCCGCACCACTCCCACCAAGCGCATCCCCAGTGTCCTTGTCGACCCCCCACGCATGTCTGCCTGTCTACCCTGGCCTTGCTTCTCCTGCCACTCTTCTACAAGTATCCATACATTTCCTTCCATTCGCCATCCACCCATTCATCCATCCATCCATCCATCCATCCATGCACCCATCTATCCATCCAGTATCCACCCATTCATCCATCTACCCACCATCCACCTATCTATCCATCCATCTACCCATCTATCCACCCACTATGCATCTACCCATCTATGTATTCATCCATCCATGTATCTATTCATACATCTGTCCATCCATCATCCATCCATTGCATCCATGCACCTATCTATCCATCCAGTATCCACTCATTTATCCATCTACCCACCATCCAGCTATCTATCCATCCATCTACCCATCTATCCACCCACTATGCATCTACCCATCTATGTATTCATCCATCCATGTATCTATTCATACATCTGTCCATCCATCATCCATCCATCCATCCAATAACCAGTATTGAGGGCCTACTTGATACCAAGCCCCTCACTAGTGTTGGGCTAGGTCCAGTCTCGTTCCTCAAGGAGCCACACTGGAGTAAAGAATGTTGACAGTGTATTAGGCAATTAAGTCACAAAATCAGGGGAAAAAAATCAGGGAAGGCTTCTTGGAGACGGTGAGGGCTAAAGGAAAACTGGATAAAGTCCTCACCCTCCTTCTGGGCTCAGCTCAGGCCTCCTGGCTCCAGGCTCCAAGACCCCAAAATGCTGAAGGCTGGGCCACATCATATGGGGGCTTCAGGAGGCAGGTGGGCTCCCTCAGGTGGGAGCCTTGCAGGTGCCCTGGGGAGGGACTGAACCTCCATCACTGAGCGTTCCCTTAGAATGGGAGGGGAGGAGTGCCTGGCCGCTGCCCTGTGAATGGGCCTCCCCATGGCAGGGGTGGCGCCCCTATTCCTCCCCATCTCTTTTCACTGCTCGGGCCAGGACGGAAGTTTTTAAACGAGCGCAGCGAAGGTCTTAACTATCTCGGCTAAGGCTCAGCTTCCTGTTGGCCCTGCCCTTCCTCCTGCTTGGCTCTCTTCTTGCATCTACAGAGAATTCACAGCAAGACCCTGTTCCATCCCAGCCTCACCTGAGCCCTCTATCACTCATCAGCACTGACTGAGTATTTCTTGACGGGTCCAGAGGGGCAAGGAGGGGAGAGCAGAGGCAGCCCAGGGCCTTGTAAAGGGTCCCCCCACAACCACCCACTGCCCAATCCTGGGAGCAGGAGCCTCAGGCTTGGGAGGCAGCCCAAAGGGAATAATTAGCACTGAAGGACCACTCTTGACATGAACATTGTGGTCTTTATAATGACCCAGTAAGGAAGTTAAAGCAAAAAAAAAAACAACCATAATAAAACCCAGCAAATGCTTACGTCGAGCTTATTATGTGCCAACACGGACTGTTCTAGAGCTTGGCATCTGCTTGCAGAGATTATCCACAGCAGTGAGATGGGGACTGTTACCAGCCCATTTTACAGGTGGGAAAGCTGAGGCTCAGAGAGGTGAGACAGCTTGCCCAGGCCCACGGAGCTGGAAGGAGCAGCCAAGCTGCAAAGGGTGACCCTTGAGAATGCTCTAATAGCTCTTCTGCTCCGTCTCTCTTGAGAGGAGCTTTTTGTAGAGAAGGGGGAACGCAGATCCAGGGAGGTTGGGCATCCCGTCCTTCTCCCCCAGCTGGCCCGCAACCCAACCAGGCTCCATCGCATGCATGGCAACCACAGACTCCGGCTCCTCCCCCTCCCCCTTGTTCCAGGTTTGGGAGAAGGTGGGGCTCCTGCTGGCCCTCTGCTTGCAGAAGTTCTGCTCATTCCTTCCAACAGGCATACATACACATACACACATGTGCACCCAGGCACACACGCACACGTGTAATGCCTTTTCCATCTGTAACACAACCAGCAAGCAGGCCTCCTCACTCTTCAGAGCACAAGAGCGCAAGGAAGTAGGTCACAAAGGCCCCTACGGCTTATTAATCCCTTCATTGATTCGACAAATGTAAAATATTTACGGTCCACGTATTAAAACTCTGTGCACTTTGGGCATAGAAGACCGGCTCTGGGGCTATTAACCACCAGTTTACAAACACTGCCGACAAGCCACACCCAGTTCCCTCCTCAGACATGTGAGCGCCTGAGCCGCTCACTACTGTTTCCTGCACCGGGAACGGAGTCTGGCACACGGGCACGCCTGCAGGACTGAGCGTAGCTCAGTGACCTGGTATATGTCACCAGATCTGATGGGCCACGGATTTAATCAAAACACCAAGAGGCAGAGCAGAGGCACCGCCCCTGGGAGTAGCAGGAACCTCCAGAACACAGTGGGCGGGGGCCACTGCCCGCACCCAGCTCCGTCCGCCCTCTGGCATGCTCCACCACCTCCCTGCAAAAGTCAGACTCGGGTCAGGAGGAACACTTTTGTGATGTGTTTACCCTGAATAAGGAAGGGCACCGGAATGCATTTTGGAAAGATGTTCCCTCCAAGAAGTTAAAATGATAGTTTAAAAGTTTTGGTGCTTGAAGGAAGCAAGCCCCGGCCAGCTGAAAACTCTGTTGTACATGATCCTTAATTTCCAGATGGCTCACTTATTAGACAGAAGTCTCCTCCACAGCCCCAGGAGTTTCCTCCCACGTGGCAGCGGTCAGCCCCGCCTTTCTTTTCACAGCGCGCCCTTCAGTCCGCATCCTTTATCTGGTTTGATTCCCTGTTGGTCCTGTGAAGCGGGCAGTCAGGTCTGAGCCCTATTATTTTACAGAAGGGCAAATTGAGGCTCAAAGAGATGCCCGGTGTTGTGTGAGTCGTGGCAGAGCCCGCATGGAGTCAGGGCCCCCGACTCCCAGGCCAGGGCTCACACTGCCTCAGGAGCCCCTCTCCTGGCTGGCCAGGAAGGTGGGGACCCTCAGGATGTCTGGAAGGAATGAAGTGTCTCTCAGGCCACCATGCCTGTCCTGTTTGGGGACAGAGATTGCCTTCTCTGGCCCACTTTCCAGATCCCCTGGCCACAGTGAACGCACCCCAACTGCTCGCACCCCCACCCGATTCCAAGCTGTCCTGCCTCCACCGTGGCTAATTGTGAGACTGGGCGGAGATGCTCGATGTGGGGGACAGGGCAGGGGTATGTGACACCGAGGGGTAGGTAGGTAGGTAGGTAGGTAGAGAGATTGATTGATGGGAGGCATATGTGCAGGTTGGGTGATGGGAAGGGGACAAGTTTGGCTTCCCAAGTCGTATTATCTCGCTTATGGGGGTGGGGGAGGGGAGGCTCTCTGTCCTTCCTGAGCTGCTAAATGCTGTCACAAAAACATTTATTAATATGCAAATTCTAAGTGGCAATCTGGACCCAGTCGGGTTGTGCTAATTTGCACATTAATATCTGTCTTCAGGCAGGCCTCAGCTCTGGAGAGGGAGGGGGTGGGCTGGGAATGGGGACTGAGGAGCGGGGAGCAGGTGGGGCAGGGTGGAGGGGGGCCTGGTGGGGGCCGATGGCTCCTCCCGACAAAGGCTGGTGGGACGGAAGCCAGCCTGCAGTGCAGGAAGTGGAAAGCACTGAGGCTCGGCAGGTCCGGTCCGTGATGGAGATGCTGGGACACTCCTCTGGCCCCTCCCCGTGCCGGGAGGTCTCCGAGCCAAGCTGGGAGGCCTACGAGGGGGGGAGGCTGAGGAAGCCTGAGGCCAGCGAGGGTGCTGGTGCTGACCACAGAGCAGACCGAGGGCCATGGGAGACACAAGAGGGATGTCAGGGGCACTTCCGGGTGGAAGAATGGCTAAGAAGCCCCTTCTGATTTACTTGCTTCTTCCTGGACCAGGGCCTGTCCTCCACACCCACACAGGTCGCCTCCTGTCTCTGCCTGTCCCCCAGTCACCTGCCCTCCTCAAGGGACTCATCTCCCCCATTCTGTACTAATGAGTGCAGAGCAGACACCTCGATTTGCTGGGCCAACCCCCATTCCAAACCTTCTCTGCCAAACCTTCTCTGTCAGACCCGCGTCTGATTATCTGTTAGGAAGACGTGATCACCTCTAAGAGATTCAGCAATGGTGATAGTGGCTGTGATGATGTCAAGCGAAAAGCGGGCCCACACCCTGAATAATCAGACAGGCCCTTAGCCATCAGCACCAACGTGTGTGTCCCCTCCCCTCAACCCACAACACCCTCCTGCTGACTGGCTACGCTCTAGTTCATTCATTCTTCAAACCCTGCCCTGTGTGTCAAGCCCTCCCTGACACCATGTCCAGGAAGCTTTTTCTGTCACACATTGTGCAGCCCTCCTGCAGTTTTGACTGCTTCTCTCATTGTTTCACGTGTGAATCTTCTCTCATTGTTTCACTAGCTACATGGGAACTCTCTCCTGCATGGTACCTGGCAGGGGCAGATATGTGGCTTGTGTACAACAAATACTTATCAATTTTCTAAAGTAATGTCATCAGCTAACATCTTTTGCTATTATTTTCAGGGTCGAATAGTGCTCAACTGTGACATTTATTGTTAGTTCACAAATTTCGATTTAATCAAAATAAACTAAACTTGCAATTCTGAACATGGCCACCAGGTGGTGATGTGTACCTTGGTATATACCTATTTTGCTTTGAGCATGTTTTCCTGAGACCATAAATTAATGCATTTTTTTTTCTTACTTTGCTGCTATTTTAATTTACCTGCTCTGATGTTCCAGCATCTCCCCCCAAGCCCCCCCCCCCCCCCAACACACACACACACACACACACACACACACACACTCCTAAAAGGACATCTGCTCTGGTGAACTGATAGATGTTCAGAGGATGGCAGACAATATCATGTGATGTGTGTTGAAACAAACCCAGTGTTCTGGACACTTCGAGAAAGAAATCATTAGCTTAAAGAAGGGGAGGCCCCTGCAGAGGTGGTAACAGAGGGGGTAACAGTAAAAAGAAAAGACTGCCAGGAATGTGTGTGTCCATGGGGAGGGAGGGGCCCTCTCAGAAGGAGATGAGAAGTCAGCAGGTGCAGAGGCTCGGAGGTGACAGACAGCAGGGAGGGTGGACAGGGATGTGGTTGAGAACATCCAGAAGAGCAGGAGCCGAGGTGCTTCCGCAGCCCCTGGGCCGGACCACGAGGAGCCTGAGACACCTTTCTTTCACCTCCCTTCTGCGCCTGAGGCACCGGGAGCCCCAAGCCCTGCCGGCCTCACCTGGGGATGTGGAGGCACGGGTTCTAGCAGCTCGAGGAGAGAGATGGCCCAAGTTCCTCTGGTTCCTTGTGCATTATTTGTGCCTAAGACTCTTCAGCAGAAATCTGGACCCCGTCCCTCCTTTCCTGCCCGCCTTGGGTTCCACTTTGTTGGCAGTTGGGGAGGAGAGAGGCGAGGGAGGGATTTAGAGGGTGGGTCCCTCATTGAAGCTGAATCCGCACTTCCGTGCCAGGCCCTGCTCCCCACCCGGCAGTGGAGCTCCCAGAACCTGCCCCTGGGCCGTGGCTGGCCTCCGCCCTCTGGTCTGAGCCCTGGGTGCCAGGAACCACAGCCAGAAGCTGCTTCCTTAACCTCCAAGCCGTGGTTTGTGCCCAATCCTGGAGGTGGAGGACCTGCAGCCTAGCTAGAGCTGGACTTAAGGCTGAGTCAGGCTCCGCCCCAGGGGACAGATTAATTTGCTCCTTCTGAACCTCTTCAGACAGACCCAGAGACAGCGAGAAACCCAAGGACCCTGGTCTGGGGCCTTTTCTGGCCTCAAGGGGCAGCTGGAAGAGTCCAGGACTCACCAATGCCCTGGTTCTTCTTGTACTCGGCAGCTCCCTCGTGGGCTGAGCCTGTTCCAGCACCACCCGGAGCAGATGACCTGCAAGCTCTGCTTCCCACCTGACCCCTTGCTCCGTCTCCCCCTAATCTTAATTGAGCTGGGCTGGTCCACACGCCCTGACTCCCCAAAGCCAAGGCCTGGCCAGGGAGCCTGGGGCAGCGAGGGGCACCAACGCCCACAGGCCAGCAGAACCAGGGCCTGGTGGCAGCCAGCCTGGGGCTGGGGAAACCCGCTTTCCCCACGGTGCCCACCCAGACCCTCCTCCTTCCCCCCCAGCTGACGACCTCTGCCTCCCACGGTGGCCCCTCTGTCCTGCCCTGCTGCAAGGCAGCGCCCCCAGGAGGCACAGCGTGGGAGTCAGACAAGTCCTTTCCTGGGGAAGATTTTATGAAGGGGAAAGAGGAGGGGAGGGCCCCTCTGAGGTGGGACAGGGGCTTCTCTGAAGGAGAAAAGAAAGGTGAGCATGTGGGGTCACGGCCAGCCTCAGCGCATTTGTCAGGCTTGATCCTAAGGGGCCAGGAGCTGTGCACAGAGAGAGGGTGGGGACACTCCTCCTTCCTGAACTGGCCACCCACTGGCCGGCTGCTGCTCTGGCTCTTCCCTTTCCTCCTGCACCGTCCCCTCCATCTCCCTTCTTCCCTGTCTCCCATCCTTCTCCCCTCTGCCCTTCCCCCTTCCCTCCCTCCAAGTCCCAGCGCTGCCCTGGCCCAGACTGGACCCTGCCCCTCCCTCTCCCACCTTCGTGTTGCAGGGGGGGGGGGCCCTCCTTGGTTGCTAATGAGCTCAAGGTGGCAACAGCCGCCCGCCCATCGAAGTCTGTTGCTGTGATTCATTAGCATAATGGGCCGCACAGTGAGCAGTTATTGCCTTAAACGCTAGTGGGAGGGAGGAACAGCAGTGCCTCCTACACGGGATGGGGCCTTTAGGGCCTCACAGGACACCTGAGCGCCCCTTCCCCAATCCCTTCTGCAATCTCCCCCTCTGCTTCTGCTGGAACACCTCAGCCCTCTCCTGGGGAGACTGTCCCTGCGCCTGGGAGGGTGCCCCGGCCACTCTGTCGGAGGATGGGGTGCCTGCTGCACACGGGTGCTGAGCTCCCTCCCAGTAGGTCTTCCTGGGGCTCCCCGGGGGCCCCGCCCACACCCTCTCACCTGGGGCAGAGTCAGCACCTCAGGAACAGGCTGGGGTCCTGGGCTAGTGGAACGGGGTGGGGCCCAACCCCCAAAGTTCCTTCCTGGCGGTTAAAGTGAGCAGCACAGAGGGAGAGGGGTCAACAAGGTGGCGGGTTGGGGACACCCTGGAACACGAGGCTGGAACCAGTAAAGCCCTAAAGCTGACTGTGCGGCTCAGAAGTGACAGGGACAGAAGGGGGTGTGGTGTGCGGAGGAGGCTCGAGCAGCCGGCCGGCACCCAGGCCTGAGGGGACCCCACCGCAGGCAGCCAGGTGGCCTGAGCGTGCAGGCCACAGGGCTGCAGGGCTCCTAGAATTTATGGCTAGACTTTATGACAATGGAAATATTTTTTTAATTGAGGTTTGCACCACCATTACACTGCTAATTTAATTATTCCCTATATTTCATCCATCACCATCTGATCCTCAGGAAGCAAATAGCTTGTCTTCTTGACAAGAAAGCGCCAAATTGATGAAAAGTGTGTGAGGGAGGGATTGAGCGGATCTGCTCACTGTGCCGGGCCCCTGGGTGCCCGGGGCGGAGGAGGGAGGAGGAGGAGAGAGAAGATGCCACTGAGCATGGCCACCTCCTGTAGTCCTGGAAGCCCGCATCCTACAGCCACGCGGCGGCACCGGAATGTCACACGCTCACGCCCACACGCACCCCCCCCCACACACATGCATACAGTCAGACACGTGTATAGACACCGCCTCAAGTATGCCCGCTAATAAGTCTGCCCACCCAGACCTAACCTGCCCCGCATGGCCACGCACAGTGAACCCACAATGGTCCCAAACACACAGCCACGCCTCGAAGAGGGTCACACCAGCTGTCTTGCCAGGACACTGTCAGGGTGCCCATCCCTCCGTGTGTGCGGGTGGCATGTGTGGGAGCCCACAGTGTGGGCTCATGGAGGTGCCCCAGCCTGTCACTCACACCACCTCTTTGCCCACGTCTCCTACCCAGGCTCGGCGGGGTTCTGTCCCCGGTGTGTGCAGCTGGGTCTTCCCAGAGGGAAACTCTTTCAGGGAGGTCGCCGGGCTTTCGCCTCTCTCTTCTGCGGGGCACTCGGGGCTTCGTGGCCCATTAAGAGTGAGAAGGGGGCCTTTCCGAGTCAAGGCGTGTTGTGGGGCAATCCCACCGCTGAGAGCGCTGGAGTGAGTGGGGAGGA
>NW_005359397.1:1158577-1158968 GCF_000412655.1 Myotis brandtii | reverse complement strand
GAAGGAGGGAACTGGACAGGGACTAGGGAGGAGCTGGGTGGACAGAGGCGAGGGCTGGTGGAAGGGCAGCGGTGGTGGCACTGCCATCCGTCATCCTGAGAGCTCGGGAGCCGCGCAGGCCCAGCAGACCCCTGACCCAGCCGGATCAATCCTAATGGAATGGAGCAGAGGGGCAGCCGCCGGAGGGAGCCGGCCAGTCCTCCCTGACATCCCGTCCTTGTAACTTTGTCAGCTGTCACTGCAGCCTAGACGAGGAGGCCGCCGCCTCCATCATGTCTGGTCGCATCCAGCCGGGAGGGGCTGGCACCAGACAGGGGACCGGGAGGAGGAGGCAGGGGAGGAGGAGGCAGGGGGAGGAGGAGGCAGGGGAGGAGGAGGCAGGGGAGGAGAA
>NW_005359397.1:1154949-1158398 GCF_000412655.1 Myotis brandtii | reverse complement strand
GGAGGCAGGGGGAGGAGGAGGAGGCCTGAGGGTACCTGGGGAGGGGGCGCTAAATCATAGCCCGTGGGTGGCCGGACACAAAGGCACAGGGAGCAGGTGGAGAGAGGCTCTGGGCACAAGACCCCCACACTTTTATTTATATTTGTTTCCCGAGAGGGGTAGGGGGTCGGGACCCCCAAACCTTCCCTTAATCATCTAGGACACGGGACACAGCCTCAAGCACAACCTGCCCCTCTTCATGGTGCAGCACCCGCACCCACAACTGTGCCTCAGGAATTCACCCGGCGCCCCCGCCAGCGGCTCTCTCCTCTCGGAGCCCCAAAGTAGCACTGCCTGTCCTGGTCGCTCAGAACTCAGGGGGACCTCCTGGCTCAGCTGTGCTGGACCAGGGCCACGTGCCGGGCGCCAGAGCGTTCTGTGTTTGTGTGGCCCTGCCCTCCAGGCTGCGAGGCCGGAATGTTTCTGTCACCCTGCGATCTGCTCTCGAGTCCATCTCCCCACAGATCCTGGCTCCCTTTCGTGCTCCTCTGCGCCCCCTCTCCCAGCGCAGTGAGCAGAACCTAATGACGCTCATGCAGCACGGGCTTCCTGAGTGCGCTGCCTTCTCCCGCACGCCCCTCGGGGCCCTGCACAGGCCCGGCACACAGAAGGGCTTGTGCACTGAGTCTCAGAGGAGGAGGCCCCAGGACACAGGGCAGGGCACCCAGGGATGGGGCAGGAGAGAGGGGAGGGAGGGAGGGAGGCGGGGAGGGGCGTGCTGAGCACAGACAGGAGGCAGGCAGGGAGGTGGGCATCGTCAGCTCAGCTTCTGCCTGCTGCACCCACCCCTAGAGCCCGGATCCAGGGCACAATTGGTCCCAGGGTGGCTTTTCGTGTGTGGAGCTGAGAGCGCGGACGGGTAAATGATGCTGCCTGCAACTGGGTCACAGGAACCGAATTCAGACCCTGGGGGGCCCTGGGCTCTGCTCCCCTTCCAGCAGGATTGCTTCTGTAATGATGATTCAGCTTCATTGTGCATATCTGCTTATCCCTGTGCAGGGGGAGGGGGAGGGGCGGAGCGAAGGTTTCCCCCAAGAGCAGGCTGGACGCTGAGGCCAGTGGCGGGCCCTCACCTATGACAGGACCTCCTCCTATTGCCCGCCAGCCCACACCCCAGGAACTCACACGAGTGCCCCGTGGAGCCACCCTGTATCAGCCTCTGGGCTTGCACTTGGCCATCTGTTTCGCGTGAGGGGCACCCCCTGGACATGTGACTGCGATGCTCCCTATTTATGTGCACTGCCTGCGAGAGATGCGGACTGCGACGGGGCGCAGCCTCCTCTGCTCGGCAAGCGTCAGCTTGGATCTGACCGCTGACCACGCTGACCCCTAAGAACCCAAGTTGAGAGAAGAGAGGAGGGGAGACCCTTGCAAGGCCAGGCTCTGCCTTTCTCAACTAGCAGCCGGGTCCTGCACTTGGAAAATTCCTTTGTGCTCACAGGCAGATTGGAGGTATCACCCAGTGCGGCCGGGTAGCCATGTCCAGGGGGCCGTTCCCCAGAAATATCTGGTCCCAAAGCACTGGGCCTGAAGGCACAAATACCCATTTTGCAATGCACACACTCACGCTGATTGCACACACACACACACACACACACACACACACACACCCCGCATCTGCTGCCGCCAGAGGAGCCAGGTCTCTGTTCTCATGCATCTGGGAGACCTTCCTGCAGACAGTGAACCTTGAAGGAAAGAGCAAGGTTCACAGAGGTGAGGAAGGTCATTGTCAGATGATTCAGTTTAGAAGAGGTCACGAGGGTGTGGCCCTCATGATGGGATTAGTGCCCTATAGGAGACCCCGGAGAGCTTGCTTCTCATTCTTCCCAACATCTGATGACACGGAAGAAGGAGGCTGTCTGCAACCCAGAAAGAGAGCCCTCACCAGGGGACCACCCAGCAGCCACTGGATCTTGGACTTTCAACCTGCGTAACCGTGAGGGATAATGTCTGTGGTTGAAGCCACCCAGCCTATGGGGTTCCGTTATGGAAGCCTGAGTTGACTGGGACTGGCAACTGTCTGGAATGGATGCTGGGGTTGGAGGAGTGGAGCAGAGGCATGAGGACTCGCTCCGTGCCTCTCGGGGACACCCTGGCGTCCTCCCACAGCTGCCTGGTTAAGGGGTCACAGTTTTGGCCTGGCCCCAGCAGGGAGAGCCCGCCGCAGACTCCAGGCCTCCCTGGTGGACATGTCTGGGGCTTGCTCAATGCCGCTCAGCACACGGAGCTCTAACCTGGGTAAATGTGACGGAGGGACACTCTTTGCTTCTCAGGGATTATTAGGCTCGTTGATAATTCATTAAAGTTTGAGAACCAGCCCTCTGAGAACCAGCCCTCTCCCTTGGGAATCTGACACAAAATAATGACCTTCTGGGGCCCCAATTTCGCCATCAGGAGGGGCCTGCCCAGAGACGTGTGGAGAGTGTGGCTCGGATCCCCGGGAGCCAGCCTCTGGGCACTCAGGCCCAGGCAGTGTGGGCAAGACAGACTGGGCTGCTGCCGTCCTAGGGAAACTTCCCCCATGGACTGGGGGCTCCCACGCAGGCTGAGGCCTCACGCTGCCAGGCATCTCCTCTGAGGGACACCCCAGGGGGAGGGGAGGTAGCGGGTTCCACTGCCAGGGGGTGGTTTTGGAGTCCGGCTTCATGCTCCAGCCCAGCCCAGGTGCCTGCGTCTGTCCTGACGATGGAGAGGGGGTGCCTCTCTAGACAGATATTCCTTCACCTCCTAATCAACAACCCCCACCCCCAACCTTGGCCACCTCTTAGGAGAGGGGCGCACTGGGGAGCTACCAACGCTAAGCACAATGGAAACTGAGTAAGTGATACTTTTACCTGCCTTAAAGAAATAAGCAGCACTAACAGTTGCAACCGCTAAGGCTGAGGGAAGAAACATAAAGCAAAACACCCCACCTCCTCCCAGCGCTGCGCCCGCAGCGGCTCTGGGATTTGCATGACAAAAGCACTCGACAAACAACGACAAATTGCCAGCTTGTAGGGGGCCGCGGGGTGCAGCGACAACTGGCCCGCTCCTGGGCAGGACCAGCTCTGGGCCCGCAGGAGGGGCCCTTGGTAGATGCTCGGACCAGCGGGCAGGGCAGCGGACGGCAGCCTCGGGACTCAGGAGCCGAGCCGTGACAGTGGCCAGTGGTCGGAGCGAGCTCGGCAATGGCTGCCACCCACTTGGGACCCAGAGCGAGGGGTGGGACGGAGGGCGCGGAATGAACGGCCAGCAGGGAGAGGGACGACGGGTGGAACCGGGCCACCTTTCCTCTCTGGCTCACACGCCACTGCCCGGTCCCTGGACCTGGCCTGCACCCTTGGGCACACCTGGGGGGCACTGCGGGCATCTGCCCCAGGCAGGCCCTGGGATGGGGACCCAGCCGGCTGCCCTGGCCCAGTGTCCCCACT
>NW_005359397.1:1152940-1154695 GCF_000412655.1 Myotis brandtii | reverse complement strand
TAGCCTGAGTGCTCCTCAGGGCAGCCCGTCAGCTGAAGGGCTGGGCTGGGCGGGGAGAGTGGGCAGCCCCTCCCTGCAGCGATCTGGCTCCCCCCACGGAGGCCGGGCAGATGGTTGGCCAGAGCTAAATTGATTCATAATGATTTGTGTCTTCCCCTGCCCGGCAACGGGTAACTTTTCATTAGAGACACAGATGTCTTAATAACTCGATGCCAGGGCCCTCCCCCTGCACCCCAGCATCCACTCCACTGCACTGTAGATAGAGGTGGGGGGCGTGCAGAGGGGTGAAGGGGTGGGAGGGTTGGCAAGCCCACCCCCAGGCCAGCCCAGCCGCTGTGCTAACTTCAGACTCCAAACTGTCTGCTGCCCACCCCGACGTGGAACTCCTGACCCGCCCGTGCTCCAGCTCCGGCGCCACCTCCTAGCGCTGGGCCCTGCGTGGGTGCTCCCGGCTTCATTTCCTCTCCCACAGCCCATCGGGTGGCCCCGCGCTCCTGCTCAGCCTCCCTGCCATTCCCATGGCACGGCCCCAAGGGATCCCATCGCTACTCCTAGGCTCTCCACTCCGGCTCCCCAACAATCCCCAAACTCCAATCCACAACACCCCTCCCGATGAATATTCTCCGTAATGGAAAATGGCCACAGGGGACACTTCTGCTGGCCTCGCCCACAATCCCTCTGTCTAAATATGTCCTCGCGTCGCCTCCCCCCCTATGAAAGTCCACTCTTCCCAGTGGAGCCCACGCAGGGGGCGGCGTCGGCCTCCTGCGTCCGGCCTCCTGCTGAACTGCGGCATTTGCAGCCACAGCCTCGGTTGAAATCGGTTTGGCTCGCTCCTGCCACAGTTCCCTCTCGCACACTCTATCCGGTGGAGGAGTCCCACTCCCAGTGGGTGAGGCTGCGTGGGAAGGACCGGACACAGCCAGTCCTCTCACTTACAGGCCCTTGTGAGCCTCTCTGCAGCCTCCCCGTCCTGTGCCCCACACTTTGTGCTTGGCAGGCAGGTAGGTAGGTAGGTAGGTAGGTGCTCACTGGGGATTTGTTGAGAGAATGAGTGACAGTGCCTGGGGTTCACCACTAGCAGGTCATCACGCTGAACTTGGCAGCCCCTCTCTGGGCCACCGTGTAAGACATCAAGCACCCCCCCCCCCCCCGAGAGATGCCAGGTCAGGGAGGGGTAAACGCTGAGGTCCCACCTCCAACTGTGACTGTGTCACCTGGAGGTTTCCAGCTGGGGAGGAAGACTCTGGCAGCTAGGGGGGTGCTGAAGGCAAGCCAGTGGACCTCTTGGTAGGCCGGGACCTGCTCTGCCTGCGGGGCCACGAGGACTCCGACCCGTTCTGAAGCCCGCCCTCGGGGCAGTGCTGCCCCCAGAGGAGCAAGGAGGCTGGCGGCGGGCACTCTGCCTTCAATGCTCCCGCAGCCCAGGGCGCCCCATGTGGGCTCCCAGCTGGGAATCCAAGGCCCCCCAGCGCCAACCCTCATCCTGCTCTCCTGTCGCCCAGCTCCCCTCACGGACCTAGCCACTTCCTCTCATCCTGCCTCGGAGCCTTTGCTCAGCAGTTCCACCTTCTGACACCGCTCCCGATTCCTGCCCGTCCAGGTAAACCCAGCCATGCGCCCAGGCCAGGCTCTGTCCTATTTGTGAGGGCGAGCCCTTTCTCTCCGTCCAGCCACAAGTGCAAGGCGCCTGCCTCCTTCATTTCCCTGGGGACTCCTCGGGGGCACAGTGGGTGAACTGGGAGGTGCTTCCTG
>NW_005359397.1:1110430-1152856 GCF_000412655.1 Myotis brandtii | reverse complement strand
GGCCTCAGATGCCCTGGCCCAGCCGGTGGGTGCGGCCCCCCGGCCCCATGCCCACACAGCACGTGCTCCAGGCTCCAGGAACGCATGCTCCAAGGCGGTGGGCGTCCAAACCCCTCCCTGTCCTTGCTCGCTGCCCTTTCTGTGGAGAACCCTCCTCAAGATGCTGGATGTGAGGAGGCTTAGAAACAGACAACCACCAACAAACGACAGAGCAGGCACCAAGCCTGGCACGGTGACCCTGCCTGGAGCTCCAGCCTAGTAGGTGCTCAACAAACCGGCTGAGGGGAGCAGCAGGCCCGTCTGCGGGGTCCTTGTGAGAGACAGCGGGGGTGGGGCAGGGGGCTATGGTGGGGTCAGCCTGGGACGAGGGATTGGGGTTCTTTTCCTTGCCTGTGGGGTGGGAACCTGTGACCTCAGGCTCGCTGACAGCACAGCCAAACCACCGAGCGCTCCTCGCAGACAGCCCTGCTGGAGGAAGCCAAGAACCATCCTCCCGCCTCCCCCGGCACCTCCCGGCAGGCTCGCCCTGCTCATGTCTTTTGTTTTTCTTAATTAAAGTAACGAGAGCCAGGATTCCGTCTCCGAAGGTGCAGCCTCGCGCCTGGATGTCTTCATTTTGGCTGTGCCGTTGGTGTGCCTGCCTGCGCTGGCAGCTGAACGTGGACCTCACGGGCTCAGTGGGGAGGAGAGCGAGGGGGGCCTGACTGACTGAAGCTTAGCCCGCTGGCCTCACCACTGCCTGGTCACCCCCAGCTTCCCACAAACCCTCGCCCCTCCCAAACCTTACAAGGCCCGTGGGTCTCCCCTCTGCGGACGCGGAGCAGCTGTTCAGGGCTTGGTGCCTGGCTGTGGCCCACGACTTTCTGAACTCCCTGCGGGGACTGCACACCCAGCCCTCACCCCTCCATCTAGGGAGCCTGTGCAGTTGTGCACAGGGAAACGTGGTCATCCCTTCTTGCGCCCAGGGAGATCTGCTGGGCTCTGTGGTCGGTCTGTGCTGGGCTGGACAACTCCTGCCCTTCTGGAGTTTCCAGCCTAAACTGGGGAGTGGGGAGGGCATTGTAGGCAGAGGCAAGACAGCCTGGGAGGGCCTCCTGTCCTCTCTGGACTCCTGTTGTCTCCCAGCAGACTGAAGGCATTGTCTGGGACCTGCAGACAGGGCACCGAGGAGTCCTGGGTAGTGCGTGTGGCTGTGTGTGTGTGTGTGTGTGTGTGTGCGGGCAGCGGGGCCTGGACTTGGGGCCCCTTCCCACCACTTCCCCTTGAGCTGTGTAGGTCACACTGTCCAGAAACCAGGCCCAGGCTGGGCAGTCACTGCCTGACCCAGGAATGAGCCTGGCTTATGGCTCTCTCTGTGTCTGTAAATAATGACTGCGCAGGAGCCCTGCGTGCGAGGGGGATGGCTGGTGTGTTATAGGTAGGAAGTCCAGGCCCAGCTTGCGGAGCCCGGGTCTGCCTCTGAGCCCTGCCCCTTCCAGGCGTCCTGGGCCCGACTAGGGGCTCCTGACCTGGGGGCTCCTGACTGGGGGGCTCCTTGGACGGGCTTCCTTCTGACACAGGGTCAGCTCTGCCCTGTGAGGCAGGGGTCCTCCCACCCTCTGTCCTGATTATGGGCTGTGTCCCCTCTCCTGTCCTCCCTGTCCAGGCCTGGGCCAGGCAGCAGGGCTGTAAAGGGGCCCTGGGTCCATCCAGACTGAAGGGCAGGTGCTTCGGGGAGGATGTGCCGGGTGAGGGACAGCGCGGCAGTCCCGCTGCTGGGAGGCAGGGAGAGCTTTCGCAGCCTGAGGCCTGCCTCCCCTCCCTCTCACGAATAGTCTGGCCACATTACTTCCTCCTCTGACATTCTGGAGTTTGGAGGTTAGAAGGGAGTGGGGCTGGGAAATGTGTGCTGGAGGCGGGACACCGTGAGTCCGGTCCTGGGAGGATGGTTGGTGCAGCGTGGAGGAGAAGTGCCCTATTCTGGACGATGACCTTGGCTGGGAAGGAGCCCCCCCTGCGCCCCGGCCCACACATGTGGCTGCTCCGAGGCCTGGCTCTGGACTGTGAGGGGCCAGAAAGGCAGACTGACTATCCATCTTGAGGAAGAAGCTGGCTCAGGGTCGGGGGTCGGGAGCTGGGGGGAGGGGAGTCTCTGGCTGTGGCCCAGGAGGGGCAGGGCAGCTGGCTCCAGGAGGGCCTCCTGCTCAGAGAAGGCTGCACCAGCTCCCTCCAGCTCCCCTCCTCCTGGCCCCCAGGGGTCCTTCTAAGGACACCAGAGGTGGAGAGGAGCAGGAACAAACACCAGCATGGAGCCCGGTGAAGTCCCTGGCCCTGGTCTCCGAGGTGTGGGATCCGCGTGAGGGGTGGGCTTGGTGGGCAGAGCACTGTACAGGCCGTCACCGCCGCTGCCACAAAGTCCCACCATCTCGGGGAGACCCCTTCTCCTGCCAATGCCCCCCCCCGCTCTGCAACAGCGGCCGCCCAGGGGATTGAGGGCAAACAGACCACGTGCACCGGCCTTGCCGGCTGCCCACACTACACATGTGTGCTTTGTCATGGGCACGACTGTCCCACCTGTGGAAAGGCCTGCCCTTCTTTCAGGTCAGCAGCCCTGGGGCCTGTCTCTGCCGGATGACGGGCACCGAGCTGATTAACGTGCAGAACAGTTCACGGTCACGGTAACTCGGAAATACTCGATCGCCAGTGGGTGCCATACTCGTGGGGGCTTTTACTCACAAGTGGGTGACAGTCAGTCTAGGGGGCCCCAAGTAAACAGAAACACAAGGTGCCCAAGACCTACCGGTCATGTCCACTTGCTCAGAGGTGGTTTGTAACAGCGCCACACGCCTTCCCAGGCACTCGACCCTGCCCAGAGGCAGGCAAGGTGCTGCTCCGGGCGGCTGGCGAGAAGACTGTGGTCCTGACTCCTGCACACACCACCCATCTCACTATGTGTGACCGCGGGCAAACCAGTTCAGCTTCTGGTTTCAATTTCCTCAATCCCGTCCTCCCTGGGCCCCGCAACCCCAGGCGCGGATGCTCCCTGATGCTTTGCTTCCCGCTCATGCAGGCGAGCCTCACTGACTTAGGCTGGTTGGCGGCCAAGGCGCTGAGGGAGAAGCGAACACCAGAGGCAAACCTGGTGAGGAGGTTCGTTCTGTGTCAGCTTGGCTGGGTCCAGCACCCCGTTAGCCGACCCAATGCTCATCTAGGCGTTGCTGTGACAACATTGTGAAGATGTGGTAACTGACTTTAGTAAAGGAGATCATTCCCGATGGTGTGGGTGGGCCTCGCCCCATCAGTTGAAGGACCTCATAGGCAAACAGCGTTTTCCCTGAGGACGAATAGATTCAGCCTCAAGACTGCAGCACCAGCTTCAGCCTGGGAGCTTCTAGCCTGCTGCCTGCTCTACAGATTTCAGACCCCCACGATCACAGGGGTCAATTCCTTGAAATAAACCTTTTAATATATACGAATATGTAGATCTTTAATATGTGCAATCGTAGGTTACGTGTATACGTATGTCTCCTGTTGGTCTGTTTCTCCAAAGAACTTTGACGGATGCTCCTGGGCTCAAGAATATTTTCAAAGAAATGTATTTGCTGCTTTCACGCTCTTTCAGCAAATACTACGGAGAAACAAATCATGCAGCCGACTTCCGTAAATGGAGACTCCTCCATTGGACTGCAAGTGCCTGCAAGTGCCCTGCCCGTGCGGTGAGGCACGTCTATTGGTCTTAAATATGTTCTCCTCGTCTCCACGGAGCCACCCACCCAGCCCCAGGTTCTCAAATCAGACTTGGTATCTCAGTCCCCTCTGTCCCCCCAGATTCATAAAAGGCAACCTGGAGTCAGGGATCCCAGGCCAAGCATTGATGAGGTACACTGGACTATGTATAGATATATATTTTTTAAATTTGACTGGTGTCTACTTTACTGCTCTGAGCAGATGATGTTCTTTGTTTATGAGAGAAATTAGGCCAAATTCAACTTTCCCACAGATGGAGAAGCCTGAATTATTTATCAGAGGCTCATGAATTTGGTTCTGGCAAATGGCAGGGCCGAGGGCGGCTGATTTGTGTTTCATTGTTGGAACAGCTTGATCCCAGCAGGTCCTGGGCCGTCCTGACGCAGTGCTGGGCCTGGCGGGCCCCGGGACTGGCTCAGGGCAGGGGGAGGGGGTGGCATTCCTTTCTCAGTGGCTTTTGCTGGACTCCACCGGTTCCCGAGGTCGGGGGTGGGGGCCCTGACTGGGACTTTGGCCACTGGGATGGCCGAGCTTTCCTGGGGCCCCCGTGGACCTGGGGGAGATGGTCATTGTAACTTGCCTTCTCCCACCAGGCCACTTCTTCCTTCAACATTGAACCGCAAGGCCCACTGGCAAACCCTTTTGTGAGGTTGGCTGTGCCTGGAGCTGAGCAAGCACCTACTGCGTGGAAGCCTGGCCAGGCTCCGCCGAGCACAGCAGCAGTGTTGACGAGAGAGTGGGCGCTGCCTTTGTCGGAGAGGCCTCAGGGGCAGGTCTCTCAGGGTGACCCAGGCCACCTCAGGTGCCAACATCACTCATGTTGCCTGAGCGCTGATCCTGGCCAGTGCTGTCCAGGTCTGGACGCATTTAGTCCTCAGACAGCCCTGTGAGCCAGGTCTAGAGACTGATAGACAACCCGGCCGAAAATGTCCAGGACCCCTGGGCCTGGTTCAGGAAGAGCTCCTGACCCTGCATGACTGGATCTGGGGGTTCCCTGGCATCAATTTGGGTCAGAAAGCCCCCAGCCTTGAAGGCACTTGCAGTCCAATGGGGATATACTGAGGGAAGCAATCCAGCATCCTTCTCACCCCACCACACACACAGGTGGCTCTCCCTCCTCGGGGGTGCAGGCTGCTCCCCAGCCTGGTCAAGATGGGAGCCTAGCATTTCCAGAGCTGAGCTGGCCTGCCTGGGGCCTGCACTGACCACAGCTCCTCCAGCCGTCCAGGTGTGTCACTCCCTGCCACGTCCTGCTCTCTCCTTGGGACTGTCTGGCCTTCAAACCTAACCCCGTGTGTGCCACTAGTTTGCTGGTGGCCTGGGACAAATCCTTGTGCCCCTGGACCTCATCCCTACCCAGTCCTCGGTCATCTGGGCTCCTTGTTTCTGGACTTTCCTTTCTTTTTTATTTCCAGGACCACCTGGAGGGGACGGGCCCCTTTCCATGGAACAAATGATTTGTGTGAGTGAGTAAGGAGGCTGCAGAGGCGAATGTGGAAGTGTTTGGTTTGAACCGTTTTAATTTGCATTCAAGTGTAATTACCATTGTCCTCAAGGTTGCCCGTATGGGAAAAGAGGCATTTGGGCCCCAGGTTGCTCATTTCTGTTTCTAAACGCTCCTTCTACTGCACCCGCCTGGGCTGCATGCCAGGTGACCCACCTCCTTCGGGCCAATGGAACTGCCCCTCCCCCTGCCCCCCTGCCCTGGCTCAGCATAGCTATCCTTCTCTCCTTCCCACAGATGGGGTGTAGGTGGGGGACAGGGTGGGGGCAGGAGCTCTTTGTCATTCTTTATTTCAACCAAGAGCCAGGGTCTGGGTGGGGGGAAGGGGAAGAGGAAAGACGATGAATAAGCGAACAAGTAAGTCAAAGTTCAAGGTGAAGGGAACGTATGAAGTTCACAAAGGACTTCCTTGTCCCTAACAGAACTGCATCATCGTCCCCCCCCTCCCCCCCCACTCAGTTTCTTCCACCCGGGGACTGGGACCTGCTCCTCCTCCAGGCAGCCTGGTGCCCCCCACCACCTACCAAGTTCAAGGTCTGTGCCAGGCCCTGCTCAAGGCCCCTCTTCAGGAGAGCGTTCCTCAACTCCTACCCCACCGCAACCTCATTCTCACACACCCTCCTCCGTGCACACACAGGCTCTGTGTGGGACGCATGGCCCCCCCCCCCAGTGGGGGAATGCTGGGAGGCACTGCGATTGGGGTACCCAGTGAAGAAAGAGGAGGGTAGAGAAAGATGCTTGTGCTAAGACAGCCAGAGTCAGGGAGAGAGACAGGGAGAGGCAGAAAGAGGAGGTGGGGGGGGGGCGAGCCAGGGAGCAGCACTTACTGGATTCAGTACAGTCCTGGGACAGCAAGTGATTTGGGCCTGAGTCAGCACGTTTCACCCATAAATTCTCAAGCATCTGCCAGGCCACTGCCCCACCCCCCGCCGGGAGCAGCCGGCTTCAAAGGGAGCCTGAGCAAAAGCCTCATTTAGCAAATGAGGAAAAGGTTTAAAAATATCACCAGGAGTCACCCTCCATGAAGGCGAGGCCACCCCTTCTCCTGCTGCTCTCCCCGCCCCTCTCCCAGCCAGCTAGGCCCACAAGGAAGGCTGGGACACATGGCTAGAGTGGAGGACTGGGGTAACAGGGTTTGCATGCGACGACGTGTGACACTATGTGACGTGGGGATGGTGTGGGGGTCACGTGTTGTTGGGATGGCTCATGTTGCTGTGCGGGCGTGTGACGGTGCAGAGGGTGAGACCTGGCCCACCTGGCTGTGCAGCCGCTGGGTGGGCCTGAGTGCTGGAGCTATGACACATGCGACCTCACAGGCGGGTGACGGGTGACACCTTGTTCCCACCTGGCAGAGCTGCGGTAGTGGGCAGAAGTGTGAGTGGCACAGTCAGCATTTCCGTAAATGCACATTCAAATGATGTGCGACGGGTCCTGTGGGTAAGACAGACGGACACTATGGCAGAGACAGGCGCATGGACCCTCTGGGCTGGGGCTGCTCTCAAGAAATAGGCCATCACTCCTCCTCTGAGAGGGTCTCAGCCACAGACCCCCAGCTGTGGCTCCAATTCTCATTTCCTGTCCTCTGAGGCTACTCGCCCACATCGGCCTAGGTGCCAATGGCCGGCCTTGCCCTGGCCTTGCCCCCGCCATAAGGCCAACTGCCCAGGAGGCAGAACCCTTACCAGGTGGCCAAGGGGGTTCAGAGCCACCACATTCTGCCCGAAATGGGATCTAGGTCACCGTCCACTGCTTCTGCATCCCCTCCCAGGGCCTGGCCAAGTCTCCATGTGCCTGTGTCCATTACTCCTCCAGAGACCTGTGGCCAGTGCAATCAGCTATATTCACAGACAAAACAGCTACAGCTCAACTCAGAGAAGTCAAGGCAGGCGCCTGTGGTCAGCCATGCGGACTCACCTCCCTCCTGCCTGCTCCCGACCTGCTCACAAGTCCACGAAGATGCAGGGGTCCCAGCCCCAAAGTGGGAGAGTTCTCTGCTCTCGGGGCCAGAATTTGAGTAGGGTGACTCTAGAATTATTTAAGTTTGTTTGCAGATGATTGGCTTGCCAACAAGGAGGATGGATGGGGCCTGGGGAGTGGAGATGGGGGAGGAGAACTGGGAAGCAGGGGTCTGGGCCGACCGATGGGCACACCTGCTGCCCAGGGAGGGCCCTCCCACTGCACATGCTCTAGTTCTCAGTGAGCTGGGCTCACGGGGGAATGGGTGGTGTCCCGAGAAGACTCAGCCACAAGAATGGCAACATGGCACCTCAACAGTCGACCCAAGGCACCTGACAGCCTGTACTTGTACAGCATCTCCGTGTGAGTCTGCCTTGGTGGCCACATACCGCCATCAACACATAATGTTGGGGTCAAGCCTTGCCCCATCCCTTGCACCGTGATTTTTCTTGCCCCAGTACTTTTATTCATTCTGCTTCACCCTCTAAAATGTCTTCCATTCGTCCCACCAAGCGCAACCTCCTTTACCTCGCCATCCAGTCATTTTCACTGACTAGTAAAATCTATTCATTTTACAGTGTTTTCTGCAAACTCCCAGGATTAAGTCTCTTCATGTGTAGGGAATTTCCTCGGGGGCGGGGGTGTGTTCTACTGACTGCCCAGGTCCAGACAGGCCCCAGTTCCTGCCTTTACCCTTCCTTGCTCTGCCCGGGCAAGGAGACCCAAAAGGTCTGAGAACCAGGATAAAGATGTATGTATCTCAGCACCAAGGCCAGCGAGGTCCGTCTCCATGTCCCAAAGTGCAGGTGAGCCTTTCTCTTTATAACCATCATTTACTTCATCTATGACATGAGGTTGAGAGCTTAGCACTGGCTGGGGTTTGTGGGGGGGCGGCAGTTGGGGAGGGTTCTAAGGTTACTTCTGGTCTTAAGAGATTCCTGTGGCTGTGTCTTTCCTTCTAAAAGGCAGCAAAAGTCTCTACCTGTTGAGGGAGGAGCCATAGGCTGGGTGGGGTGGGGGCTGGGGGGCAGCAGCTTGAGAGAGGAGAGAGTGCTCCTGCCAAACGTTAGCCGGGCTCCTGCTTCCTCGAACCCTCATCTGTCCCCGTCCTTCCCCTTCACACATCATTTCCATCACTTTAAGCCAGACATGGGGTTGGGGGGAGCTTCGGCCCCGCTCCAGCTGGGAGTGGAAAAATCCATCACGCACCTAACATATATTTTAAAATAACTTACACACATAACACCCCCACGCTCCCATTCCTGCGTCTCAGATCTGATTATCTGCAGCACGCTTTCTCTCTCTCTTTTTTAATAAAAAATTGCTATAAATCTTTTTGTCACAGAAGATATAAGATGCAGGTTTGCTGGAGAAACTGCCTGGCTGAGTTGTTTGGTAGTTGCTCTGGTGCCCTGCTCTGGTTTTTTTTTTTTTAACCTCCCCTAGAGCTCAAGCTGACTTTCCAAGAAGATGAGAGTCAAGGACAGCTGTCCCTGGTTGGCGGGAAAGATGTTCCAGGTGTGACAATGCCCATCCCGCTTCTACCCAGGTATCCCACGCACGCTTCCTACACTTGGTCGGTGGGACCCGGGGAGGGAGGGGAGATGCGCCGGATAAGCCCAGGTGAGAGCGCATTAGGAACACCCATTCCAGTCAGAACCCTTTGCCTTCCATATATGTCCCCCTTCTTCTGGCCTAGACTGACCATCACGTGCGAGGGGCCTGCTGGGAATGGGGGCCGGGGATGGGGTGCTGGATGCTGCTGTTGGGGGGCACAAAGGATCTGTACGATAAATAATCCCCAGATGGACAACTTGGAAGGTGACTTTGCTGGGAAATTGTCCCGATACACCTGACCCGTTTGTCACCTAGGCCACAAAGCACTTTGAAAGGAGACCATATTTCCTCAGATGCTCCACTGGGGGTCGGGGTGGGAGAGGAGGCACCACGGATGGTGCCTCCAGGCCTTGATCAGAGGTGGATCTTAGGGGTTGCAGGCTGGGAAGGTCAGGCAAGGTGTTATGGGGTGGGGAGGGGGATGGGGTGAGCCAGGGAGTGGAGGTGCACATATCTGGGGGTGGTAGTAAGAGATCAGTCGGAACAAAATGGAAACTTAGAAGGGCTGTGACTGGTCTGAGCATCAGTTCATCCCTCCAGGAAAGGTGGGATGCCAGGCCTCATGCCGATACACCTTGGGAAGGTGTGTGGTTTAGTGAGAAGGTAATCTTAGGGTTGAATACATCTGCCACTTACACTTCTTTGGACCTGAGCCATTAATCCTACATCTTTGTGCCTCAGTTTCCTTCCCTGCACGACGAGGATGATGACACTGTCTTTACTAGCGCTATGGGGATACATAGACTGCTCTCCCAGGGACTCTCCGCGATGTTGGCCTGCTTCCCAACATCGCGCCAGAGAGGGTGCCGCGGGTCTGTTCCAGGACCCGCCAGGCCCTCCTTACAACAAGGCGGGTTTTGCCAACACAGAATAAGATGCTGAGCAAGACACAGCGCTGCCCAGCCACCCTCCACCCCCACCCCCCATCTCATCATCTCCAGGGCTGCTGCCAGAGGAGATGCATTTATTTGTATTTAATAAAATCCAGTCGTGTGGCAGTTTATGAATTACAGGGTAATGCAAAGGATGGCTACCAGATAAATGTATATGTATGTGTGTGTGTCTATATATACACGCATGCACACGTTTATTGGGATTTTCAGGCTCACTGTGTTATTAATCTGATTCAGAGCCTGCAGCCGGTTTAATATATTAAGTGAAATGGCAAGTCTTTCTGTGTCTCCCCTCCTCCTGCTCCCTGCCTTCTGTCTGCTCTCCAGGACAACACCATGCATATGCCATATTCGATTCCATTTTGGTCCTGTTCTGATAAGCAGGAGATTAAATAATGAATGAGATTCCCATTAGCTCAATTTTTTTTTTTGGCATATTTCAGGCAACCTTTTCCCTTTTTAATTAAATCGGCTCGGTACCGCAGAATATTTTTACATTGATTTGGAAGAAAGGGATTTTTTAAAGGCCTGGCTACCCTGACCTCCTGTGTGTACCAAAACTTGCCCGGCACAGAGTATCCACGAGGGAAGGTGGCTGGGGTGCAGGTGGAGGGCAGAAAGTGAACGTGGCGAAGACCTGACCTCGGGCTCCCTCGATGTCCCCTCGCCTGCCTCACTCCTCTCTCTCCCGTTCCAGGTCTCTGCTCTTAGACTAATGGGCTTGGAGAGACACGGGCTCCTTTGTTTTTATTAGAAAGCAGGACTACTCATTGGGATGGTATCCCACCAAGATAAGACTTACCCCTCAGGTGCCCCGGCTTTGGGGAGCCTCCTGCGCTGAGCTCAGGCAGCTGCCTTTCTCTCAGGGGGACCAAACCCACGCAGGACTGGACCCGCACTCCACCCTTTCGAAGGACGGCCCGAGCGACCCAGAGCCCAAGGTCCCGAGAATCTCACTCCTCACCACGCCCTGTCTACACAGGCGGCTGCTCTTCTGCCTGCTTTTTAATGGAAAAATAAAAAAAGGTTTTTTTCCCCCAGGGGGGTGGATATGAGAGGAGGGGCTTGGAGAGTCCACGTGGGTTTGGGAAATCCAGAGGCCTCATCACACATCACGTTGTGACTCTTCCCTTGATCCAGAGGTGGAGGCTGAGTGTGGAAGACCCAAGCTCCAGACTCCTTTCCCTCCGGGCCCGTCTCAGGATTCCCAGGTCCCTTTACGGAGTCTCAGCGATGCATGAGGCAGTGCTAGTGACATGCAAACCGTCTCAACAACACTTCAGGCAGGTGTCATCAGCGCTCCCACCGAAGGGACCCTGGGGCTCGGCACCCCGTCACCTGTCCACAGGCCACAGCTAACAAGTACAAATCTGGATTCAGGCTGCGGCCAAATCTGGGGCACACACCCTGTTCCCCTGCTGCAGGCCTGGCTGGGGGTTCCCACAGTCTAGCCCTTCCCATGCCAGGTCCCCACTGCTTCCTGCTCCACGGTGCTGGGGTGTCTCTGTCCCCTTCTCCGGCCCACACCCCTCAGCTCTGGGCTCGGCTGGGCTCAGCGAAGGCCTGGGTCTCTTGGCTGTGGTGAATGAATTGAGGGGTTGGGGCTGCACAGTGGAGGGGGGACGAGGAGTGTCTGGGAGTGGCCACAGTCAATCCTAGTCCTGACTGGGCCGGTCTGGGCGGCGGGGGGAGAGGTCTGTCTGATTCCCCGTGGGACCCACGGTGCCCAGGGCTCAGTGCACATGGATGACTGACTGTAAGTGAAGGCTGAGGGGGCTGGGGGCTGGCTCTCTTCAGACATCGAGGGGCGGCCATGCAGAAGAACAGGAGCCTGACCTACATATCTCATGTCCAGGGACGTGGCTTTCCCCAGAGATGTGATTTCCCACTCGAACTAACACTTTCCCACGGGCTTCTAGAGATGACTGGACAAACCCAGAATGGGGTTGGCACCTCTTGCCCCCGGCTGAGTGCCCCCAGGAGCTAGGGTGGCGGTGCATAGTGGGTGGTAGGGGGAGGGTCCACCCCCTGATGTAAGGCACTGATGCCCACGGAGGGGCGCACTGGGTCCTGGAGGCAGCTCATCGAGGGTTGAGTTGGGAGGAATTCTGGGTTATCACGGTCCCCTGGGGAAGCTTCTGGGTGGGGCCGGGCAGCTGGGCCTACACAGGAGGTCACCTGCATCCAGGACCTACACAGCTGGGCCTACACAGGAGGCCACCTGCATCCTGTAAGCAAGCGCCTCAGGCCCAGCTAACTGTGCCGGCTGATCTCGCTCACACCTGGCCCCTCAGGATGCCCTGATAGGAGGCCAGGCTGACCCAGCCCCGACCCTGCCATGGAGGATCAGGAACCCTAGGATGGGGCTACATCCAGGAAGGGCCAGATACGGAGGGTAAAGTGGACAGGTCCTCCCAACCCTCCCTACCCTGTGGCAGTGCACAGCCAGTGATAGGGAGAAGGGGGGAAGGGGGGCTGAGGGGTGTGATGGGTGGGGGGACACAGTTAGCAGGCACTGGGGATCCACTCTAGGGGACGTGACTCAGTTTACAGGATGGCTTCTTGCTTTTCCCTGCCCAGGCCTAACACCGTCCATCCCTGGCTCCCTCTGGGCAACCAAGCCAGAATCTGCTTTAGGAAGCGACCCTTCAGGAGAAGGGAGTGCTTTGGGGCCATGCGTCCCTCTGGGCGGAGCCAGCTGCCCCCGGACCCCTTATGAGGTTTTGGTTGATGTCAGTTTTGGGGATGAGAAAGATTGACGAGAGTGTTGGAGGCAGAAGTGACCTCGGGGCCATTTTCAGGGGTCGACTAGACAAAGAAGCTGCCGCTCCCCGTGAGATGCACCTAGGTCCTTGGGAGAATGTGACAGGTGAAGGACAGAGAAGGCGACAAGCGGAGCGGGCTGTGGACCCCGCCCTGCGTCCCTGGCAGCCGGACTCACACAATCCCTGGCTCCCGTTCCAGGTCCAATTAATCTACCCTCCCGTCTCCTTCCTTCTCCGGCTCCCGAAGACAAGGGAAGGAGAGTGTGCCCTTTTGGCTGATGCCTCTGCTGAATTATTTGAGAGATGAGACTTTAAATGGATGTTTAAAGGGCCAGAGGCCCAGGCCTCCGTTCCTGGGCCTGCAGGTCCGTGCAGGCAGCCCCTGCCCTCTGCCCATCCCCAGTGTGCTCGTGTACATGTGTTGGCATCCTGCACACATCCGTGCCAGCACATCTCTGCACACAGGCCCCTACACAGCTTGGACGTGTGTGTACATGTTGGGAGGGATGGATGTGGCATGTGAAGGCTCTGTGTGTGCCCAGCAATTGCCGTTTTTGTGCCTGCGTTCTGGCACAACTGTGTGCTTCGGGTGTGCTTGAGCTAGCACGCTCTAGCACGCTCCCCGACCTGAGCAAAGAGGAGGAGAGTGTGCAAGTGGCCAGATACGGCATGTGCCCACGAAGCCCCTGCCAGGGGGTTGGCATGATGGGAGCCGGCATCTGGGGTACTGCTCCCTTGCTCCTGGGCATCCAGGCACAGGGAGAGCGGCTGCTGTTCCACAGACAGAAACCAAGTTGCCTGCATTTTAAGGAAAGAGTCTTGAAATTAATTCTGAGGTCAGAATCTAAAAGAGAGAGGGAGATATGTGCGTGTTTCTGTGTGCATGTGATTGCATGTGTGAAACTGTGAGTTTGGGGAGCCTGATTCACAGTAGCCACTGGTTCCTGGTCATGTGTGTGTGTATGTGGGGGGAATTTCCGTGTAAGTGTGTGTGTGTGTGTGTGTGCACGCGCATATACACAGGCGCGTGCGCGCACACACACGCGCGCGCCATGTCTCTGTGTGTAGTGTTTCCGTGTATGTATGGTGTGCCTCTGTGCATGTGTGGTGTCTCCGTGTATGTGGTATCTCCCTGCGTGTGTATGGTGTATCCGTGTGTGTGTGTGTGTGTGTGTGTGTGTGTGTGTGTGTGTGTGGAGAAGGAGGAGAATGGAGGTCCAGCTTCAGCCAAACCATCTCCAGGAGCCAAGGCTATGGGCAACTTGTCCACACAGGCTGCTGCTGCCCCTTCCTTCTCACGCTAACCCCTGAGTGGGTGAGGAACTCTGGGAACTGATGGGCATTTGAGACATAACACACCTGAGATCCTCCAGTGCCCACAGGTTCAGCCAAGTTGCAGGTCTCTGAAGCCCGGGAGAATGGCCAATGCTGAAGCAGAACTCTCCCAGGGCCAGAGGTGAGCACCAGAACTGCAGCTGATGGAGAAGGGTGGCCAGAGGGGGCAGAGCAGAGGCTGGGCTGCCTGGGGAGCTGGCCTGCACCCTGTGTGTCTGCGTCACAGTCCTCAGGACTAGTTCAGCAACCATGGCTGCTTCACTCCCATCCAGGACAAATGCCATGGCCTCCCCGCTTGCCACTGTGTCTCCACGTTCCATGGTCAGGGTGACAAGAGACATCCTCCTGTCCACCTCCTCCACGGAGCAAGTCCTGCCCACTCAGCACCCCTCTCTTTGCTGTTGCTAGTGTTTTTAACTTATCTCTCATTCCCGTGATACTGATCAACCATAGGCACTGCCTGCCAGCCAGGTGCCAGGGGATGAGTTAGGGCAAAACCACATAAAACCTCAGAGTCTGCCTCATGAACTTCAGTTCAACCCATACAAGTTCATTGAACGTTCACCGAGCGCCTGCTGTGGGTTAGGTGCCGAGGGTCACTGCTGGATGCTACCTTCCTGCACAGAACTTACAGCCTGGCCCAGAGAGTGCTAACGATGTGGTTATAAACCAGAGTGGCTGGTGCTCTCTGAGGTACAGAGGAGCTGGTTGGAGCACGTAGGAGGTCTCCAGGCTGGGGTTCACTGGGACATCCCACTCAGAGTAGAAACTTCTCGGGTGGGGGCAGGGAAAGCGCTTTTCTTCTTGCTATCACTGCCACAGTCCTTAGTTCAGGACTTTGGGGTTTCATAGGGTAGAGACAGATGGATGTAAGGATGAATGGCTGCATGGATGGATGGACGGATGGTACCTGGATGTCACTGCTTCTGTCACACCCTGCCTCTTAGCTCTGGAAGCCTGGACTGGTCAAGCGGGTGAGAGCTCAGTGCTGAGGGCTAGCAGCACACTTACCGCCTGGCCACGGCTCACACCAGGCCATGGGGGATGGGCCGGGGAGGCTCCCTCCCAGCCAGGCTTTGCACACACAGTGCTGGCTGGCTCCTCAATCATGCCTTTCCAGCTAGCTGCTCCTGTCACAGCACATCTTGTTAGCCCTGGAGGCTCAATGAAATGGAAATTCATGTTTAAATTTAAAAACAACATATTGACCCTGGGAGCCAGCGATGTCTACATTTTTAATAACTTACTCGGAATGAAGGCTTGGATGAGCGGGCGTGTTTCTTTGTGTCTGTGTGTCACGCGTGTGTGTTTTATGGGGTGCATTTCTGCATTTGTTGACGCGGGTGTCTATGGCAGCTTCACCTGTGTCTGAGTATCTCTGTGTGTGCGGGGGTGGGTGTCAGCATTTCTTCTGCAGCCTGTGGGTTTCTCTTTGTGGTTCAGCTGTGACGGGTGTGTGGTGGGTGTGTGGGAAAGGTTTCATTTCTTTAGGTTGTGTTCGGATAAAGGGGCTGGAGACAGGTGAACAGGACAGGGGGATAAGACAATCCTTGCTCCTGCCCCTCCGTGCCCCTCTCCCATGGCATCTGATCTGGGGGTCTAGCTCCCTGTTCTGCAGTTTCTCTTGTTTTGTTTTTAGTTTTTTATTACTGTACTTGATAAGTTTTATTAAAAATTTTTATTTATAAAATTTTTTGTCCCTCCATAATTGTTTAAAATATGTTTTTATTGATTTCACAGAGGAAGAGAGAAAGACAGAAACATCAATGATGAGAGAGAATCATTGATTGGCTGCCTCCTGCATACCCACACTGGGGATCAAGCCCACAACCAGGGCATGTGCCCTGACTGGGAATTGAACTGTGACCTCTTGGTTCATAGGTTGATGCTCAACCACTGAGCCACGCTGGCCGGGCCCTCCCCACTCAAGTCCTACAGCTCACAGAGCCCTGTTCCTCCTCTCTAACAACCCATCCTCCTCCCTTCTGTATGCTGCCCTCTGGTGTGAAGGAAGAATGATGGTCTGGTGCTCTGGGGGCCTGGGATCTGACCCTGTGTAACCAGCTGTGAGGTCAAGCTAAATGTTTAAGCTCTTTCTGTACCCCAGGTCTCCTTTGTAGGGTGAGGGGCCACAGTAAGGCCCCCAGAAGGCCCATATTAAGGATCTGTCAGCTGTGATGCTATGATTTCCACTCTTCATCCCAGTGGTACCACAGGAATCCTACTTCAAGCACACTCAGTGTCAGGTCATTATCGCTTCCTTTCCTGCTCTCCAATCCAATGCAGCAGAGATGGACACCAAGGCCAGGCACACAGCCGGGACTCAGCAGACATTGTTCATTGGCTGAAAACAGCATGATGCCAGTTTCACGCTTCTTATTTCCCCATCCATCCATCCATCCATCCATCCATCCATCCATCCTTCTATTCATCCATCCATTTGTCTACTCAACTGCCCACCCTTGCACCTATCCACCTATCCTCTATCCCCTCACTCATCTACAAATACATCTATGTACCCACCCTTGTATCCATCCATCCATCCATCCATCCATCCATCCATCCATTCACTCATCAATGGTTTTGTTGTACAAACATTTCTTTCTTTCTTGTTGTATTGAAAGATATAGGAGACACTTTCCATTCTCGAGATGCTTGCAGTTTATTAGGAAGATGTTAAGTGAAAAACGGTATAAAAAAGAGCCAGAGTCCTCTGAGGAGGGCTTGCAGGAAGAGACAACAAGTCTGACTGTAGGATCAGGAAAGGTTTCATGAGTGAGGTGTTAGCTGAGCTGAGTCCAGAGGGCCAGATGGGTCAACTAGAGAAGGAAGAAGACCAGGAGGGGGTCCTTCCAGTGGTAGGCACCTGGAAGGCGTGTTTAGAGAAGAGGGAACCACCTGGCTTGTCTGGTGTGCAGTGAACAAGTAGGGGGCAGGAGTGAAGAAAATCCAGCCCAACCACCTGTCATGGCCTAGAGCACGTTCTTCTCATTACCCCTAGGACAAAAGCACAGAGGGGGTGTCACAGGAAACTTGGTGCAGGATGGCTGAGTGTCTGGCTCAAGTCACCCAGCAGGTGTGAGGCAAAGTAGGGACCACAACTCAAGGCTCTGAGCTCCTCCACCTGGGGTCTTCTTCCCAAAGGTAAGACAAAGAGCCTTTCCTAAAAGTTTTCTTAAAAAGTCTTACTTTTTTAACTTCCAGAGTCGTGGGAAGGGGTCTGTGAGCACTTTGTTTCTATTACCTATTGAAATTTGACATAATGTCTGGCAGTTCCCCCTTAATATTCTGTTGTATATGGAGCCTGACGATTTCCACCATTGAATGTGACAGGTTGGGAAGATTAAAAAGAGGAGCTAAACTAGCAGCAGTTGGAGATGAGGAAAAGTAGCACATTTATGAATAATTTCAGCTGAATCCTCACAACACGACACTCCCTGGACAGAACACATTCATTATCTTATTCACCACGACTACTGCAATATTAGTGATTTGTTACCGAATCAATTATTAATTCATACAGGAGAACGGGGCTCTGTCACTTAACTCTTCTCTGAATGCTGGGCCCAGGGTGGGCCAGGGAGGAGGAAGAAGCCAGATTTAACCTTCATTCCCTTGTTTGGTCTCTTCTAGAGCATGGAAGGATAGTTAAGGGTGGCGGCAAGTGGGTAAGAGGTCGGGTTAGGGGAATTGTGTCATGCCCTCAAAGCTCTGGCTTGAAACCACAGACACTCAACACACCAGAGTAAAGCACAGCCCAGCAATCTGTAGGGGCCAACTGAGGCCATCATCCATCCATCCATCCATCCATCCAATTTATTGCCTGCCATTTGAAGTGTCTGACTCGAATAATTTGCTCTTGCCTGTAATCCTCCCTCCTCCAACAACCCATGCAAATCCTCTCAATCAGAGCCCAGCTCAAGTGCTCCACCTCCAGGACCCTGTTTCTCCTGCCCTGGAATTCCCCCACCCTCAGCTTGAGGCAGATCCACACTTGACCCAACACAATTTTCATGTGAGTTCCTTGTCTCCTTAGCCTAAGATTCCTCAAAATATCTTGGGACCTGCTTTGTATCACCTGGTCTGCTCTTTAAAAAGGATGATGCTAGAGCCCCACCGCACATACTGAATCAACTCTGGGGCTGGGGTCCTGGAACCCGCCTTTTAAAAGAGGACACAGGGGCTCCTTGGGCGAACTGCTGAGACAGCCCAGGAGGCCCCTCTGTCTTTTCATGCATCAAGTCCAGGGTTGGGCCCTCAAGTAGCTGTGGGGCTATGGGATCCAGCGTGTTAATGGACTGTGGCCTTTCCCTCTCTCTTCCTCCTTACTCCGCACGCACATCCCTTGTCGCACCTGTTCTGTGCTGAGGAGGCAGAAATACAGAGTTCTGAAATCAGAAAGACTCAGAAGCAAGGCAGGTCGAAATGCAAGGGGCAGCAGCGTCTCCCTGGGGAACAGAGAGGAGAGGAGGAAGGGAGGAAAGAGAAGAAGAAAAAGGATAGATGAGGGATGAGGAAGAATGGGAAGAGAAGAATGGGAGAAAGTGAGTGAAAGAAAAATATTAAAGGAAGAAAGGAAGGAAGGAAGGAAGGAAGGAAGGAAGGAAGGAAGGAAGGAAGGAAGGAAGAAAGAAAGGAAGGAAGAAAGGAAGGAAGGAAGGAAAGAAAAATGAAAGAAAGAAATAGAAGATAAAGAAGCAGCCTCTTCCTGTCTCGTGAGGCCACTCTTAAACCCTGGTGAGCCCACGTGGTTCCCGCCTTCTCCGGTCACTTATGGACAGAGAACCTGTGGACTGGGCTCCCGGGAGGAGGCGGGCAGTCTGGGAGCTGGTTGTGGGGGTGAACACGCCCATCCACAGGGATGGCTCACGATGAGTGGGGAGGAGAGCAGGCTGCTACCGCCAACCACTCCCTCCTCATGGCCATCTCCTTTACGGCCAAGTGGCCCAGAGACAAAGCCCTGGATTTCCCCGCGTTTCCATTCTCCTTGCCTGCCTACCTCTATGACCTGACCTGTGGGCAAGTCTCCTTTTCCCCAGGCTCAGGTCCCTCCCCACATCTTCCCAGGACCCTGCCCAGAACCACAGCAAACCCAGCGGAGACCTGAGGGCGGGTCCCACAGTTATCTAGTGAGCTGCTTCTTGCAATGTCAGTAGGGCAGGGTTACAGAGCCATCTTCACAGGGACCAAAATGCCCACTCTGATCCTAATCTTGGCCACCTCCAGACCCTGCCAACCCCACCCAACGTCCTGTGGCTGCTGTCAGGCCCTCTGGGCATCCCATGTCCCTGCAGAGGCCGCTCAGAGCTAAGACCCACAGAAGGGCGGGGTAAGAGATGTCACCTGATCACATGAGTTGTGTGGTTGATGGTTTTTCTGCAGGATGGTCTGAAGAGTGTTTTGGGGACAATCAAGCCCCAACTTCCTTTGCTCTTACACCTCAGTTCAACACCTGGCACCTGTCCACCCCCTCAGTGTGCCTGATCACCTGGAAGCGCCACCAGAAAGAAACACCATGGAAATTCACCTCTCCTTCAGGGCCACATGGTCTGACCAAAGGCCCCAATTATGTCCCTTCCTGACCTCTCCTCTGTCCACTCCACATAGAGCAGAAACGCAGAATATAACCATGTAATTCGGGAAGGTGAGCAGCCCCAGTGCCCAGCTCTGCTGGTGGTAATTACTGCTGGATACACAAACCAGAGGGGAACTCTGTCGAAAATCTTATCACTATGCTGTGCGGAGTTTCCACTTTGGTCAAGTGTGGGCAGGTCTGATTCACATGGTGTCGTGAACCCTGAGCACTCGGCCCGGCCCACTCTGGGCGGCTCTGCTCTTTCCTCCTCGGGACCACCAGCCCTCTGAGCTCCAAGGGCAGTTCCAGCTCTTCCCCCACCACAATCTCTTTGAGTCACAGAATTTTCAAAGCGAAAGAGATGTTGAAGACCATCGACCCCAACGCTGGGAAGAGCAGCAAAAGGTGGGTTCTGCTCGACTCCTCTGGGTGGCTCTTGGCCTCTCTTACATTTTCCTCATTTCCAAAACTGAATGTGGGATAACATATATTCTACCTGTCTCATAGGGTTTCTGTGAGGATAAAAAAAATTGCAAAGCACCCCTCAAACAGGAAGAAGGTCATTTGAGAGAAGTAATGGCCGTAGAGATTCAGTAGCTTGCCCAAGGCACACAGCTTCTCCCATCATTGAGAGGCGCCTGCTTTAGTGAGCACCAGGCCTGAGCAAAGGGTAGGTGCACTTGACAATTCCTTCTGGAAGGCTCTGCTGGCTTTTCATGCTAACCTTATGTCTAGCATAGAGCTGGTGCACGAAGAGCAGAGGGGAGGGTGGAGGGGACCTGCTGGATCCTTTGACAGGGGTCTGGCAGTGAGCTCCTGGGGTGCAGGGCCCCGTTGTCCCCCAGCGCGGGCACTGTCCTATTCCTTTCATTGCCTCAGCCCCTAGTGCAGAGCTAGCACCGGGAGGGGCTCAGTCAATGTGATGGAACATATAGGCTAATTGCTAATCAATATTGGTTTTACTTTCCTGTGTGTGAGCACATGGGTTTACAAATAAATTGCACCTTTAAGTGATGAAGCTGCATTTCTTTACAATGATCCCAGAAGTATCTCCATGGTTGAAACTCAAGAGAGATGTACTGGGGAGGGGGTTAGTCCCTCCGGAATGTTCTTCTTGGGGAACCTCAGCCACTCTGTGAATCAGGAGAACAGGCCGGGGAGAAGGGGCCAGGCTGAGGTCCGTGACCTCAGAGAAACCTCCTACCCGGGCCCCTGCCTCTGAGCTGCCTGGAGTTGGAATGGGGGCCAAGCCTGAGAAGGATTCACTGAATCCTGGGAGACGCTGGAGCCCCCATCCCACCCTTCCTGGGGGGGAGGAGTCAGGGAGAGGGACCTTGGGGTAACCACTGGTCAGACGCCCAAGGAGCTGCCTCAGGGTGCGGTCCAGGTGGAGAGGTGGCCAAGGCCTGGAACAAGTAGGTAGGTTCCACCCCTGCTGGTCAGGAAGTCAGTGGGCCATCCTCTCCCTGAGGGTGGAGCTGGGGTAGGGGCGACAATGAAACCCTCAGGCACCAACAATAGAGGACTCTGGGGAAGACAGGGGTCCATCCTATATGGGGAAGGTCCCTACAGGATGGTTTTAAGGATAAATAGAGCAACAGTCCTGCTGGGGTTCTGGCCCACCTGTTCCTCCTCTCGAACCCCTGGGCCTGAGGCATGGCGGGTTTACAGTAAGGATTCCGGGGCCGAATCAGCTCTGTGGTGGCACAGGGTCCCCAGGAGGGGCGTCCTCTGTGACTCAGGGCTTCTTGCAGCTGCACCTCAGGCTCATGTGAGCCATCTGCTCCTCTGACCCAGAATCACAGTGACCCAGCAGCCTGCCCCTGCCAGGAGGAGAGGGAAGGGCTTGGGGTGGGTGAGTGCGCGGGCAGACTGAAGGCATCCAAGCCCTGCCCTTGCTAAAAGAGGCTGCTGGAGTGAGGGGACAATGGCCCTCAGATGGGGAGCTGCCCAGATAATTCCAGGCCAGCCCCCATTGCCGTCCAGCCCCAGTCACCTGCTGGGAGCAGAGTGAGAGACTGTGTGGCCTCACAGTTAGGGATGCATGCCCTGTGGATGGAGGTCAAAATCCTGGCTCCATCCTCACTGGCCACGTGACTCTGGGCAGCTGCTTCACCTCTGGGCACCTCAGTTTCCTTACCAATAAAAGGGATGAGGGCACCTCGCCCCCGGGGCTATTAGGAGTGAATGGAGAGTGAGTGTGCCAGCTGAGCATGAGGAAGGCTGCAGGGACAGGAACCCTCAGGGAAGGCTTGTGTGGGAGGTGGGACTCCAGCTGGAAGGCGAGAGGGAAGTGCCTGGAGCTGTGTGAGCGAGGTGTGGGGGAGGGGCAGTGCTGGAAGCACTGGGGGTGCTATGTCCCCCACCCCTGCCCCACGCCCTGGGCCCAGGTGAAGATGATCTGGAGATGTTCTGTCCAGCAGGACGGGGGTGGGGGGGTGGCGTGCAGGGTCCCCAGCTCCTGGAAGAGAGCAGGGACAATGCTGTTCCCTGAACATGAGGGCTGGGCCTGCCTAGTGGTATAATTGCTTCAGCCAACAGGTAGGAGCTTCTTGAACCCCATGCAGGGAACTTCCTGAGCACAAACCGCCAGCCAGGTGCACCCACCACTGACCATGAAAAGTGCTCTCCAGCGCCCGCATTGACCCAGGCTCCCATCTCCCAGGGCTCTGCCCCCCTCTATCTCAACCTCTGGAGGCCTGTGAGGGACCAAAGGTCCCGCCTCTCCCCAGTGAGAGCCCCATGCCCTGCCCTTTGCCCAGTTCTGCTCCTACAAGTAAGGACATGGTTTGAACCCAGGATACCCCAAGTCTCCTTAGCCAAGGTCCCCCTCCCCAAACTCACCCTTTTCTTCTTTCTTTTTTTTTTTAAAATGATTGGATGTGCGTTTAAAAAAATAATTCTAAATTGATTTGAGAGAGGGAGAGAGAGAGAGAGAGAGAAGGGGAAGAAGGGAGAGGAAGAGAATGAGAGAGAGAAACATCGACTGGCTGCCTCCTATGTGCCCCACACTGGGGAATCAAAGCAGGAACCGAACCTGCGACCTCTTGGTGCACAGGATGACACTCAACCACTGAGCCACACTAGCCAGGGCTCTTTTCTCACCATCTGATCCAAGTGTAGAATCTGCTGGATCTTTGGTCCTGATCCTCCTACCTCTAACCCCATCTTCTCCCTCCTAGCTCTCTCAGGCCTACCCTCATTCTACGAAGAGCTCCCCAGCCTGAGCCGGGGTGGGGGCAGGGATCTCCCTGGGTCCCCAGTTTGTAGAGGTGGGAACTAAGTTCAGAGGACTGAGCAGGAAGTGTAACGGGCAAGGCTGTCACCAGAGCTCAGGCCTCCACTCCCAGGCCGAAGCTCTCCGCTCTGCCCACCTTCTTTTCTTCCCTGGGCTCTGGCTGGCCAGCCTCCGGGGCTTCTTAAATACAGGGCCTCATCACAGGGCCCACACAAAGCGTTCGTCTCTAACCACGTCAGCACATCCACCTCTGCCTGTGATGGAGGAGGCAGCCCCTGGAGCCCGACCCGAATGTTCCTGCTCTGATTAACGGCCACCCCCTGCTCTCCATTGTGTCATGTGTGTGAGTCATGTCTCCCCAGCCAGACAGTGGCCTGGCCGCCCGCCGCCATGGCCACGCACTCCCTTCTCCAGAGTCCCCATAGCCTCAGCGCACAGTGGGGACCCAGGGGGACATACTGACCGATAAGTGGCTTGGAGACTCAGGTGTGAGCATGACTGAGGCCGACCTCTGCTCTGTCTGTAGAGAAAGGGGCTCAGGGAGCAAATGAACCCTCAGTCCACCCTGGGACCGTCATGTGCAGCCTATGCAATGTGAGCCGTGAGACGCCTGATGTGAAGTTAAGCCTTCCACAGTCAGCGTGGATGAGCATGGCCTCATTCTCTCCGGGAAGGCAATCCTCACACCCCCTCCGGTCCCCCACGCCGGCGTCTTTTTAGAAAGTGGCAGAGTGTGAGCAAACACGGAGAAAAGATATTCCTGGGTCCTCGCCTTGGGGAATTCTCACTTTCAAAAGCCAGTCCTTCGCATCTAACTCCAAGCCCTCTGCTGCAGAAATGCCATTCAGTTGCCACGCTGTGGGAAACAAATTGCTACCATGAGACAGATGGGGAAACTGAGTTTAGGGGGCAGGGGATGTCCCCAAGACCCCAGACAAGGTTCGGGCCTGAGCAGCATCCCTTTGTCCATCTGTGAGTGAAGCGGGTGGGGAGGGAAGGCAGCCGCCCGCCGCTGGGATGGCCAGGCAGTGGCAAACCTGGTGGCCCATCAGGAAAAACCCCCACCTTTTCCCTGCTCCGCCTGGGCGGCCTGTGAAACAAGCACAATATTTACCAGGAGAAAAAATAAGCTTCTTGGTCCCCAAAGCCCCCTTCACTCACTCCTGTACTTTTGATTCCAAGCCCCTGCCCTTAGTAAGTGCACGACGCACAGGAAGTCATCCCTGGAGGGCCAGGAGTGAGTGAGGCGAGACTGAGGCCTGGAGGAGGGAGCCGCTGTACCTGAAGAAAGGGAGAAAGAATGTGTGCCTTATGCATGGGGGGTGGCGAGTGCGAGTGTGAGTGTGTGACTGTGCGTGGGCGTGCGCGTGAGCGTGAGCGAGAGCCTTGTGTCTGGGGATGCTGCCTTTGACAACTGCCCTGGTTACACTCATCCCACAATGACGCCTGCCATGAAGCCTGCCATGTTTTGCCATGGAAACCGTCCAGAGACCACCCCCGCACCTGATTTTCTCAATGGACAGCTTCCTAAGTCATCCCTTGCTTTATTCTCCAGAGGAAATGACCCACAAGGGCTCCCGCTCCTCCCAGCTTCTGCCATGAGCACTGCCCTGGCCTCTCCTCGGCAATTCACAGGTGGCCCAGTGCCCATCCTGCTGCCTCGTGTTCCCCAGCTGCTTTCTCTGCCACTCCATAGGGCTGGGGAGGCTGCAGGAGCGGCGGTGCACCCAGGAAATACCCTGCTACAGTGCTGGGAGCTCCAGAAGGCGAGCGGGGGTGGTGGGGGGGAGGCTGAGGCAGCAGACACGGTGGGGAGGGTGGCGGGGGCTCCTGGCTCATCCAGGGCTGATTGGGCTGGGAGGAGCTTTCTGTGCAATAAACGAGGCTTCGGCTAGGAGTCCTCAGGTCTCCTGTGGTACTGACTCGGGGCTGGCTTTCACAGGGAAGGGAGTCCCTCTGGGGTCAGAATGGGGTGGGAAGGCTGCCTGGAGGAGGTGGGGCTGAAGGCAGGTCTGCAGGTGAGTTAAGAGACGTTGTTGGAGAAAGATGGGCTGAGTCTGGCACCCTTGGTCTCCTTCCTGGCAGAGAGCCGGGTGGCTGCCTCCTTACTCTCCCTGCATGGCTGGCACAAGCTTCCCTAGACCGGTGGTCTCATCTTCCTCCACGCCCCAACCCCAGGGGCAAACCCAGGGATGGGCAGTTGGGTGAAGCAGCGGAGGTGCCCAAAGTCCCAGTAAGAACCATGGCCTTGGGCTCCCGAGGCCACCGCTCTCCCGCATCCCCACTCACCATGGGAGAGGGGAGGGGGGCTGCCTGCCCTACCTTCTCCTTGTCTCCACTACAACTTTCAGGAGCTTCAAGGAGACTGGCCATGGCCAAGACGCACACAGATCTCTCCCTGGGGTCCATCATGCTACCTCTCCTGGCCCCAAACAAGTGTGGATCCCTGGCCAGATGCCAGATTGGCTGTATGTCATGTCCACCTCTGTGAACATGGCTGGAGGGGTGGAAGGCACGCTGGCAGTTACAAACAGAGGCCCCTGGAGTTGGCACAGGACACGGCTCCTGCCCTGGGGCAAATGCGGTCCCGTCTCTGGCTCTGGGCCTGACCCCCCAATAGCAGAGGATGGCACCTCAGCTCCCAGCTGGAGCTACCCCCAGGCACAGGTCCTCACCTGGCTGCCAGGCCACCTCTTCTTCCCACTCCTGAATCCAGCTCCCTGGCTCTCCCACGGGAGAGCTGTGATGCATGCTACCAGGCAGCCACCCCGACCGCCACTTTCAGTGTCCCCAGAAGAGGGGAGTGGACAGAGAACCGAGCAGGAGATGGACTACCTGGGACATCTGTCCTCTGTCTGCCACAGACACTCAGGTGATGAGGAGAAGTCTGCCTTTCTAGACCCCAGCTCTGGTCCTGGGGTTTGGTGGTGGGTTGGTGAGCTGGGCGGGCCCAGGGGCTAGAGGAAGGCAGACTGTCTAGTGACAGAGCCTGAAAGAGGGCCTCACTGGTGATCACAGGGGCCGAGTCGTGGGAGAGCCCTGGAGGAAGCCGCATTAGCCCACAAAGCCCAAAGCAAATGCAGAACAGTGAGAGGGACCATGGCCTTTTCTGATTGGGCCGAGCAAGGGCGGGCTTGATGGTTTCTAGGGCGCCCTCCTCCTTCCTCCTTCAGAGAAGCCTGGACCTCCCAGCTCAGGCCGTGGAGGAAGGGGGTTCCAGGGTGTGGAGGCCTGGGGGGAGGGCAGCCTCAGGGGGTCCCGTTTCCTTAGGACTCTCATCAGGACACGTGGGAACACTTCACCAGGCCACACTGTGTCGCCGCCCTGTGCGGTTTGCTGCACATTAAATTCATTATTTTACCAGGTCAATGGCTCTGACAGATATTCATTTGTGGGAGATGAGCACGGCTGTTTCTTTAATCCCCGTGGATTACTTGGCTCTGCCAGAAAGCAAAGTGATACTAGCAACTTGAAGAGACTTTAATCCCAATCACTCCAGACTGTTTACAAGGAGGGTGAGAACCCTGCCCGAGTGGAGCCCAGTGCCACCTCCCAACCTCTCCCAGCCTTTCCCGCTCTGCCTCCCAGAGGCTGGGCCCTGGCAGGCTGGCAGCAGCAGGGACACGGACAGACATACAGACAGGGAAGCTGGGGCCCTGGGAGTAGCTGAGTCCCAGCGGCTAGTGCACATCCTGGCGGAAGCCTGGGGAAGACCCTGGTCAAGACGCTGGTCTCGCCTCCTCAGCCCAAATGGCTGTGCAGGATCACGGGCCAGGGAGGAAGGCAGGGTCCCGGGGTGGCATCCTGAACACATTATGTCTCTTTAAAGGTCTCAGTAGCCGAGGTGGGAAAGAGCACAGGGCAGAGGGGATTTCTTCCCCTCTTCAGTGGCAGACTCCCCATTAACTCCCCAAACCCACCCCTCCCAGGGCCACATGGGATCTGCTCTGTGGCTGGCACATGACCTTCATGGATCAGCTCATGTCCCCAGCTGGGCCCCTCTAGGGAGCTGGGTGCCTCCCACAGTCGCTCCCCCTTTGAAGAGAAGCTGACCTGGGCCTGACCTTGGAGGCGTCCAGGGGATGTTCCATCTCCTGCTCAGTTCTCTGTCCACCCCCCGCTTCTCCCTCCCTATAGCTCCTCTCCTGCCGGTGGCTCACTCCCTGTGCAGACATCACTCTCTTAGCTGGGCCTTCGAGGGTCTCCTGCCTTCTCAAGGCCCCAGTGACCAGCTCCAGCTGCCATTCTTGAGCCCTTCTTCAGCTCTGGGCATCTCCTCTTCATGTTGCTGCCCCCCAGGCACTGAAGGGAGAGCAGAGAGAAGAGGACCCCAGACCCGTCCTACAGGGGAGTCATGTGACAAAGACCTGCTGTGCAGTGCCTTGCCTTTCTCCCGGGCTCCCAACACATGCACAGACACACCCTACTCGGCCTCACTTCCACTGGGGAAAATGTCCAGTGTGTGTGTGTGTGTGTGTGTGTGTGCGCGCGCGCGCCTGCGCGCGCTCTCGCATGTCTGTGTGCACCTGTTGTATGTGTGGCTTCATCTACCTGTGAGGGTGTCCATCCATGTTCTGGGGGCAGTGGCTACCTGTCCAGTGCACAAGTAATTAATTGGTGGGTGATAAAGCAATTAGCCCCAGAGCTTTCGAAAATAATGAATGAGGGTCCTGTAGATGTCAATATTTGAAAATACTAATTTAAGGCCTATTAGCTGAAACAAATTTTAATTAAACAGGGAATAATCAGGGTGATGAGAGGAAAATAAAAGCTCGGGCCGGTAGCCGAGTCTTGGTGAATGCAGAGTGAGGGGAGGTGAGACGGTGTGGATCTGGAGCTGGGGCCTGGCCAGTCGCTGCTTGGATCCTGAGCCAGCCTGGGCAGGGGAAGGGTAAACAAGGTGATGTCACATTCCTGAGCTGGGTCAGTCTCCTGACCGGGAGAGAGAAAGGAGGGCCTAGGGCTGTTCCCGGGCAGACTCCTGACTGTGAGGAAGGAGATGGGGGAAGCAGCTAAGCAGAGGGTTTTCTCTGTGAGTGCATTGGTGGGGCGTGGCTGTGTTTCCCAGGGTGCGTAGGAGGTGTCACCCACAGTAGCTGGGACAGTGCTCACATCCAAAGGAGCTTGGCAGACTCCAGCCCAGCTGATGGACACAAAGCCTTCGGCAGGACTCGTTTTTGTTTTCCCAGACAGAGTCGTCTAATTCCCTAAAGTCTCCACTTTGCATAAAGTTTAATCTGCCCTCCAAGGAAGACCTGCTGTCAGCGGGGTTATGTGGGACAGAGGACCGGGCCACATGGGTGGTGATCCCCTGAGTATCTGCTGGAAATGCTACTCCCAACCCTGCGTCGGGAACCTCAGCCCCTGACAGTACGTTTTCTTAGGGAGCACATGCATTCACGTTCCCACTCCCACCTCTGATCATCCTTCTCTCGGGAGGACAGTACCATGAGGGTGTGTGCGTGTGTGTGCCAGTGTGCCTGCAGTTGTGTGCCTGTGTGTCTGTGTCCACATGCATCTATCCGTATATTTGAGCAAATAGATCTGTGTGTCTTTGTGTGTCTACATGCATGTTTGAATGTGTCTGTGTACATCTGCTGTGTGTGTATGTTGGGGTCCTGGAATTTCCAAGCAGGCGGTGCCACCCCACAGGACCGCTCTCCGCTCTCTTCCTAGGACCAGCTCTAGCAGGCAGAGCCAGGACCCCAGCTCACACCACTGCCCAGGGCAGCTCCAGCAGGCAGGCAGGCAGGAACTTCCGCTCACACCTCTTTGTTCCGTTGTTTATTTATAACCCACCGCATTCCGCAAACGATGGAGGTGGAGATCTCGGTTAGCCTGGGGCTCCCCTCTGGCATCCTCTAAGGCTCACTTCAGGAACCCAGAACGACCTCATCTGCTTTTTAGACTGAACTCTGTTGAAGACACCACACTGGGGCACATCCTCCCCCCCTGCCATCTGAATCAGCACCCACCTGCAGCTCCTGCTTCCCACTTAGGTTCCAGCATTGCTGCTCAGCCCCTCTGTCTCCCAACTCTAAACCCCAAAGCCCAGGCCAGCTGGTTCCTCCCAAGAACGTGCTCTCCCATGGGGCACCTCCTCCTCCAGCATCTCCCTCCAGGACCGTGGCCTTTAGGCCCACTGCCCTCTGGCCACGCCTCACAGGAGGTGGACTTTGGCTCTGCACCCTGCTCCCAGCCACCTGGCCTCAGCTTCAGCTTGCCCTGTGGGCAGACACCACATGGCCTCCTGCCCAGGCCTCTGCCCTCCCGCCTTTGCATCCCAGCACGGGGCTGGGGACCCCATGCATTCAGTCAATGCTGCTGGAATTGAAAGTTGCATAATAACCTGGGGCCCCTTGGAAACTTTTCATCTCAACACGGAGACTGATTAAATAGCAACAAAAATAAATTATGTATACACAGGGCTGTAAAAGCACCCAGAGACGGCAGACTTGGGGTCTGTGCCTCATATAAATGCAAATACTGTAATAGCATTGCAGTGGGTCCCCACTGCCGCCCCGCGCACACCTGGGGCGGGGAGGCTCGGAGCCAGGGAGGATGGTGTATATTACAGCAGACAACAAGCTCGAACCCGCTGCGGCTTTAAATAACACCCAGAGCCAGACTCAGACCCCCACCTGGTGCAGGAACTGACCCCGGACTGACGCTATGGTTTAGGGCCTAGTTTGCACACAAAAGGCTACAGAAGCAGTTTGTACATCTAGAGTCTGCTGGCAGGTGGGGAGGGTCCCAGAACGGGCAGGTGAGGTGATAGGAGAAGCACTGAGCAGGGAGTGTCTCCTGGTCTTGGTCCCCCTAATGGATAGGGAGGGGTGTCAGGCCCCCTCCAGGGGGTGCCCCCCCTGGGATGCCAGGCCCACTGCTCCCCTCTTGGCCCTGACCCCAGGGAGGTGTTTGTTGCCTCTCCTCACCCCCAGGGATCTCACAGGGCCCTCACAGCAGCAGCTCTCACTTGGTCTGAAGGTGGGGGCAGGAGCTTTTTATAACTGCAGGTGTCTCGGGATAAAGCCCGCCCCCGCCACCACCACACACACCCATACCCTCCATGGCCTGCTTCCTCCCTCAACCCTGGCTCTGGGGACACATCCCTGGGCTTGGTAGATGAGGCCTGTGCCGCTGGGTGTGGCCGGGGTTCTGGGAGGAGTAAAGAAAGGAGAAGGCTTCATGAGTGAGCTGTGCGCCTGGACCCCCTCGTGCTCGGCCTAGGACAGCTCTCCCCACTGTACCTTATTCATCACCTGCTCACTCTTTGGCATACAGTGGGCACCAGGTGAAAGGTTGCCAATTCATTCATTAAAAAGCCATTATGCTTCTTTTCCTGAAAGGCTATTGTCTTCTTACTTTCTGTTGTTCTGTTATGTAGCCTCTCTCTCTCCCCCTTAAGTTATGTGAAACCTCTGTAAACCTCACAATAAGCTTAAAGTATCAAGCTCCCTGGCGGGTGAGCGGAGCACTCTGTGCCTTTCTAAGTGCAGTCTTATTAATTCTCTCACCTCAACCTCCCAACACATCGCAGACTGTCCGGGCAGGTCCCATCATGCCCAATGTACAGATGGGGAAACTGAGGTCCCAGGAGGCGGCTTGTGCATGCTCGCATAATTAGGCCTCCTGAGTCCTAGGCTTCTGTTCTGCGGAAAAGCTGCCCCACCTTAGTCATGTAATTTTCCACTTTCTGCAAGGAATGAGGGCATAAAAGGTCCCATCTATTGCTGTGTCCAGGCCAGGAGGCAAGGAGGCTGGGAGACCAGGCAGGTTGCCTTGAGTCCCATCTGGTCTTCTCTTTGGGTCCACGCCCCCACCGGTCCCCCACCTTCAGCTCACAGTGGCTGAGGAACAGTCAGCTCTGTAGGACACTGGCCCTCAGTGGACACCACCTTCTCGTCTGAGCATCTCATCTCAGATGGGGGGCTGTTGTGAGGGTCACCGGACAGTGTGTGGACGCAGCCTCCAGCATCCCCCTGACTGGTCCCATCCCAGGAGAGCCTCCCCGTCCCCTGCACACCCCATTTAGGCCCAGAGTGGGGAGCTGGGAGGTGGGTGGGGAAAAGGGTGTTTGTTCTTCTGCAACTTATCTGAAAAGTCCAAATTAGAGAAACAAGAGAACAAATAAGAGAAATAATGGCAGGCCACCCCATCCTCCAACTTTATAAACAACAGCAAACCAAGGGCAGCGAGGGCTGCCTGCGATGCTGGCCAAGGAGACCGGCGCAGGGGGCCGGACGAGCTGTAAGATGCTACGTTCGGAATGGAAAGTGCAGGAGAAGACAGCGCTCTCACTCACAGGGTTTGGTAAAAATGTCTGCACAGAGTGTCTCCATGGTCAGTGTCACATGAGAATGAGGGGCCACTTACACGTGATGCTTTAGGGTTAGCGGCATTATTCAGGGCGGGGACCTGGGCGGCTCCTGGAACGCCCTTGGAGGACTGCCTGCTTATGGGGCATCCCCACCTTCATGAGCCCCCCACGGAGAGACCGGCTCTGCTGCCGCTGAGACACGGCCAGAGCCTCCCACGCACTGCTTCAGGCCTCCCCATCATTCTCCTGTTATAGGAAGTCTTTTTGGATCAGCCTCCTGCCTCTAATGCATTTCTTACTATGTCCTCTCAGCACCTTCAGAGTCTCCATAGTTTATGTTCTTTTGATTTGCTCTTGGTTTGCAGTGAGCTTGCACGTAGTGCCAAGAGCCTTTCCAATACCCGGCTCCCGTCCCAGTCCTGTGAGATACAACACAGGGATTCTATTGCCACACACACATCTTCCAATACTTTTTAAAACCAGGTAACAGAGTGGGTGAGTGGGTGAGTGCCTGCTGGAGGTGAGGAGAGATGTAGGGTGTGGATGGGATGCATGGGGGCGGGGTGCCACTCCCCTACATTTCCATGGTCAGTGTTTCCTGAGCTCATCTCTCCCTAAGAAGCAGCTGTGCTCACAGGAATCCGAGAGCCAGAGGGGCTTGAGGGATTATCAGGTCCAGCCTCTTCTTGCCATTGGTCAGGGTGGGGAACCTTTTTTCTGCCAAGGGCCATTTGGATATTTATAACATCATTCACTTAATATAATTAAGTTAATAGAAATTTATGTTGCTATGAAAAAAGCTACTAGATCTATCGAATATTGAGTCCCACCTGACAAGTTGCCTTGTCAGGGCCAGACCAAACGATTTTGAGGGCCTTAGATGGCCCATGGGCCGGATATCCCCGCGCTCCTAAATACGCAAAGAGAGTAAGGGTCTCCCTAGGGAAGGAGCCACTCCAGGCCACCTGCATGGGACAAGACCTAGACACGGTGTGGCCTGTGTCCCGTGCCCTGATCTTGCCAACACAAAGTAGCGATCGGTGCTCTCTCTTCCGTGGGGGCCATGTTTCTACTGCCCTGGCCCCAGATGAGACGGAGCGCTGCCTGAGGCCGGGATCACACCAGCCGCTCTGCCCACGGCCCTCGCGTGTCCAGGGGAGCACAGAGCACACAGTTGGCAACTAACAGTGCTATGAACGTCAGAGCCATTTTTGCTCAAACCTTTGGTCTTGGAAATGATCTTACAAAGCCATGTTATGGCCACAATGATCATCGTCTAGGAAACATCTAGGAAGCACCGGCCATCCCTGGAATGGGCCGCCTGGCAATGGGAGTTTCCTGCTGAAAGGTGGGTGCAAGCAACGACTGGGTGACCACTTATGCGAAGTGCCGGGGAGAGGATTCCAAGGGTGGGTATGAGGGAGGGCCCATGATTTCTCAGTTTCCTTCTCTCCCTAAGGCTTTCTGATTCTGTCACTCTGAGGATGAAAGGCGAGACGGAGCCCTGGACTGTGGCTTGCTTTGTAGAAAGCAGTCTGAGGCGGGTCAGCTCCCTCGGGATTTGAAATGCCCGTGAGAGGCAGAGTTTGGACGGTTTTACAGGGAGAAACCCGAGTTGAGCGCTCATTACATGTAAGGCGCTCTTTAGTGTGCCGGGTGCCGAGGGTAAGACAGAGGAAACCAGGCCTGGTGTCTGGCTTCCCTGAGCTTAGAGTTTTGTTGGGGAGCAGGGCAGCTGCACATAAACTGAGACAAACCATAACAAGTAAATTAATAACACGAGAGTTGACTAAGGCTTCGGATAAACAGCGAAGTGATGTTGGAAGGCCACACGCTATTAGCTGCCCCCTGACGGGGACAGACAGCACGGCCGTGGGCTGCTCTGAGGAGAAGGGAGCACCCACTTCCGGCTGCAGGTCTCGTGGAAGCTCTGGAGGCTGGTTTCGGGAATTGGCGGTCTATGAACTGCAGTTGTGACCACCGGGACTGGGCTTCCAAGGACCATCCAAGAGAACCCCCCAGTGGTCAGAAGCCCAGCGTCACTCCCGCGATTCATCGGAGAAGGGGGTGCCATTGCCCATCATCTTCACTGGGGGAGGGGAAGGCTTCTGTGGCTACTGTCCCCAAGGGCAGAACAGGCTTTGCCAAATCTCTCCCTGCCCTTCCCTCCAGCTGGTCTGTTGATATCAGGAGGCCACAGCTGCAATCAACACCTACGGCCACCAGCCTGTCCCAGTGGAGAAGAGATGCTGGTCCCTGTACCCAATTCTGCATGTCTCCCCAATGCCTGTTTTGGGGGGTAGCTTCTTAAGCCCACTCTTGAGCACCCCTACCCTGCCCCACCTGAAGCCCAGAGCAGGAAAAACGGGCACCTTATTCCTTCGCCGTTTCTTGTCTTCCCTGGGGAGGTGGCAGCTTGTGTCGGTGGCAGTGAGGATGCAGATTTTTGGACCACTTCCTCCAAAACTCCGGGGTCAACAGGGGGGAAACTCCAGGGGGATGTGGGGAGGGTCCACAGCAGGCCCTGCCCTACCTTAATGGTTCCCACCTCTCCCAGCCCTGGTTGGGCTTCCCTTGGGCCCACTCTGGGAGCTGGGGTTGGGGGGCGGTGCTGCCCCTCAACATATTCCACAATTTAGGACTCAGACCTTCAGCATCCTGGCTGCCTGTGAACAAACCCCCTTTGAGCTGATCTGAGACGATGGGAATTGCTCCAGCTGAACTATCCCCGGGAGAAGAAGGTGACATGCAGAGGCCACTTGGACTGCATAGCTCGAAGGAGGCTGGGGCCTGGTAGGCACCCCCTCTCTCCGGTCGCCGCAGCTCCCGATCGCCTCTTGTCTGGTCTCAGCTCCCTGGGCCACTGAGTCTTTCTCTCTTAGGAAGAGCTCCCACCCTTAGTTTTCCTTGCAGAGCTGAGATAACTTACAGCTTTTGAACTTAACAAATGATCAAGCTCTTCTCAGCTCCGGATCCCAGCAACACCCCCTTGCCTGGGAACTTTCTCTGCGATGACTCATCACTCAGGTGCCCCCTGAGCCCCATCCTTACTGTACACATACCAAGTCCCATCGCCCATGGGGTTCCCAGCCAGAGCCTTTGGTTCAGCCTCAATGGTGGCCACCCTGGTTCCCCACCCGCTAGTCCATCTTAGTGTGTCTTCCCGAGGGGCAGAACCCAGGGGACCCCAATCTTCCAGGCAGAGCCCCGCCTCCACCTCAAGAGAGCCTGCGGGAGGGGAGAAACTAGTGGGTGTGAGGAAACAGAACCGGAGGGGAAGGGAATGGTGTGCTAGGTCACAGAGTGGAGGGGCGGCGGGCAGGTGGGGTGCTCCGGGAGCCCCAGGCTACAGCCCACTTGCCTCTCTCTCCCCTGTCCCCTGGGCTGGGGCAGGTGGGAGGTCTGAGCTGGAGGCAGCAGGAGTGACTTCACATCTTTGTTGCTAGCGCTGCTCGGCTGAAAATAGTCCTCTCCTGGGCAAGCCGTCTCCGGGTGTGAAAAGCTCGCTCCCAGGGAGCGGCAAGAACCAGCAGCGAGAAAGACGAACCACAGGCCTTTGCCAGCTTAGCTGAAGAACACAGGCATCGCCTCAACCCCGCTGACCGCTAACTGTTTAAGACGCGGGAACCACAGACGCACCCGGCCCAGCTCAGCGCAAATGAAATGCTCCCACGTTCAGAGCCCCATCTGTACCACCTCATTTCCCGAGGTCTTCCTGCCGCCGGCACTGCGCTAAAAGTTGCACACCTTGTAGCATCTAATCCCCCAGCCACTCTGGACGCAGGTGGTCAGCACCCTCAGTTTATAGATGTGGAAACGGAGGCTCAGAGAAGTTACTTAGGCTTCCTGAGGTCACACCGCAAGTAAGTGAGGTCTGGAGCCAGGGCTATTTGACCCCGGCCCTTGAGGGGAACGTTCTCTTATCCCCATTGTATCGCTGGGCCATCCAGCAGGTCCCCAGCAAACACTTCAGGCTATAAAGGGTCTCCAGTTCTCATCCCTTACCTCCCAGGCTGCTGCCTGCTTCCTCCTCGGGACAGGGATATGAGAAATCTTGTTCCTGGTGCCCCTTAGGGCGGCAATTTTCAACCGGTGTGCTGCAAGAATTTTTAAAACATGCAATACCTGACTGACTAAAAGGGGCACTGACCTCTTTTCCCTTAGAATCTAAGGCTTAGATCATCAACAATAGCCAGCCCGTGTGAATGAATCAAAATTACACCATTTTTTTTTGTCAGATCGGCAAAAGATATATTTTTTGGTGTGCTGCAGAATTTTAGTAATTAGTTTATGTGTGCCATGGATGAAAAAGGTTGAGAATGGCTGCCTTAGGAGATGGTTAGAAAGGGAGGCACCCACCTGCAGCTTGGGGAGAGTTTCTGGGCTAGAAAGAGCAGGCACTTCCCCTCTCTGCCCAGGGGCCAGGCATCTAAGTGTCTGTGTCAGCGTGATCGCCGGTCACTTTGTCTATTCCCAGCACGATCCCCAACCTTCATTTCCACCCTAAAGTACACCAGATAATTAAGTCTCTCTCAGGCCTCCTCAGTATAATGCAGATTAATTTATTATTTAAATCTGAATAGGATATTAGCTCATTGTCTTAATAGTTCTGATAAATGCTTGGGGGGCATGGGATGGAAATCCTCCCACATGCCCCCTCCCCAGGCAGCACAGAAAGACCCCACAGGCCTGGGGAGCAGCTGGTGGAGTGTGTGCATGCCGTGGGGGTGGGGGTCTGCGCTGGGGACCCCAGGGTGCACAGGTGGGGGTGAGCACGTGTGCTCCCTGCAGGTCCTAGAACTGGCTCTCTCAGGGCGGACCCCAGCTCCTGCCCAGGAAAGACAGAAGGGGGAGGAGGGGAAAGCAGAACAGAGAGCAATTTCTCAAGCTGGAGGCTTGGGGAGTCGGGGGAGGCCCTCCTCCCTCCTTTCAGGATGGGGCGAGGGCTCTGGGGCCAATTTCTGAGTGTCAACAGACATGACTGTGGTCTGAGAGCTGTGAACATCTCGGCACCTGTCTGCCCTTCTCAGAAATGGTTTGGCATGAAGACATCCTCACCAAATGATCCAGTGAAGGCTTTCAGTGGAGTTGGTGTGGGAAAGGTCCCATGGAAACTAGGGGCATGGGGTGCAAACTGTCTTGGCTTTGCCAATGCTCTGTCTCCCGCACCCCCCCCCCAATCATATGTCCCAGGGAACCACCTCCTCCCCCATAAACGATCTCTGGGGAGGACCCTCAGGTAGGCTTCAGGGCTTGTCCTTGCTGCTTCTGTCTCCCACAGAGATATCCTCTCCACCCCCTGATCTCCACAGGCAGCAGCAGGGATGATAAGACCCTGATATCCAGAGGAGGGCACTGGCCGGGAGGGAGCTGTGGACCTTCCCATTAAGCACCTCTGCTGTGTCCCCTGAGTTTGGTATGTTGAAGTGCTAACCCCCAATGTGATGGTACTAGGCAGTGGGACCTTTGGGGGGTGATCAGCTTTAGATGAGGTGAGGGGGGCGCCCATCATGGGGTTAGTGTCCTATCAGAAGAGGAAGAGACCAGAGCTCCATCCCTCTCCACCGTGTGAGGGCACATGAGAAGGCAGCTATCTGCAGCCAGGAAGTGGGCTCTCACCAGCACCAGAACCTGCCAGCACCTTGATATTGGACTTTCCAGCCTCCAGAACCATGAACAATCAATGTCTTTTGTTGAAGACATTGGTGGTATTTCATTGTGGCAGTTTGAGCTAAGAGCCTCGAGAGAGAGAGCGGCCCAAGTGCAGAGCACGGTGGTCACAGAACAGTGATGTGACTGGCGTCCAGGTGCCTGTGTTACCCACTGACACGCGGACTGAGTGTCCATGGTGGGGTGCTTGGCAAGGTGGGCGGGGCGCAGAGAGGGCTGCCATGTCTATGCTGAGGGCACAGGTGGAGTAGAAGGCGTGTCTTTACAGATAAATGTAGCTCAGGCAGTTGCCCTGACGGACGAGGAAACTGAGGCCAGAGAGATCAGGGCTGGTGGGGGGAGTGGCAGCCTACCTCTCGATGCCCTGTGCCTCCACCAAGCTTGAAGCTCCCCCGGCTGCACCCTAACTTGGGAATGATTGCTTTAGGGTCATGTTTGCCCTGGTGCCCCCTCTCCCCAAGTCTGGAGTCGAGCAGGAGCCCTTGGCACAGAAGGTATTGGATCCAGCCAGGAAAATATATGGGACACGTCATGTGGCTGTGGTTTCTTCACACCATCCAGTCATACAGCTGGCAATTAATTTCCCCTATAAATGAAACACCTTTCATATCACTTTATCTGGAGAGCTTGAATTGACAGCAGCGGGTGTAATTTATACATACTTTTTACCCATCTGTTAGCATTCAGGCTTCAGGCTGCCTGCGTTTTTTTTCTTCAATTCTCTCCCCAAATTGAAAGGATTAGGTTAGGATTAGGTGAGTGTTTTAACCAGATATTCACAAAGATGGATGGCGGTGTTTCCAGACGGCCAATGCCCAGGGGAGGCCCTCGCACGATGGTGGCCAGGTGGGGCTCAGTGATCTGGGAAATTGCCTCCACCTGAGAGCCCAGCAGCCCCTGCTGCTAGGAGCTGAGGCTCTTGAGAGCCTGAGGGACTCTCCAGGCCCGCCCTTCATTTTACAGGTGAGAAAACTGAGGCTCGGAGAAGCAAAGGGACGTGTGCAAGGTTGAGCAGCTGGCAGGAGGCACAGCCAGAACGGAACCGGGGTCTGGATGCAGGGAGCACTGGCGGAGAACAGCTCGTTTTACCTTGAGGAGCAGAGGGGGCATAGACGGGACCTGGAGGCAGGGTTTCCAAAACTCAGAGCAGGACCATGTTAGGGCAATTTCCGGAGGCCTTTTTTCTAATTGTGCATGTAACTGTGTGTGTGTGTGTGTGTGTGTACACATGTGCATGTGTGTATAATAACTGGGAGCCCAAAGGGCTGACCACTCCCCCCTGCACATCCACAGCCCTGCAATGGTGTCCCGTTGGCCTGTCTCTTCTGGTGTCCTGGGCTCTCTTCTCTCAAGGGGTCTTTCCTTCCCAGCCTTACAGGGCCCTGGGGGCTGGCCATGCTGGACTCCTTGGGGACCTCCACACCTGCATGGCCATCTTCATAGGCTCCTTCAGGAAGCTTTCCCCCACCGCACCCCCATCCCCCCAAACCCTGAAGCTCCCATGTCGGGGTGCAAACAAAGCCTTTCGGGCAGGTCTGGGAAGCAGGGTTCAGGCAGAATCATGTCATTTCTGCTCTGGGCTGGGGGGCCAGGGAAGGGGTAGGTCCATCTTTGCATGTCACTAGGGAACTCTCTGTTCCCAAGACCCCTGCATCTTAAGCACAGTGGCCCATTCATTCATACATTCCTTCAGCCACCATGTATTAAATGCCTGCTGTGTGTAAGACCCTGCCTCAGGTGCCCGGGATGGAGAGATGAACACGACAGGGCCTGCCTTCAGAGGTCACGAGCAGACCACTGGCCTTGGGAATGGCCCCTTCTGCCACTCAAGGTGTCAGTGGCCACCACCTCCTTCATTACCTCCTTCTGCCTCGGCTGCGCCCTAGAGCTGTTTGCAGTGTGCGTCTGTCTGGAGAGACTCAGTGTGATAGTTTTGCATTAATGCAGGGGCCTGCGGAGATTTGGCCATTAAATGTTACATTAGACCCAAGGTGTCCTGTACAGGCTCCCGGTGGAGTTTTCCAGGCAGCCTTGGCTGGGGGGCCTTGCGAGGGGGAACGTGCTGGAACTAACAACCAGGTGCAGAGGAGGGAGCTGGGCTGGCGCTCCCCGCGGAGCTCCCAGGACATCCTAGAGAACCGGGAGGAAGGGCAGGCGTGCCCTTGCCTCCCGTGCAGCCCCGGCAGGCCCTGCTGGCCATGGCTGGGCGCTCAGTTCGTCCCGGACCCAGCGGGACAGTAACCAAGCTCGCCTCACAGCTAAGGAGCATTCCTCCTCCTCAGACCAGATGTCTGTTTTAGCTCCAGAAACACAGTCACGGGAGTGACGAGAGAGACAGAGGGGAAGCTGGTTTCCCTCCACGGAGGAGGCGAGACCCTCGGGGATAATTAGTGAACTGGCACTGGCTTCATTTAAAACACAACTAACTGCTTCCTATGGGGCAGGTGGTCTCTGCCCTGAGAGGCCAGGAGGGGAGAGATGCATGTTGGCTGAAGTCATCTGGTCTTCCTGTCGACCTCCGAACTACCCAGCCACCTAATCACCTGCCTCACCCACCTCCCCACCTGCCTCACTCACCTAATCTCCTACCTCAACCCCTCTCAATACCCACCTGCCCAAAGTATCCTCCAAGGACCCTGGGTGGATCGAGCAGACTCTCTGAGCCTTGGTTTCTCTGTTGCAAGTAGAGATAAGACCTGCCCGCCCCCCATCTCCTCCTGAACTTATTGGAAGGATCTGATGTACATGCCTGAAGATGATGTGTAAAGTGGTACACGGAGTGCAAATAATACCAGAAGGGGTATATTGTTACTGTCGTCACCATCACTGCCACACTGCTCATAGCTGAGCCCTTTCTGACTGGAGCCATTTCCCGACTTTCCCTCCCTTGGACCAGCTACTCCGAACATCACGGGAGGAAGGGCTGGGGTTTGTTTTTAAAGATCTCCTCCCAGATCCTGGAGGAAGCTCCAGCCGCCCAGCCCAGTCCCCTCCCTCTTTTCCTGCTGTTTCAGACACTTTAGGCAGAGCTGGCTCCTCCTTCCTCCCAGCGGCAGGGGGAGAGAGGAGCCGGGGAGGGGCAGGGGCAGGCCTGTGGGGGCTGTGAGAGCATTAGGGGCCTGCTGGTTGCAGGGCAACCACAGGCAGATGCCGGATGTGTTTGTGTTTCCAACGTTAGAGCTTCAGAACCAGAAAAAACAAACTGGGAGCTTCAAGACCAGGAAGCTAATTGTTCGGATGGGAAGATATTATTTACAATAATGGGGCAATTAGGAAGGAGTGGCTAGCAGTAGCCAGGGTGGCTTGGCTGGTCACCCTGCACAGATGATGGGCAGCCAGGGGGCCAGACTACCTGCCTTGTAGTCACCCGCTATCTCACAAGGTCACTCTCTTTGCGGGAAGGTGCCCATCCAACAGAAGAGGACACCTATGAACCCCGGGGTTTCAGGGGTGACAGCCAGTTCACCCCTATCCACCACTAGACATGTGGCCCTGGGGATCCTGCTATTCTTCCCCCTCAGCCCCCTCCCTGGGAAGCCCTCCTGACTATTGCAACTTGCACCCATCCTCCCTCCTGAACCCCCTGAACCCCGAGTCTGCACTGCAGAGAGACCCTTGACCGCACAGCACCCTCTGTCTGGGGCTTTTCCTTGGTGGGCCTCCCCCCCACTCCCCTTGCCAGGCCCAGGGTTGGACATGCTGCTGGCCCCGCCTGAGTGAGGAAGGGAGAATGAATTACACAGGGGCTTTGGGAAAATGAGTGGAAGGGGAGGAGGAAGGAAAGATAAAAATTACCAGCCGCAGTTCAGTTAAGAAACAAATAAAAACAGGAGTAACGTGGCCTGTATGCTCCCTCTCCTCTCCCCCCCCCTTCATCTGCCCACTCACTGGGTCTTGTCATAAAGATGGAAGTTGAGAATCCACACACAACATGAACCAAACTCTTAGATCTCAGATTGATTTTGGCTAGTCATTTGAGAATACTTAAAAACTGCAGATCTCAGAAAAATAATCATCTTCCCTTTGAAGCAGAAAGTGGCCCATTTGCAAATTAATGGCTGGGTGGGCCCAGGCCCCTCCAGGAAGGGAGAAGGGATGGCCCCGCCAGGATCTGAGGAGGGCGGGAGCATGGGGCGGGGGGTGATGGTCATCACAGGGCCAGCTGCTGCTGAGTGAGGCTTGACCCAAACCAAACGGTGAGCTGTGAGAGGCTCCGCTCTGACTCTGGGGAGAAGGAAACAAGACAGGGGCGGCTTTCAGTCCACAGGGTGTGTTCCTAAATAGCAGGAAAGAGATTGTGCTGTGCTTCTCTGGACATTTGTTAGAAGTGGCTGGGCAGCCAGTAGCACAGACGGCTGGAGAGCAGTGGGAGCCATGTGCCCGGGGAATGGAGGCAACATGAATCTCACACTGGTCCAAGGAGCATCGGGCAGGGCTCCCTAATCTCCCCCCTCTGCTCTGCACAATGCCCGCTACCAACTCCGCTGCCTTCTCTGTCCCTGATGCACTGGGCTAGTTTATACCCATGGTCCTCCTAGGCATGTGCTCAAAACTCCGGCCTGATCCGCAGTCCCCCTGACGTCCACAGCATGCAGGGTCCTCCCCTGTAAAGCACTTGAGTAGCTCTTGTCTTCCCCAATGCGGGCCCCTAAGGGGCGAGAACCTGCTTCTCTAGGACACCCCGTGCCCCGGGGCGGCCTGGTGGGTTGTGAGGCCCCCTCTCCTGTGGATTAGTGCCAGGATGCAGGGCCTCGCAGGGGGCAGAGCCCTCGCCTGTTTCTGCCTCGAGACCTCCTGGGATTTCTTTCCTCTCCTTCCTTTGCTTATAAAAGTGAAGGAAGAAACGACAGGCACCATCGTTCGGTTTGAAAAGTTGATGCAGGAGGCAGGCAGTTCTGGGTTAGCAAGGGGTGGGGTGTCTCCTAAGTGCAGCACAGCCCCGCCCCCCCCCCATCCCCGCATCACTGGAGGTTTGGAGAGAGACTGACCAGCTCCGTCCCTCAAGAAGGGCCAGGCTCCCTGCCTCTGTAGTCATGAGTGTGGGAGAGTGGGGAGCAGAACCCCGAGTTCTTGGCTTCCTCACCCTCACCATGGCAGTCACCGACATGGAGTGTCAGCCTGTTACTGAACACACAAGCTCTGTCTCTTTTGGGTTGGATTCATCCAGCCTTCACCTACCAGATATTTACGGCCCAACACAAACTGCCCAGTGAGACCTCAATTGAACAAATACAGATGTTCCTCGCCTTGTGATGGGGTTCCGTGCAGACACACCCACCATAAGTCAGAATGCACCTAATACACCTAACCCACCGAACCTCACAGCCTAGTCCAGCCTACCTTAAACGTGCTCGGAACACTTTTAAATTAGCCAACAGTTGGGCAAAATCATCTAACACAAAGCCCATTTTATAATAAAATGTTGAATATTTCACATAACCTCTTATGTGTATCACTTTCGCACCACTGTAAAGTTGAAAAATCCTAAGTCCAAGCATTGTAAGTCAGAGATGTCTGAATTCATTGTGCATATTCTGAGCAAGGAGCGGTAAAACAGATGCTAAAATTTAGAGGTTATGTAATTGAATATAGGCTCAATGGAACATACTCACACGTGTCTGTGAGATTCCCTCATGATCTGAAAAGCCTGCCCTTGAGTCATAGCACTACCACATACTGGTGGTGTGAACTGGGACCAGTTATTTAACTTCTCCCTGCCTCAGTGTTCTCATCTGTAAAATGGGTCCTTGTGATGATTAAATAAGTTAACATATGTAAGTGCTTAGATCAGAACCCATTAGATTGTTATTTCCGGAGTTTCTCCTAT
>NW_005359397.1:1075164-1110379 GCF_000412655.1 Myotis brandtii | reverse complement strand
TAACCCCACCCTGCTCACCCTGCACCTGGTGCCCTCACCCCATACAGACCCCCTATGTGGGCAGGTGGGGCACCTTGAGGCATGGAGGAGCCAGAGCCCAGGACAGGATTGGGGACATTGTGGGCAGTCAGGCAGGAGCTGCTGCCTGAGGCTTTGATGGACCTCTGAGAGAGGCAACTGTGGGAGGAGGCAGGGGGCATCGGCTGTGAGTCCTTCGGGGTGCTGGAGTCCATTTACGGCGAGGTCACTTATGAATATTAAATTCTTTGCTCCAGGCTCCAAAGAGTGCTACTGTCCTGCCCTACCCAAAAGTCAAGGTTACAGCCATAATAAACAAAGCCGCCCTTCTCCAGGAGCAATGCGCAGGCGTACACACACACACACACACACACACACACACACACACACACACGCAGTAGCACAGGAGGAAGGAAGAAGGGCAGGGTGAGCTCACAGGAGCCGTTTCCATACCCTGGCTTCCTGGGACAGGTGCTTCTCTGCACTGCCTGTGACCACTCTCAGCTCAGGGTCCCTCGCAGGCTCAGGACAGACCCTCCAGGAGGCCCTGCCCCTCTGCCTCCCCTTACTTCGCTCTCCAACTAGGTTCTCAGAGGCACTAGGTACAGTCAACAAAAGCTATGGGATTTTGACTCTCCAAAAACCAGAGCTTCCAGGAGAGGGTGCTGTTGGCACATCCTGTGAATGGGATGAGGTGCTGGGTGTGTGGGCTGCAGTGGGCACGTGGCCTGCCTGCTTCAGGGGCAGAGGCCTGGGCTGGGCTGGTCACCTCCGGAAGGGGAAGGGGCCATGCAATCTGACTTCGGTGCACTTGTTAGAATGCAGTATGCCTGAGGGTGGGACCCTGGAACTTGCCTTCCAACCATCACCTCCAGTGCTGGCTGATTCAGGCAATGGATGAAGACAGGGCCAGAAAGGAGTGTGACATAGTCCTCCCACCCCCACCCCCCTGAAGCTGCCTTGCCCCAGTGAGCATACTGGTCTGCCTTGCCCCAGTGAGCATACTGGTGGGGAGTGGGGGATTGCTTCTCCATCCTCCCACCCCCCAACAGAAGCAGAGCTAGGAAGGGTTACCAGGGTTCAGGAGTCAGAGTCCCAGAGGGGAGTTTGGGGCTTGCTAAGAAGAAGTCCAGGGTCTGGCAGTCACCACACTGGCATCCAAATGTGTGTGTGACTCAGGGTTGTCACCTCGTGGGGTGTTGCTACCGCCAGACAGCCATGGCTGAGTTACAAGGACACAATGATTAAGATGATTAAGCAAAGGAGAGAGTTGGGGGGGGGGGCAGTAGGGAGCGAGGAACACACACAGACACAGGGAGACAGAGCGGAGAGATGGGCAGAGGGACAGAGAGACGAGAAAAAAGACAGACACAGGGACAAGGACTTGGAAGGAAAGGAATTTGGGAGGAAAGGGAGGGATGAGTGTGATTCATTCTGAAACTCCCACAGAGCTTCTCCTGAGCTGGAGGACAGACCACAGGGGGCTTCAGTGGCCTGCTTGCCCCAGGCCCCTCTCCATCCTCTGTCTCCACCAGCACCACTGCCTCCTCCTCATTGTCACCTGCCCTGTGAGCATCCACGCGGTGCCAGGCATCACATGCCCGTCGGCTTTTATCGTCACAACAGCCTCCAAGGCAGGCAGCCGTGGGAAATACCGACAGCGGGAGGGAGGCTCAGAAGGGACAGAACACATTCTGACCTGTAACCCCTTAGCACCGTCTTCCCTTCACGCTTGCTGCTGCTCCTAGGAAGTTCCAAACATGGAAGATTTGCTTCTGCAGGAAGAGACCCCTGGGCTGTGAGGCTCCGTCCTGTCTATGAGGTGTGTGTATGCACGCGTGCATGTGTGTGTGTGTGTGTGTGTGTGTGTGTGTGTGTGTGTGGCAGGGGGCGGGGCGGAGCTGGTGTGGAGCGGGCTGGGGACTCTGCAAATACTATAGCCATCCGTCACTTTGCCCCCTCACTATGGAGAGCAAGGACCTGTTCGGTGGGTTCCCCAGGAGAGGGAGAGGCCGGGAGTTAGGCAGCCGCTGCCAACCCCTCCCGCATGCAGCCCTTGCCCGGAAGGGCCAGGCCTGGCTGACACATGCCAGCTCTCTAGGCCCCTCCCGGAGCTGCTCCCCTGGGACACATGGCCAGGAAACCAGGGAGAACAGGGAGACGCCTCGTTGCTCCCAAACGCAGGCCGTGGGCCCCCACTGCCAGGCTCCCTGCGCGACAGAAAGCAGGACAACCTTGGGCGGCAGATGCCACGGGGTCAGGTCTGAGCCCTGACTCTGCCACGAAGGAGCTACGTGCCCTGGGAAAGGTCCCCCACCTCTTGTGGCAGCTGCACCACGTGTGCAGTGGTTCCGGCCTCCTGGTGTACCATCGCACCAGAACCTGTGTGAAGCGCCAGCACAGCCCCTGGCACACAGCGGACGCTTGGGAAATACCGGCTGACTTTTATCATCCACATCATCATCTGCTCTCCCTCAGCGCCCTGCTCCTCTCTCCCCACCTCTCCCCTGCTCCTTATCCCCATCCCTTCTCCCCAAACCCTCAAGCCTGTTTTCAGAGGGCCTGCTCAGTGTCAGGCCTCTGCCAGGCTGGGAGCCATGACGGGGTGGCCCCGGAGTTGCTGGGCGATTTCTCCTTGCGCAACCCTGGATCCAGGACAAGACACAGCAGCCTTTCTTTTCCCTTCCTGGAGCTTCCGCCAGACAGGAGAAGCACGTCAAGTACACAAGTGACCTCCCTCCCTCATTCACCATTAGCAGCGCCTTCACTGCCCAGCAGTGTGGGGTCTGCTGCAGCGTGAGGACATACAGCAAGGTCCTGCACGGCACCAAAAGCAGAGTTTAAGTAAAAGGATCGGCTCAGGAAGGCGAGGGGCCATTGTCGTGAGGCTGATGAAGTGCCGTGGGGGCTGCCTGGGCAGGGCTGGCAGGGGCTCCGAGCCCCGAAGCCAATCGCCAGACAAATGAGCCTGAGTTTCCACGACCCTGAAGGGGTTAGAGAGGTTTCGCCCTGATTATAACCTTCACCCTCCTGGTTGAGGCTTAGGAAGGACCTTGTGTGTTTTATCCTTTTTAAATTGTTTTTATTTATTTTAGAGAAAGAGGAAGGGAGAGGGAGAGAGAAACATCGATTGGCTGCCTCCTGCCGCCCCTCACTGAGGATGGAGCCTGCAACCTGGGCATGTGGCCTGACCGGGAATCGACTGGAGACCTCTCGGTGCATGGGATGATGCTCAGCCAGCTGAGCCCACCGCCCAGGGCAGGCCTTGTGTGTTTTCTCTCTGCATCCTCTCAACGGCCTGGGAGGGAGCCAGGCCACAGCTGAGTGCCCTGATGTCACTACAGACATTGCAAAAGGAAGGACACAACTTCCTGCAGTCCCCCATCTCCACCATACGGACGGTCAGAACTGGGACCAGAACCCCAGCCTCACTTGCACCCAGGGCTCCCTTTAGACCCCTGCACCCACTGGGCCTTCCTATCAGCTGCAGGATTGAAGCGGTGGCTTTTGTTTTTCTCGATGTGCAGGCTCGGCCCCCAGCCCAGGAGTTCTGAGCAGCCCAGGCCCACCCAGCATGGCCTTGGGGCCAAAGGCACAGCCCTCTCCCCAGCTCAGCAGCCTGCTTGTCACTCCTCTGGGCTTTGGCATTCTCTTCTGATTTGCATCTACCCCAGTTTCAGGCTTGGGCCAAAGTTCCCGACTTCTGATTGAGTGATTGTCTTTTGGGGGACACTCCTTCATGTATCCAGCCCTTTGGCCCACCACAGTCCATTCACTCCTCTAAATGAGCTGACTGAGCACCGGTTGGCCAATACCTCACTTCTGCACATGAGCCCTCCCCTCCCCCCAAGACCCCCAGCCTCCATTCTGCTGACAGGAACATGCCTCCCCTCAGAAGCACCCTGGGGAAGCCCGAGTCAGCCCATGGTGGAGTTCAGTGCTCCCTGTATTAAAATGAGCCAGAACTGTGTGGCACCAGAAGGCCAGCTGTGCAGAAAGGCTGGGTCAGTCCAGACAACCCTGGCATCCAAGCGGCATCACCACACATCCACCTCCCTGCTCCAACCCAGAGGGAGGGAGTTTCTCATCCCCAGAGGCCTTGGGCCCCTGGTGACCACTGGAGCCCGAGGCCAAGCAGGTCTCGAGGATTCTTTCTTTCTCCCCTGGGAGGTCACAGGTCCTTCTGAGAGTGGGGCAAGGCTCCAGCCCACCTCCTCCGGGAAGCCTCCCTGACTACCACAGCCCCGACCCACGCTGAACCTGCCTCCCCTTGTGTGGCCCCCTGTTGTCCCCTCAGAAGCTGAGTGGGTCTCTCATTTTCCGGACTCTGTCCTCAGTGCCATGTAGGGGGATGCCAGTTATGAGGCATTGGCTGACTGGCCAGGAGGGGAATGGCCACCATCACCATGCCCTTCTCTGCTCTGGCTGTGGAGCAGGCGCTGGCCCCCAACAGCACTCCGGCATCTGGGAGGCTGGCGGGAACCGCCACCAGCAGCTCTGACCGCCTTCAAGGGCACTGCCAGGAATAGATGCGGCCACCCCGCCGCCTGCGTGGGCCTGACAGCCTGCGAGTGCCCTTTCTCCAGACTCTGCGCACTTCCCGAGGCGTGCTCGGCCCGGCTGCCTGGTTCCTTAGGGGTGAAAGCTCAGTTTGGCCCTTGGTCCTGGCTCTTGAGAATGTGTCCAGCCACCTTCCACAGCACAGCAGATGCTACCCTGCCCACCTCGTGGCCAACAAGCTGCGGGCACTGGTTAGTCAACCAGGTGCAGAGGCAACTGATTGCTCAACAGCAGCCCAGCACCGGCCTAAAAACAGGAGCCCTTAGCGACAGAGCTGTGCCTCTTTGCTTTCCAGCCAAGAAACAATGCCAGGGTGATGAGGCGGCTTGCTCAGAGTCACAATTTGCTAGCAGCAGGACCAGGCCACCAACCCACAGCTCTCACCCAGCCAGGAGCCGAGTTGCCCATGGGGAAAAGATGACCCAGGGTTGGAGGAGAGAGGACTTCAGGTAGAAAGAGACACCTAAACCCTATTGCACAGGTGGCATTCAGGTCCTGAGAGGAGAGGAAGGACATCATCCCAAAACATGGAGGAGAATGAGTTACTTTTAAGTGACAGTGAATAGATCAGTGTGGCCTGGACAGTGGGCTCATGGGGAACAGGGAGAGACAGACAGCGTCTATGTGGAACCCAGGAAAGGGACACTGAGACACTGGGCGCCCAATTTCACCTCTGCTGTGAGGGTGATTGCGTGACTCTGGACAAGTGGGAGGAATTGTCACCTACTCATTGAGTCTTGCAGGGTTCATTGAGTGGGCCCTGGGCCCCGTGTGACAGGTCCTGTGCCAGGATCTGGGGACAGAGCAGCGGACAAAATGCTTGCCCTCATGAAGCACACAGTCTAGTGGAGGGAGACGAGCAATAAACATGCAAGTCAGGGCACAATGGGTTGGGCGGTGATGGAAACAGGGAAGCAGGGGGAGGGAGAGAGGATGCTGGCTCTGGGGCCAGGGGATAACTATTTTATATAGAATGGCTTCTCTGAATAAGGTGACATTCAAGAAAAAACCCAAAGGCAATGAGGGGATGAATCAAGTGAGTATGTGGAAGAAGCGTGTTCCAGGCAAGGGGAATAGCATGTGCAAAGGCCCTGAAGCAGCCGTGGGTTGGGCCAGCTGGAAGAAGAGCCATGTATAACCTATGGAAGCAGGTAGACCACAGGAATTTCTCAGCTCACCTCCTAAGACAGCGCCTGCTGAAGCATGTGCATTGCCCCTTCCTATGTCTGGGGCCGAGCGAGTAGGGTTCTTTCCTCAGTCAACTAGAGAGCTGAAATTTGGAATCGGCGTCCCAGCCAGGAAGAGAAAAGACAAGGCCCTGAATTCTTAACCTCAAGGTGTGTCCCTAATGTAGTGTGAGGTTCTTTTCTCTGAGGTTCATTCTTCCACACACAGGCCCTGAGCAGAGACTTATGCCTGACCTCAGCAGTCAGAACTGGGGCAGAGAGAGGCTGAAGTTCCTGCTAAGGTGGGAGAAGTCCTGGGAAAGGCATGAGGGCTTCTTGGAGGAGAAACCCAAGGAGTGTCTGCCTTTGGAGTGACTGAGGCAGTGCAAGAGAGAAGCAAAGGCTTGGAGGCTGGTGTGTGTGTGTGTGTGTATGTGTGTGTGTGTGTGTGTGTGGTGTATGTGTGTGTGTGTGTGTTGGGAAGAAGTGGGAGGTTGAGGGAACCCCTGTGGCTGGGGAAAATGCTGAGTGGGAGAGGAGGAGAGGTTCTGGCCAGGTGTCTGCTTCCAAGTTAGGACTTGAGTTTGTTCTCTCTTTTCCCCTCTCTGTTTGTGTCTGTGTGTCTGCCCGAGTCTCTGTCGGTCTGTGGGTGTGTGTTTGTGGGAATGTCTCTCCGTGTCTGTCTCTCTCTCATCTCTATCTCTGTTTTACTCTCAGTCTCTTAGTTTCCCCTTCTGTCTCTGTCTGTCTGTCTGTCTCTGTCTCTCTCTGTTGGGCTGTCTCTTTTGGTCTCCCTCCTCCCTGCCCCCTCTCCTCTCTTTCTCACAACAGGAAGAGGTCTGCAAAGGACTGCGATTACCCTCCCTCTCGCCTCCCCACCCTTCCCCCTCCCCAGGTTTTTTCTCTCGCTCCTTATTCAAGGCAGATAAAGTGCGCACAGCTGCTCCCAGCTGAAACGGGCCTTAATTGCACCCCCGTTGCCATGGCGATCCCTGATGATCTCCGTGGCTGGAATGATGCCCTCGGATCTCCCTGCTGGGGCCTCGGGCTGCACAGCCTTGCCGGCCCTGGAGCTGACCTCGCGGGCACTCTGGAGGCGGCGGGGCAGGCGCTGCCTCAGCACACCTCACAGTCCCCAGTGCCTTTCCCCTCCTCCACCCCTAACTCCACCACTCCCCACTCCCGGGACAGTCTGGGGTCTGATGCAATAACGCACAAGCTCCCAGGCAGGGACAAAGCCTTCCTCTGCCACCGACCTAGGCCCAGGTTTCGGGGTGAGAAGGAGGGGTTCCAGGTCAGAGCTCTGTGCTCTAGGCCCCATCCCCTCACCTGTGGACCTGCCACAGTCACACCCACCATGGGTGTGGGAGGCTTCTCAATGCAAAGCAGCCCATTTATGGCAGTTTCTATCTGAACAAGCCCTGGCAACTGGGGATGGTGACCAGGGTAGAGGGAGGAGCTCCAAGACCCCTCCTCCTCGTGCCAAGGTTCTGCAGGAGAATAAGCTGCCTCTGCCCCCACCCTCAACCCTACCCCTGCAGCAAGAGGTCAGGGAAGAAGGGTGGAGACCCAATGGCACCAGGAGGAGAGGGACATGAGACAACTGTGGTGGGGACATGCTTCCTGGTGCCTGGAGGGCCCAGGCAGGCCCACTGTGGCTCAGGGATGTGAGCCCATACAGGGCGCTGGGAAGGCTGTGTATGTGTGTGTGTGTGTGTGTGTGTGTGTGGTCGGCCCCACAACCCTGCTTCATACTCCCCTCCACAGACCCCTCCCCTGGACTCTGAGCTGGGCCATCTTAGAGTGTGTTCACAGCTCAGTGGGTCCTGACAGGGGTCTCGGGGAGGGCAGCACACTTAGTGCCCAGTCCGCCTACCCTGAGCCCTGAGGAGCCACGCGGCAAGCCACGGGCTGGCTCTGAGCTTCCCAGGAAGGCCTGTGCCAGCTCTGTTCCCTTGCCACCCCACTTCTGCTGGGCCACTGAGTGGCTCCTGTATCTAGGAGGGCCTGGACTGGAGCAGGTGTTCCTATCCCAGGTCCCTCCCCTTCCCAGCAAACCTGGAGATGAGGGGGTGTTCTAGCACTTTCTGTCCACTACCTCACTCAGCATCTGAGCCCTACTCTTGCCAGGCAGGGGGACAAGGCTCTGCCCTCTACACTGTGCCAGAACCCAGGACTCAGCCTCTGCTGGTCCTTCTGGGGGCTGGCATGTGCCACCTGCCCATGGCCAGGAGGTGGGAGTGTGGGATCAGGGCGAGGTCTCCTGGAACTGAGTCTATCTGATGGCCTGCTTTCCACCACAAGGGTGGCCGTTGAGTGTACACCACCTGAGCCACACTTGGTAATGTAATAATAGTAATAATAGCAGCAGAATAATAACAGCTACTGCCTATTCAGGGGCCACCACGCACGGGTGCCACCGGGAGCACCCCATACCCCACAGTGTGGTTCTCTCAACGCTTGAGGTCAGGGCTGAACTCTGCACGGGTGGGGAAACAGGTCACCTGCCCAACCGAGGCCACTGCACTCTTGGCGGCCATGCCCGTGGGACCCTGAGGTGGTCCCAGAGGCCCTAGTGGGCAGTTCACTGGGGGGTGCAGGGCTCTCAGGCCCCAGCACGTCCTGCTGTAGGAAGGCCACAGGTCCGGGGGCTGCGATGCCACCTCCTGCATGGTGTTGCCGAGAAGCAGAAGCGGAGTAGCTGCCTCTGGGGAAGGCTTTCTGCACTAGGGTCTGTGTCAGTAACACCCCTGCCATCGAAGCGCCCATCCCCCCACTGCCCCAAGGCCCCTGGACGCTGCTCAAGGAATCACACCCCCATTCTTTCCTCTCCACTCTGTCTTTCTAGCCCCAAACCTATTTCCTTGCTGCCACACAAACCTATCACATTAGGGGAGGAAAGTTGTAATTGAAAGAAAACACCAACTATAACAAAACAACTACAACAAAACACACTACAAAGCAAACACCTCCCCTCCCCCAAACCCACAAAAAAACCAAAGCCCAAAGCACACAACTGGAAACACCCTTGCAAAGAGTGGCCCATTGGGAAGCAGGAAAGCAGAGCCCACCCCTTTGCACCCCATCAGGTGGAAGGAGCTCCTCACCACCCCGAAAGGTGCTGGCAGGTGCCAGGAGGCAGGTGCTCTGTCCTACAGAGGAGCCGGGTCTCAGAGTCTCCCCCTGTCCCAGTCAGACCACTGGACTACCTTGGGGACCCATCCTTGGTTGGATGGGGAGCAGCAGCCCTCGGCTGGCCTCATTCCTGCACCCTTAGCAGCCACATCAAACAGCTAGCTCTCCTGTTCTCACTTGTGCGTCTTCACCCTTACACTCCCCAAAGGCAAGGATGTGGCTTAATCTTCCCTGCTTTTACCCGCAGCTTTGCTCATATCCCAGCAATATGCAAAGTGTTCGGTAGGACCACACTGATGTACATCGGGGCTATACTGTGCACACCTGTCCGTGTGGAAATGACCATCAGGCATAAGAAAAAAGAAATAGGATCGGCCTGCAAAGGAGACTTTGCTCTCAGCGTCATGCTTTGTTTAATTAACAGTCTCCATTGGGGCCGTCAGCACGGAAAGATATTTATAAAAATCACATGATTCACCTTGGGAATGAAAGAGTCAACTAAACACACTGTTTCCACCTTATCAGGCTCAGGACACAGGCTCGAGATGGGCTAAAGCCCTCTGTGAGGAGAGCAGCCATCCGTTAACTAGTGGCCTTGGGCCCTTCCTTGCCCTGGCCACTCTGGGAGGAGTGGCACCATCCCCGGAGTCAGCCCCATCCCGTACCTGCTCGAAAGCGCATTCTCCAGGGCTGCCCAAGGTTTGCTTTGCTAAGTGGTACTTTGGGAGGAAAAAAAAAAGTACATTCATATATATTTTTCTCTCTCTCCACTCAAAATCTCTGGGCTTTTTCATATGAGAGCTTTTATTTCCTTAAAACAGCAGCTGCTTTCATTTAGTTTGATGGATTTAATGCATTTAGAGGCGGGAGGAGCAGGTGGGAAGCAGTGGATTTCTCCAGCCTACCTGCTTATACCCTCCACAGGATGAAGATCCCACACCTGGGGAAAAAATCCTCCCTTCCTTTGTCTAAGGTTCAGGATTTAACTCATTCTGAGGGTGCATGCCAATGAAATTCCCCCCTTTTTAAAAACATGTTTTATTGATTTCAGAGAGGAAGGGAGAGAAAGAGAGAGAGATAGAAAAACCAATGATGAGGGAGAATCATTGATCAGCTGCCTCCTGCCCACCCGACACTGGGGATCCGAGCTTCCAACCCAGGCATGTGCCCTCATTCGGGAATTGAACTGAGACCTCCTGGTTCATAGGTTGACGCTCAACTGCTCAGCCCTGCTGGCCGGGCTGAAATTCCCCCTTTTTTAAATTTCTCTGCCTTTTTCTGGTCCCTCTTCCAAAGTTCCAACGTTTGCCTTTCGCTCCAATGTCTTCTCCTCCTGGGAAAGCACTGCTCGGAGCGGCATCCTTGGTGCCACTGTCCTGGTGGGAAGGAACGTGCCTGGGGCCCCCCAAAGGCTGAGAACTCCTCTCTGTGATGGGGAACCAGAGCTGACAGGTCTGAGCCCAGAGAGCTCTGTGCCCATCCCCAGGAATTAGGACTGTGGATAGTCTCAGAATGTGTATCTAGGCGACAGCAATGGTGGATGGGTGGTGGGTCCTAGTGCAGACCCAGCCTCGAGGGACACAGGATCTCAGGCCATAGACGGGGTCAGCACAGAGGTCTTCCCCAGGGAATGGCTGATCATGAACCCAGAGCCCAGGAGGCCCTGACTTCCCAGAGCTCTGAGGAAAGACCTGCCTTGACTGCCCCAGATACCTCGCTCACTCTTGTACCTCCAGTGCCATGCACCACAGTGAGCGGGTGCTTGTGGCTGATTCTGGGCCCTGTGGCCTAGGGAGTGTCTATAACACCCTTAGGGGCCTGTGACAGATGGGACCCCAGGGCCTTGGTCCTGCCTCTGTGCCAGCACCATCCAGCTACCAGCTGCCCCCAGGCTTTTCACACTTGGAATTGTCCCTGACCCTCTCCTCCTTCCCTGGGGCAGATACTGTGACCTTTCCCTTCCCTCCAGAGGCCTCATCTCCAGCTCTGAATCCTGAAACCCACCCTCCAGCATGGTGCTTGGTAAGGACTCAAGAAGGGGCCTCTGTGGGGGTGGGCCTGGTTTGCAGGTTTGTTGAAGGGACAAGGCTGCTTCCACCAGCCCAGCTGCAACCTGGGACACTGCTGAATGCATCTTCCTCCCCCTCTGAGGAGTCTCCTCTCCAAAAAGCCCCTCCAGACACTCCATCAGCTCTTTCTGAGACCCTCACAGCCTGGAACCAGGGCTGAGTCCCTGCTAGGCCTCGAGCAGTATGCAGAAAGCTTGGAGAAGGGCGGGGGAGGAGGCTTCCCCAGCCCCCCTCCCCGGCAGGCGCTGAACAAATCCAGGGAGTTAATAGGAGCCACACAAAGCCCTCGGTTTGCTCCAGAGATCAAGGGTCAGCCTGAATAACTCATTAATTAACCGAGCAAGGCTTCCTGCTATTGACAAGGTCTGGGAGCTCGGCCTGGGAGCAGACCTCACATCCTGCAGCCAGACCATTCCCAACTCCCACTCCCCCTCCTTTCTCCAACTAGGCACCCACTGACCTGGGAGATGCCAGGTCTCTCAGATGACCCACTGAGCTCAACTTTTCCAGGAGGACCTGGCCTGGAAGGATTGTGTAACCTTGACCTTCTGCTTTCAAGTCTGACCCACCCTTTATCTTCTTGCTCCACCCCTGCCCACGCCTGCCCCTCCTTCCCTGGCATAACATCCGAAGCTCCAAGGATCCAGGCGTGTGCTGGCTCCCACACACCTTCCGATGCTGCTCTTGGATGTCTGTCACCAGGGAGAGGACATGACAAGCTGATTCACACTGAGGTGTCAGGATGAGGGTGTTAAGAGAATTGGTGGGTGGGTGGTGATTTCATTTTAACAAGGGTCATGCTTTGACTTGAGTCGAATAAGCTCCAATGGTGAAATTTCAGGCATCAGAGATAGTCCAGGCAGAAGGGTTATTTTGGCCAAGAGTCCTTTCCAGTGACTGCTAAAGTGATGGAATTGCAGTGGCCACATTCTGTGCCCAGGGCTGGGGCTGCTCAGTCCTGAGCAGTTTTTCCTCCCATTCGGGTCCAGCTTCTTCCCCAAGAGTATGAATGTCTAAACACCGGCTTTGACTACCTCCATACCCATCCCTGGCACCACCTCTGAGATTTCAGAGTGCTTGCTGGGATTCCCACCTCTGGGGGTGTTCTTTGTCCCAGGAGGCACCACTAGAGGAGACTTCTTCATGGAGGAGACTGGCCAAACCACCCAAGTGTTGCGGAGGAGAGAACCCTGTCATCGCCCATGGCTCCATGGAGAGAGCACTGCATGACGAGAAAGGGGGGAGTTCTCCTGGCATGGGGAGCACTTCCTTCAGCCCGCTGTTTCTGGAGACTAAGGCATGGAAGACCTGGATGCAGCCTGTAGCGCCTCTGGTGTTACTTGCCGAGCTCAGTCCTGCTGATTGATATTTGCAGAGCCTAATGCTACTTGTAGGGTCAGCTGTTTCTGGAAGGTCTCACCACTAGATTTAGAGTCTGCTGCTGTTTGTATAGAGTCTGTTGTTAGCAGGACCCGGCACTGCACGCAGAACTCATCACTAGCCACAAGGCTTGCTTCTACTTGTAAAGTTTCTTGGGGTTGGCAGAGCCTGGTATCGCTCCCAAAGGTCATTAAAGTTTGCAGAATCCATAGCAGTTTGTGGAGCCTGTTGTTGGCCCGGTCAGTCCTTGTTTGCAGAGTTATTCACTAGCTTTGGAGACAGGTAATGTTTGTAGAATCTGTTGTCGTTAGCAGATGCTGGCTTTGTAGGCTGAGCTCATCAATACCCACAAAGCTATTGCTGTCTGCAGAAAGTGGCTCTGCTTGTTGAACCTTCAATGCTTGTAAAACTACTCTTGGTCAGAGAACCTGGGCTATTTGCAAGTCTGACACTGTTTTCAGGGTTCAGCACTGATGACAGAGCCCTTGGACACTTTCTGATTCTACTGGATTATCTGCCTTATGGTGAGTTTTTTTAAGTATTACTACCACCCAGGATTTACCATGTCTAAACACAAGTGGGTCCGTGTAGAGATCTTAACCCCAAGGGTTTCTGCTCTCAGTAAGTCTGTGATATGAGAACTCAAGTCAGGAGGTGATCACTAAACTTCAAATAACTCCCCAGACACATTTCAAATGGAACATGCTCTATCCACAGTCCAACTAGGAATCCAGCTCCTGCTGAGCCATAAGGGCTCCTGAATTCTCCTTATTTCTTCCCCAGGAAGCTCAGGGAGGTCCCAGCTGAGGACCTTGTCTGGGCAAATTGATAAGTTCTGAATCTTCCTAACTTTCTCTGCCTCCATGCCTTGGGAGGGCCTGAGGTTCAGCATCTGGAGTGAGTGCATGGAGTGGGCTAGAGGCGCAGTCTTTCCCTTTCTTAAAACCATTTTCTGTTCTTTGTTCTTAAAAGAAATTGAGCTCTAGATGGTCTCACTGTTGGCTTTGTCCACAGGGCCTGAGGCAAGCGCTGCTGCTCAGGAGATAATTCAGAGTGCTAATGGCATACAGATGCATGCTAATTCATGTGCACACACACAAATTAGGCTGCAATTATCACAGGAACTATTTGCTAATGCTGGTTACCATTCGAACCATTATTCAGCATTGGTTACCACAGCCGGCTGGTCAATATGGCTCAGCGTGAGGCTGCCTCTCAGGCAGTCTTAGAAACTCACACAACCTTAAGTCAACATCAAGTCACAGCCATGTGTTGCTTCAACAGGGGAGGTGGGTCTCCCAAGGTTGGCTGTGGGAATGGAATAAGCCTGATGGAAAAGGACATTGAGATCCCATCAGGGGAGGGAAAAGCCAGCCATATAACACAACACATTCTATGTGTGGAAGACCATGAGTGCAGGGCACAAGGTGCGAGCATTCCTTTCAACACCCCGTCCTGGCTGCCTACTGTGTGCCCGGGAGCATGGGACTCAGAGATGGAGATGTAGGCTCATAGTTGGCTTGTAAGATAAGAGCTGCCTCACAGAAGCAGCCAGTTAACGCACAGGCATGGCGGCTGATTCACTGTTGAGTCCTGTAGTTCATAGGACCCTGGACGAGCCAGGGGTTGAGGTTGGTTGTGAGGGATGGGTGGGCGTTAGGGCAGGCAAGAGGAAGAGCAGCATCTCAGGCAGCCAGAACGGCTCCATCGAGCCACATTATTGTACATCAGAGTGGTCACCACATCACAGTAGTAGCTTCTACTCGGGAGTGGCTGCCATCACCACCTCCTCTCCACAGCCCTCACAGGAAGACTTTGCAGAGTGTGTTTTGCAGGAAAGGAGACGAGGCCCAGAGCAGTTAGGGGATCAGCTCCAAGGCCACACGGCTGGTCTGATTAGTCTGGAGTTAGAACCCAGGTACGTCTGACTGTGGGTGAGGACACTCAGGACAGGGCAGGATTGGGAGGAACTGAGAGAGGCAGTGACAATGGTACTGCGGAAAGGGCTCGGGGAGGACCAAATCCATTCCACCCAAGAGGGAAATGCGGCCAAGGGTCAGTAAGTGATACATGGCTTGGTCCACAGCGAGTGGACAATAGAGCAGGACAGGCGATGAGCTGGGGGCTCACTGTGAACACTTCATTCCCTGGGACTCCCTCCCCACAGCCTAGCAGAGGTGGGAGCTGACCTGGGATCCCTTTGGGCACCCCTGTCCCAGAAAAGCTTCTCTGATACTGCGTGGAGGTCTTAGGCAAGGAAAAGGAGAAACAGGGTCACTGATCTCTTGGGGGTATGCAGTGGTGCCCAGAGGGCAATTTGTCCCACTTCCCTGTGGCAGAAAGCTGGGGGTCCCACTGTGGGCCCTGGTGCCACACTTCCTCTCCCTACCCTCCTCTGTGCTCCCCTGGAGGCCTTCCTGTCTGGCTGACCATCCTCGGGCCCTGCAGGCCTCATCTGCCTTCTCTGCTAATCCATCCCCTGTGGACGCCCAAGAGCTTGGAGCTGCCAGCCTGGCGGGCTCCCGGCCACCAGAGATGGGAGTCCACAGTGAGGCTGTCAACAGCCGGGAGCCGACGCTGCAGCAGGTGCTGATGTCCACTCTCTGTCAAGGTGGGAGCGGGCCTCCCAGGTTTGCTGGGAGAGGGGAGTGGGTTGCTGGGAGATGCTTGCCAGGCCCCTTTAGGGGAAGGGAAAAAGGCAGGGTGCACAAATAGATGGCCCGATGTGACTCATCTCGGACAGTGTGGGCTGTGCAATGTATGAGAACCAGGTAAGATGCTGCAGGGATGTACCGGGCCCAGCTGCACTCGGGGACAAACCAGCAGACCAGCCCTGTCCGCAGGGGACTCCTTTCCAGGAGGCACGAGAAACACACAGAAGACCCTAGAGAACATCTTCCATGAACACACAGTCCATGGGAGACCGTCACATAATTTGTGGGTGTAAACCGAAACCGCAGAGCCCCTTGTTCAAAAATTAAGAATTTCAAGATGGTGACAGCGTAAGCATTGAACCAAGCACTGGGCCCTCGGAGCACAAGGCTCCTCATGCCTGAACACATAGGCCCTGAGGCTGGCTACAGCAGGTCAGAAAGGGAGCTGTACTCACCCTCCAGGCCCTGTCTGCCCCATTCCCACCGGACCCTCACACACCCACCCTCCAGGACCCACTGGGGCTGGAGGTCTGCCCTTGGACAGAGTGTCCCGTGGCAGAGATCTCACATTCCCCACACCCCCTCTCCAGCTCAGCCTTGCCTAGCTCCTAGCTCCTGCCCTGCACCACAGCACCCACACCCACTGAGCATTCCTGCCCACCTAGAACTTTTTACCTCTGTGGGCCAGTTTCCACTCTGCCCCCCTCCCTCCAACAGCTCCCCACCCCCGTTTATGTAAATGAAGCCTTCTGTCTCCTCCCCCACACTGGCCATCCCCACAGGCCCCTCCTCCTGACCCCAGGGTTACCCTCCCTGATAGGCCCCCAGCCCCGTGGCATATTTACAGAAATGCCACTCAGCAGAACAACCCAAATCAAATCAACGTTAACGGGAAAGCTGCTAGCTTCCAAATTAGCGGTGCATAATTAGTTTCCTGCAGAAACCTCTAGAAAGAAAGCACCGGCACAGACTGGTGAGGGAGACAATTAGTTTTTGGGAGGGTGAAGAGGAAGAGCAGGGAAGGAGTGGGGGGATCAGGGTGGGGGCGGGGGAGAGGGGAGTGGGCTGAGTGAAACACCGATTGCTTTTATACAGCCAAGCCCCACACCCGGCCTGCCTGTAGAGCCTCGCTGGCGCCTCCAGTCCTCCAGCTCTGGCTGGAATAGAACCCCGTCCACTGATGCCCATCCTGTTCCCCCGCCCTCACCCTACCCAGACACTCAGGAGGACCTTTCCAGGGCCCTGGCTGGGGCTGCTGCATGAAGAGAAAATGTGACTGTGCTGGGCCCTTGGGCGAGATGTCTGTGCTTGGCCCATGTCTGTCTCAAGACTCCGGACCCTGCCTGGAGTGCTCTAGGTGTGGAGCTGAGCTTTGCAGAGGGGCTGGCTGAGAATCAGGCCCCTGTGAATGTCAGAGCTCAGACACTCCCTGACCCCAGCGGCCCCTCAGGGGAGGTAGCCATCAGATGGGGAGGATGGAAGGGCCTGTTTGCTACTTGCCCTGGCTGCTTAACATGAGCCAGAGCGTGTAGTGTGATCTCCAGACTTCAAAACCCAGCTCATTCAGCCCGCTGCACACTGGATACCTGCCCAGAGTAGGGCCCTGGCCCGGTCCCCTCTCAGATAACCACCTGCACCTCCCAAGTGCTCCAGGACGCAAGCAGACCCCCTCCCCAGGCCCAACCAGCAGCCAGTAGTGGGTGGTCGGTGGCAATCTCCCATGCACTCAGTGGTACCCTGAGATGGAAGGGTGGCTTGGGGGCTCCGGCGTGATGGATGGTGAGTGTGGAGGGGCAGCTCTGAGGTGGAATGTGGGTGTTCAATCTTCTTCCTCATGTGAGAGTCAAATCTGAGTTTACCCTTGCAAGGGTGGCAACACCAACCCCATGCCCTTGGAGACGATCACCTCCATCCTGATCGACCTCTGAAAGGTCAAGGGCACAGGGCAGGACAATGGAGTTCTAGGCAGCCCGCCCCTCCCTGTGGTCCCTGGAGGGTCTCTTAACCTCCATGGGCCTCACCTCGTTTCTCACCTCTCAATGGGAGATAATAAAACCTGCCCCTCGCTTCCCTGAGGTTTTGTGAGGATCGATGCAGCAGAAACGTAAATGTTTCCCGTCAATGCGGGTGCTGACACTCACAGGTGTTATGACTGAGGCACATGGACACCAGGGCTCACCCTGTCAGTGACCGCGGCCGAGAATGTGGGGTGGCTGGTGCCTCTCAGCTTGGGGTTCTGCTGGGTCTCCAGGCCCAGCTGCGAGGAGGTGCCAGGGTCTGCTCGAGGAGCTCTTTACACGGAGGCATGCAGTCCTTATTGCTGATTATATATTATTTATTTAGTCTTAATTTATAATTGCATGATTGCCAGAGGATCTTAGTGCCATAGGGACAGAAATGTGCTGCCCAGTCCTCAATAAAGAATGCTTTTCCTGCCATAAATAAACAGAATATCCAATCAACTACCCATCAAATTGCCTGGCCCTGGCACAAACAGAACGCCACTAATGAGACACAACACGCATTAGCTTAATGCTCTACCAGGGGAAGCGAGCTGGCCTCTGAGTGCCAGCCTGGGCCATAGCAGCGGGTGGGGGAGGACCGGAATGGGAGGGGCTCCATGTGGGCACTGGGAGAGGGCTCCTCCTCAAAACCCGGATGCCAGCAGGCACCCTTGAGTGGGGCTCATCTCATAGTGGGGTCACGGCTGCGGATCCACTTTGCTTTAGGCTTCCTGGAGGAGCAAGGCCTGAGCTCCTTTTTCAAGGACAAGCAAGAAGTCGGGGGGGAGGAGATGGTTCATTCAGAGGAGAGTCACAACATGGGCACAGCAGTGGAAGCAAGGATGAAAACACTGGTGATAGCAGGGGTGATACCCAGGGGCTGGGCAGATGCTGATGCTGGGAAAGGCAGGAAGACCTGGTCATCAAGGACTGGGGTTGGAATCTGGGCTTTGTTTGGTAGCCTCAAGGAGTCACGGAGGACTTGAGGTTCTGGGAAGGTCAGCGTAGCTGAGTTGCAGGCCGCTGCAGACGTTGCTTAACCAGGTTCCTTCCCCAACTCTCCTTCTGCCACCCCCTTTGCAGTCTGGTGGAGACTGGGTTCTGGGAGGGCCCGCCACACCTCGCTCTGGCTCTGTCTGCTCTTTATCACTGTCAGCTGCTCAGAGCCAGCCGCCCTCCCAGCAGAGCTGAGCTCCCCAAAGATAAGATGAATGTCTGCAAGCCACAGAGCTGAGAGGTTCTGGAGGAAGTGGAAGAGGAGGAAGAAGGAATAAACACCCGTCACATTAATAAGAGTTTGGGAGAAATGAGGGGCTGAAGCCAGGAGTCTCCAGATGGTGTTTAGTGAAATGACAGTTTGATGCTTAAGAGGAAAATGGAACTGTGGTATGCTGAGAGCTTCGATCTTCATGGGGTGGGGGTGAGGGGTGTGGGAACATGGAGCCTGGTGTGAGGCCTGTACTCACACAGGTCTGACCAGAGCCTGTTCAAATCCCAGAAGAAAGGGCAACATACTTCCAGAATGTCCACTGTGGAGCCCCACAAAGTGGCTCTGGGCCCAAGGATTCAGGTGCACACACATACACACACACATTCATGCACTTAGCAGCCAACCCTTACACCATTGCTAGGTCCACAGGGGTGGGTGTGCCCTCTGAGAGTGCGTGTCCAGGAGGAGGGACCGGCTGAGTGGTCACATTAAACTCTGGCAACTGAGGCAGGCACAGGAACTTCTGGGAATACAGAAGGGGCCTTTTACCCAGCTGCCAGGTTGAGGAAGGCTCCCTGGAGAAGGTGATGTCTGGGCTGAGTTTGGAGTGTTGACCAGGAACTGGACTGGCAAAGAGCTTGGGATGTAGAAGAATGCCAGGCAAGGAGAAGCAATGAAACAAAGCACAGGGTGTGAAGCTGCACAGAAGCGGGGCAGGAGCACTGGGGTGTTCCTGGATCCTGTGTCAGGTGGGAGTGGTGGAGAGAAGATGGTCTAACAGTCCCCAATAAAGGAGGCTTTACTGAGGTAGGGAAAGGCTTGGATGTCACCTGAGGGTGTGGAGAATCAGTGTGGGGTGTTCCCCAGGGGTGTGGGTGTGTAACACTCCCCGATCCCATTCCCTTGTCCACAGACGGTGTCATGGGGGACGTCAGAAAGCGGCTCCAGGACTTGCCAGGATTCTACCCTTTCTTTGGGTGAATAGAGCATGCTTGCAGCATCCATCCTTGAGCATGCAGGTACTTTCTCTGCTCTCCCCAGTGGGGTGGGGTCTGGAGCCTACAGGCCTCGTGGGGCCCTGGGAGCAGTGGGAGGTCATTCTTCCAAGCCCTGGGGTAGCTCCCTGGAGGGAACTTTGGGTACAGCCAGAAGGGCGGCAGCGCTGTTTGTCAGCGCTGGGAGCCATGGTGCTCTGGGAGAACCAGGCTGGCAGAGTCAAAGCCACGGTGGCCCGGGCTGGAGATGAGCGTCCAGAGAGGGTGGTGTTCAGTGGAGTCTGGGGGAGGGAGGAGGCAGGCAAGGGAGGGAGGTGGGAGACAAAGGAGAGAGCCAGGCAAGGAGAGGCAAAGAGTTCTAGGCTTCTGAATCCATTCTGCTTCGATTTCCCCCCAAGTCACACAGCTGCCAGGGTTCAGACAGATGCTGTGATTAGCATTTTAATGCATTTCAGAGGACCTTGTCCGAACTGCTTTGGAAATCAGAAATCAAGAGTTTATCTTCAGCTGTCCCTGTAGAGCTACATTCTCTCTCAATTCTAAAGGAGCCAGAGGAAGAGTGTGTATGCATGTGTGCACATGTATGTGCATGTGTACATGCATTTGCATGTGTATGCCTGTGTATCTACATATTCCTATGTGTGTGTATGTGTACACATGCACACATATATGCCATGAGCCCTGGTGTTTGTGCATGTGTATGCGTTTGAATGTGAAGTGTGTGCATATGGCTGCATCTGTGTATCCACATGTATATTTTGCATGTGTGTGCTGGTTCCACATGTGCCTTTGCAAGTGTGACTTCATCCAGGATCATTCACGTGGAAGAGGGCGAGCTTGACGCTGGTTAAAAACAGGTCAGCACTGAGTGACTCGGGCTGTCAGGGCGAATGGGCTGCAGGTAATGGGAAACGAATTTCCAATGCGGTGCGGCTGCCTGGCCCGATGCCAAAGTTGTGTTTCCAAACAATAAGGCTAGTGGGATTTTCGAGCAACATGCATTTTTGGAGTTAGAATTCCACACGCCCCGGACAGTGCTCACATACTGGGCCCAGCCCCTGAGAGGTTTGGGGAGCACCTCTCAGCGGGGGATGGGCAGCTCCTCCTCAGTCAGGGCAGAGGGTAGGACTAGGAACCCAGGAGCCCCTCATTGTGTGGGGGTCCACCCCTCGAGTCCTAGGGCTTTCCTCCTGCCACCCTAACCTGGCTACAGCCTACATCTATCAGAGCTGTCCCGCTCCGGCTGGATGTCACCAGCCAATCGCTAGCTCCGTCTCCTTCCCTTGTCACCCTCCCTGGACACACTCCCTCTGGGAGTTGTAGCTCTCAGCCTCAAACACAGATTTCTGGGACCATATTCCCAGCTTAGGGGCAATGGACCCATCACATTCCTTCCTTAGGGGAGGAACCTGTTTAACTCCCAACAGACACCACCAGCTTTAGGGACCTGGGCGACAACCCTGGCTCCTTCCTCAGGAGTCCACCAACTCCAGGTCTTTCACCCCTGCCAGCCCCGCTCCCCCTCATGTCAGATTGCAGGGGATCTGCTTGTAGACTCAGGGTCCTCGGGGCTGCTTGGGACTCCACCTGAGTAGCACCGACTGGGACGTGAGTTGGGGAGGTGGGGAAGCAGCCAACCGTTGTTCCTTGTGCATGTGTTTAATGTAAATACACCCTCTATTTATCTTTGGCTATTAATAAATTCATGCATTATTAGAAAATCCCTCATTCCAGCAGACCTGCTGCGTTAGATCAGCCCGTTTTAAGAGATTTCCTGTTGGTAGGATTCAAAGCCCACACCTGCAGCCGGCCCAGGCACAAGGATTTAACTGAACGCCACAGATAATGAGCTCAGTTAACCTCATGAATTAAAACAAGCACATTGCATTAGCTCACTTTATCCTAAAAGAAAATATTAAGTTCCCCCAGATAAATCGTTTAATAAGAACCGAGGAAGATGGCACACACTGTCTTCCCAGAACCTAAGGCAGGAGCATGGGGGGCTCACGCAGCAGCCGATGGGGGTTTGCCTCCATGGACCGATGGGTGATGGCAGGGGTTCTTGCCTGGGATCTCACAGAGGTTGGGAGTGTTTGAGGCACCCTAGGCAGGGTACAGGCTGAAGCACATGAAGCAATGCAAAGCTGTAGGAGGTCGGAGAGGAGTGAGGGGTGTCAGTGGGATCCAGCCTCCTCAGCCACCACATCCTAGTGAAACCCTGTGGATGCAGTGGTTCTCAACCTGTGGGTCGCGACCCCTTTGGGGGTCGAACGACCCTTTCACAGGGGTCGCCTAAGACCATCGGAAAACACATATATAATTACATATTGTTTTTGTGATTAATCACTATGCTTTAATTATGTTCAATTTGTAACAATGAAATTGGGGGTCACCACAACATGAGGAACTGTATTAAAGGGTGGCGGCATCAGGAAGGTTGAGAACCACTGAGTTAGAGAATTCCATCGAGGGAGGCTTCGTGGAAGGGCTGTGACCAACTGCAAGTCTCTTCCATCTGTGAGATGCTCACGACTTAAGGAGTTGGTTAAAGTCTTTGTAAATTTCAAACCCACCAAGTCAGAAGCAAAGGTAATTTGGACTTTAGGAGACGTCAGGCTTTGCAAAATCCATGGCGCAAACAGTTTTGGTCAGCAAATAAACAGTGCGGACAACATTCCTGTCTGCGGGAATGTGCTGCCGACCTAAGAGAAGGCGGCGTTTGCAAGCGGCTCACCACGGCAGCCGCCCCGTCACTGTGCTGACTACACGTGCTTCGCATCCCTTCATTAAGGCAGCTTGGCAGGACATTAACTTGGAAGCGCCATTGAATTGTCTACTCAAAAATAATAAAACGGCACTGAGCACACCCCATAATATGGATGCTAATGGAAATGGTGTCCTCCCCAGTTCTCTGAACGAGATTTCTCAGCCACGGAGCTTCGTTCAACTAAAGGCCGTGTCGCAAATGAGAAAGGACGGGACGTGGCATCTTGGCAGAGCTGCTACCCACTTTTGCAGGCTGTGCCCGCTTTGGGCTTCGGTGTCTCCCTTGCAAAACCAGGGGCGCAGAGCAGGGGATGGGAAGGCCCACCTCACTCTAACTTCTGAGGTTCTCTGGCCTCAGGAGGGAGACATAATGGCAGAGGGGAGTGTCATTTGTGGATCAAACTCCTCTAGTCCAAGGAAGGAATCAGGGTTTCCTGATATCACTGGACAGAGTGGGGGTGTTTGGGGTCCTGGAGGGGGAGAATCACTGAAATCACCCAGGAGCTGGGACATATAGATTCCCAGGCCACACTCTGTCTTCGTGCGTGTTTGGGGGAGAGGGAGGGAGGGAGAGAGAGAGAGAGAGAGAGAGAGAGAGAGAGAGAGCCTCTATCTTCCTTTGCATGGGTTACAAACCTGAATGCCTTGGAATGTCTGTGAGGCGCAGTCAGGTGGTTTAGGAACCTGCCCGCATTCTCCTCTGGGTGGACCTAGTCCTCCAAGTAGCTGGGGGAGGGGGATGCCAAGTTCCCCTCACTAGCTGCAGGCCCAGAGGCAGCCAATTTCCCCCTGAACCGTCCTCCGCAGGCCTTCCAATAGTGAGTAACCTCTGCCAGCCACTGAGGCTGCCCGGTGAGAGGAGACTCAGGGAGGCTCCCCACGCTCCCCATGTCCCCACGCCAGCTTTTCACTGGGGCTACACAGGCCTTCCCCGTCTACACCACGCTGCTCTGACTCAGGAAGGGCGCTTCAATGGCTCCCAGGTACCCAAAGCAAAGAGGCCAAATAGCTCAGTGGGATGTTCAAGGTCTTCCCATTGGAGTCCGAAATCTCCTCTAACTTTAGACCCCCAACCTCTGCAGTTTTCTCCCTCGCAACCTTGCTCCGTCCCCTCCTTTTCGAATGGTGTCACCTCACTGGGATGCTGCCTCCAGCCCCTCTCCACCCACCCACACCCTGCCCGTCCTTCTGAGGGCAGTGCTCCCAGCTCCCAGCGTGGAGCACTCATGGAAGGAACGCGGTAAACACCGCCGGGCTGCGTGTGCTCCCAGACCACTCAGGCCTCTAGATTTTAGTCCAAAGTCTCAATCCATTGTCCTCTAATTGCTTGGCATGTACATCTTTTCTTCTCTGCAGGAGGGAGAGCCCCGAGGGCGGCAGGGTCCTGGCCTCTCCTGGCTTCCACCTGCCAGCCAGCACCCTGCACGGGCCGTGATCCTGGTGGGGGCTCAGGAAACACTTATGAATTGAATTAAAAACCTCCTCTCAGGCTCTGAGCGGGCCCAGCTGTTGGCTGCCAGCTGTCGGGGCTGCAGGGAGAGGCCGAATGCATATTCATTTCCGATCCCTGGGTCGCCCTGCCACGAAGGGCCCCTGGACTGTCTTCAGTTGCGTGGGTGCCAGGCCGTGACTCAGCTGCTGCTCTTGTGGGTTAGAGTTTTAGATGTCCTGACTCCCCTCCCCCAGCTCCCAGGAGTGGGGTCAGCGAACATCAAGTGGAGAGGGAGATATTTGAGCCTCATGCGGGGAATGTGCAAACCATTAGGACCAACTTAGCTACCACCTCTCCTGGGGGGATGACGTGGCCATCTCAAACCACCCTCTTTTAGCACCACCAGGCCTGGCAGGGAGAAGGCCAGCGGCCTCGGGAATGTTCCTGCCAAACCCACGCTTGGCTTCCATTCAGCAGATTTGTCGGTCTCCCCATGTGGCCAGCCCCCTGGCTTGGCCATGCAGCTGGGGGGCTTGGTGTTGTGCCCCCTGAGGTCTGTTGTCCTGCAGACCAGGGCAGGCAGGCCTGGGGCGGATCAGAAGGGCCAGGCGGGAAGCCGCTCCTCTGGGGAGAGACGGAATGGTAGAAGCAACAGCAGCGGCAGGAAGAGACGTCACCCATTTCCTACGTGGACACAGGGTGCTCCGCCGTGGGTGCAACACCTCATGCCGTGTGCAAACAGCCCTGGGTACAGGCACTATTGGTGTCCCAGGGCCAAGATGAGGAAACCAAGGCACAGAGGAGTGAAGTGATTTGCTCAGAGGGGTGGAGCTGGGTTGGCTGAAATTGGGGCTGGAACCTGCCCGGTAGTGTGGTGGGTTTGGTCTCGAGTCCTGGGGGTCTTTAGAGAAGGGAGAGGTTGGGGGGCGGGGGGGTTGGTCATGAGCACCTTCTCCTGGGTCAGGCTGGGAATGCGGGACAACTGGGTTTGGCGAAGGTGCTGAGGGCTGGGATGGGTGCTGTAGGGCCTTTCATTCGAAGAAATGGGTAACGCACGGATAAAATCATGGGGTCTTGGCTCACCTCCTGGAAGTGACTGGGTCCACGGTAGGAATTAGCTTCATGGCCCTGCCCCTCCACCCAAGTGACTGAGACTCTGCTTGGACACTTCACTCAGTACCTCTGGGGACAGCCCATGACACGAGGGGGTGGAGGGTGGCCTGGGGAGCAGAGGGGAGCCCGGGCCAGCCCCGGGGCTGTCTCTGACCTCTTCCTTCCCGCCCTCAGTCCAGCCAAGCTGCAGCTTATTACGAGGGCAATTCTCCTTTCTCAGATGGGCTTGACACAGAGCACACCCACCTCACTTCACACCCGTACCCAGGCCAGCAGTGTCTTGCCTCAGCCTCAGATAAATGTTGCTGGCCCTGGAAACTGGCTGGGCCCCTTCTCAGAAGGTGTGCACCCACCACTGCAGTGGGTCCCAGAAACGTGAGCGGAAAAAGGACCATGGATGCCTTTGATTCTTTACCATGTAAGCCACATACAGAGGTACAGAAGTCAAGATACAGATGATAAACATATGGTACCCAGGGGCTGAAATCTTCCTCCCCAGCTATGAATCCCATGGAGGGAGAAGCCTGGCCAGTGGTTGAACAAATGTGCTGAGTGAGCAGTTGAAGAAACACCTTGTGAAACTACTCCTTCTGACTCAGCCTCCTCCATATCAGCTTCTGGTCACGATCTGAGCTGAAGGCAAACACTGTGTGTGTGTGTGTCGGGGCGGGGGGGTGCTGCTCTGCCCAGCTTGCTCTTCTGTGACCCCTGCCCCTCTCCAAGAGGCTGGTGGGGCACAATCTACTTGCTCCTACCCATTGTCTATCCCCTCTTCTCCTTCACTAACCAGAGCCCAGTTTTGATCATGGCAGATATGTCTCATCTTTGGCAACATATCTCCTTTTCCAGCCTCCCTTACAGCTACAGTAGCCATGTCACACAGCACTGGACAATGAGACCCGCACAGAAGTCTACTGGGGAGGAGCCTGTGAGAAAATTTTTGCATTCCTGGTAAAAAGCTGGACTTATTCTGCTTGATTGCGGATGTAATGCCTGGAGCTGGGGCAGCCGTTTTATAACCATGAGGGAAGAGACTCTGAGGCTGACATGGTCATGCTGTCCAACCACCCCCAGACCCCGTGGAGCTGTGTTGGCTGAAATTGGGGCTGGAACCTGCCCAGTAGTGTGGAGGGTTTGGTCTCGAGGTCCTGGGGGTCTTTAGAGAAGGGAGAGGTGGGGGGGGGGATGGTCATGAGATATGCAGAAAAGCAAAGCTCTATTTGTTGAAGCCACTGCAGCCAAATGCATTTCTAACTAACAGGGTAGTTACTGAAAATGGGGTTCAGAGAGGTGACGTGACCTCCCAAGGGCACACGGTAAGGCTCCAGGCAGAGCTGGGGCTGGAATCTGACTCTGCTTTTGATGCAGAACACCTGCTGGGCCACTGCCCTGCCTCACATGGCCCCCGGCAATTGTACCAGTGTCTCCCATGGGGTAGCCTGGTCTCAGCCTTGGGGTGACAGGCACTGAGGAAGGGACACCATTCCTGACCTTGTGAAGCTCAGGTGTTCCCAGGATGGGTTCTCAGTGGAAGGAGTGTGGCCCCTGGAGCCAGACTTCTCCCTGGCCATGCGGCTTCGAGCAAGTCCCTTCACCCCCATGTCCCCTTCTGCAGGACAGCACTGGCAGTGTCCTGAGAGCACCTGCACACTGCTGCCTTGACCGGCAGGTGAGATAATAGCGGTGAAGTGTCTGGCCCACAGGGACACTCAGTGAATGGCAGTGGTCATGTGGCCAGAGAGACGGGCTTCTGCTAACTGCCCTTCCACTCGGGAGTCTGGAGTCGGGAGTCAGAGCAGACCTGCCGCCGATGTGGGTTAGAGCAGTCTGGGAGAGCTTCCCGGAGGAAGGCGTGTGGGCTTGGAGCTAAGTCCTGAAACTCTGAGAGGACTGTGGTGTGTGGGCAGTGGGAGGCAGGAGGGGAACTAGGGATTGCTGCGGATCTGAAGTCACGCCCAGAGTGAGCAGGAGGCCAGTGACTCATCTACCAGGAGCTGATTAAGGCCTGCAGGCTGGCTGCACGGGGCGGGGCGGGAGGCTCTGCAGGGCAGCAGTGTGAGAAAGGCCTGCTTCATCCTCCAACTGCATCCTCCCTGTTCTCGTCCCCAACGCCAGGAGGAAAATTCAGACTTATGACCTTCCCAATTTCCTCGCCTTTACACACTTCTGGACTCTGTTTTCCCTCTACGGAGCCCTCCCTGGTCATTCTAGCTCACAGTCATCTCCCTCTTCTGAAATGTAATGGGACATATGGTCCAAATTGCACGCTTGATCATTTTATGTGTCTATTGTGCTGTGATTATTTCATGTATGAATGAGGAATCACCAGATTTTACTGTGGCAAAGGACCCGAGGCCATCCACACTCACATCATTGTTTTGTCACTCATAATAATACCTGGGTTATTTATAGCAACCACAGCACATATGGGCTTCACATATAAGATTTTCACCACCGAGTGAAGAAACAGGCCCAGAAAGGTCAGGTGGCTTGTCTCAAGGCACATAGCTGGTTGGTGTCCTCCATGGACACATCATCTAGCTTGTTGGTACCATTTGACCTCTTCTCTGCTGGACACAGAGTTGGCCACACCAGGCTCACTTGCCACCAGGAATGGAGCCCCCTGCCGGGCACCCCACGCTGCTCTCATCAAGAACGCCAACAAAGGCCTTTGATCAAAGCACACACAGGAGCCACAGCGAGCTGGGGCAGGAGAGACCACATCCTCCCGGACTCCAGACCTTTTTCTCTTTACAACTGTTTTCACAAAGAACAGAAAAATAAAGAACCATACCATTTTCTGCCATCTTCACGCAGGGTTGCCCATCTTTGATGGGACATGGCAGCTCCCCATTCAGGAACGACGCAGGCTGACAACACAGACCCCAGGCTCTCTGCTTGCCCTGCACACATTCTCTAGAAGAAACTCTTCCAGTCCTAACCCACATCCATCTGGCACCAGGAGCTCACACACATTCCACTTCCTAGCCTCCTGTTCTGGCGAAAGGTCAGCGGGCCCTTTAGGAGCCTCCCCTGGACCCATGGGGCCATGTCCACCCCTCTGGCTGATCACACGTGCAGGAAAGCTCCCCTCACTTCTGTCACCACCCCCTACCCAGACACGCACCTGCGCCAGCGGCAACTGCCCAAGCACCTTCCACACAGCATTTCCTTCCCACAAGCAAGACCGCAGAGTGAGACCTCGTCTTTCCAAACATAACCCTGCAGCCTGAACTAAGCTGACAACTTTCCAGAGGGGCCTGGAGGGAATGTGGATGGGACAGGAGCCGTGAGAATGGCCCTGCTCCAGTGCCACTGGGAGGTGACAAGGCCAGCGGCCAGTGAGGTCGATGAGCAGAAAGAGAAGCCATGCCTCCGCTGACCTCCAGCTCTGACCAGCTCCAGGCACAGGAGCTGGCACAGGGAAGCACTAAGTCCGGGGACACTGAAAGGTGAAACATAGAGTTAACCCAGCAGCATGGGACCAAGGGGCTGTGCCAGGTGCCCCGGGGGATTGGAAAGCTTTCAGAGGGGGGCAAAGCGTATTTACAGAGGAAGTAATGTTGGATTTGCGCCTCCAAGGGTGACTCGAAACCTCCAGGCAGAGGGAATGGCATGAAAAAGAGGGACCTGAGGGAAGGTGATGTGCAGGCTCCATGGGTCTGGGAGGGCCTATGGCCAGGAGAGGAGTCTGCTACCCGGCTGCTTCTTAGGGGCGACAGGAAGCCTGCAGGGGATTTAGTGGTCAGAGCTTTATGATAATCTGGGCCACCCTATGAAGAACGCATTGGAGGGGTAAGAGTCTGGGGGCAGGAGGCCACCGTGGTGCTGTGGGCTCCTCTAGGACACTTGAATTTGTCACAGTCTCTCTCATCTGAACTCCTGGGAACTCCCATCACTACCATTTTGCAGAACATAAAGCTATTTCTGGATCGTAGCTGTCTTCACACTCGCCTCCCAAACCTGATTGTAGCTCCTCCCGCAAGGGGCTGTCTTTCCCATTTTTGTCTGACGACAGACACCCGGCCTCCCATGAAAGAACTCTACATGGGGCAGGTGATCCATAAAAATGGTTGCTGCTGATCTGGGTGATGGCAACGGTGTTCCAAACCACACCAGGGCAAATGCTGAAGGCTGTCGTGAAATGCCTGCCTGCTTTCCTCAGAAAGAGACTTGAGCAGAGGGTGGGAAAAAGGCTTATGGCTGAGGAGCAGGGGTGGCTGTGCCACGGGGTCCAGCCCTTCACTGCGGCCCTGCCCCGGAGCAGATCCGCAGGGGCGGGCAGGCTGGCTGGTCTGCATCGGGGAGAGACATATGTGACCTGTGCTCTATTGCGCTTGTTACAGATGGAGCCAGGAAGTGGAGAGCAGGCAACACTCTTCCTCACCCTCCCACTCTCCCCTCATGTCTCTGTCATCTTAAGTGATGTGAGTAATGCCAAGTCTATTATTCTTAGAATTTTCAAGAACGTCAGAGCTCGAAGGGACTCCAGGGCAATCTGTGCCACCGCCTCCTTTCACAGTGTAGAAGATGAAGGCCCAGAGAGGTTCCAAGCTGAGGGTTTTGCCCAGGACACCTGTCTTGTTTGGGACAAGCTGAACCTGGCGTCCAGGTTCCCTGACCCCCGGCCAAGTTCTGTCCATGATCTCGCAGGGCCTCTCATCTCCTCCAAGTTAGATATGATGGCTGTGAACACAGAGACTCTCTGGTTCTTCCAGACAAATCGTTAGGGGGTCTTACTGAATACAGGCCATGGCCAGGCCTGGGGTCTGCCAGGAGGGCCACAGAGAAGACACCATGGTCCCTATGGGAGTTGAGAGACACTTGCCTGAAAAATAAGGACACCTTTCCACCTGGGCCAGTGTGGGCAGGTGAGGGAAGAGGAGAGGCAAGGTCTGAGGGTGCCCCAAATGGAGCCTCTGTGCCCACTGGCCTCAAAGGACAGATGAATATTTCTCTTTAGGGAATATGGGGGAATAATAAAGATTGTGTCAATTATTTCCCCAAGAGAGGAAAAAAGAAGCATTTCCCCAGTGGAGAGATGTGGAGGAAGGGCTGGTGGGACCTCTTTCTCTTACCCTTACCCATCACCCTACCCTTGAAACTCAAACATTGAAAACTGGTTTTCTTCCCACCATGGAAGAGCTATAGGGCTGCCCATTTCTCAGTGTTACGGTCCAATTGTGTTTCCTTCCAAAAGATGTCGAAGTCCTAACCCCTGGTGTAGGGTCTTTGCAGATGATCAAATTAAGATGAGGTCATTAGAGTGGGCCCCAATCCCAAATAACTTACCAAAATGGGAAATTTGGACACAGAGACAGACACGCACGCAGGGAAGATGATGCGAAGACATAAAAACACCACTTATGAGCCAAGGAACCCCCGAGACTACCAGACATGAAGAGAGGATTGAGTCAGATTCTCCCTCACAGCCCTCAGGAGGAACCAACCTTGCCAACACCTTGATCTTGGACTTTTAACCTGAGAACTGTGAGACAATACATTCTTGTTATATAAGCCCCCCCCCTCCCCGGCCTGGTTTCTGGTACTTGGTTACAGCAGCCCCCAGACTAATACACTCAGTGAGAAGAAAAGCAGCAGGGCCAGGTGGCTGGAGGTGAAGCTGGTTTGCACGACTCCACCTTCTGACGCAGAAACTCAGCAGGTGGCAGGAGCTGGGAGAGAAGATGCACGAGCTGATGGGGCCCAGACTCACCACACAGAATCAAAAACTAGCTCTGTGCCTACAGGACAGATGAGTGGAAATACATCACATCCCTCAAATAAAACACTTTGATTGTGCCAATCACTAGAAGTTGTAAAACTATCCCGAAGAATTAACGGCTTCCGTACATGCTAACTACATCCATCATAAATTCGTCTTTAGTTTCTGTTATCATATCACTGTCTCTGGGGACCCCTGTCTTGTCATCATCTGCCCTTTATAATTTATTCATCTTGTTCTTGCCTGCATCCTTTCTACTTATCATTCATCTTTACAAGTTGTACATAAAATTAGATGGATCCTTTCGTGGCAGGGCTGTCAGGGAGGAGATGGGCTTCATCAGGGAAGCCCCAGGATAGCTGGTGGGGGTCCCCCTAGAGAGTCCCTGTGGGGACCCAATTAGAGGTGGAGTGGGCAGAAGAAGAGAGAAGGAAGGTGGGAAGGAAGGAGGAAGAGAGGAGACAGGAAAGGCAAATGAAAAGGAGAAAAGAAGAAAAGGTAGAAAGGAGAGGGGTAAAGCAGGAGAAAAAATGACAAGAAGGGAGAAAAAAGAGGCATAAAGAAAAAAGAGAAAAAAAGACGAAGAAAGGAGGACAAAATGGGACTCAGGAAAATGAAAGTGAGAGGAGGAGGGCGAAAGACAGGAGACCATCCTGACACAATGATGCCAGAAATTCAATTGAACTTAAAAAATATATAATTTTCCCATTTTCACATCTTTCCTGGTAAACTCAAAGGTCACATTGAATTTCCATGGAAATGACCCGCCCTGAGTTGGAGCGACATGAGTCAGGAGGTGTGATGGCAGCGATGCTGCATGTCTACTGGGCTGAGCCAGGGGTGGGGGTGGGGGTGGGAGATGGCCCAGAGGAGCGTGCAGGTTTGCTTTGTATTCTCAGGTTGCCAGAGTGAGGGCACAGAAGCCAATCTTTAGCTAGTGAATTGGAACTTTAATGTTTACCAAGCAGATCCAGCTCCCACTCTCCCCACCCTCTCCCCCTGCCGGCTTCCTCTCCTCCCTCCTCCTCTGCCAGCTCCCTCTTGGCTCTGCTTCCAGGCCTCCTGCTAACTGGACCCAGCTCTCCCCCAGCAGCCCTGGTGAAGAGCCCTTTGCTGCCAGAGGAGCAGAGTGCCGGCCACTGCTGGCCATGTCCCCTGCTTTTCTCTCATCAGAGTTTCTCCCGTGAGGCCCTACACTCCTAACTTTGGAAACAGATGAGCTCTTCCTGGAAGAAATTCCCTGCAAAGTCCCAGAGGCAGGGGGAGCTGGGACTAAGCAGTAGGGACCTTTTTAAGGAAAAGAATTCTTCCAAAAGGCTCCCTGTGCATGCTAAGCCCCAGGGAGCTCTCAGCGGATATCTGCCCAGCTCACAGCTTCTGACCTGTCATGTGTTCCTTGTGTCTAGGCTGGTTCTCAGAACAGTGCTCCCCCCTGACATACCCATCTTCCTCCCAACTCTCTATGCCTACCTTGCCAACACCCGGAACAAAACCTTTGGGGAACTCCTGCACCCGATAGTCATCTGTGTCCTCTCTAAAGCAACTGTGGCCCTAGAAAAGAGAAGTGGGTATCCTGGGCTTTCCTAGTGGATCTAGGATTGGGTCTGGCTTGGCAACTTATGAATTGTGTGACCTTAGGCATATTGTTGAACCTCTCTATTCCTGGGTGTCCTCATGTACAGGGATAATCATGATAAAATGAGATAATGGAGATAACATGCTTGCATCATGCCTGTCAGATAGTAAGTGCTTAATAAATATGTGTTATTATTATTGAGCAATTGTCCACACTACCTATATTATAGCAACGTGCTATCTGGTATCACTGATGACATCTCTCTCTCTCTCTCTCTCTCTCTCTCTCTCTCTCTCTCTGTGTGTGTGTGTGTGTGTGCACGCACGCTTATGTGTGTAGCTTCTGTCTGCAACTTGGATATCTCTAAGAGGGGTGGGGATACATTTTTCTAATCTTTGTGTCTGCCAGGTCTCCAAGCACAGTGCTCAGCACACACTGAGAAAATACTTGTTGATGGATTGAGAAACTGCCCCATGCTGACTGTGCCCCATAAATAGTGGAACAAACATTGGGAATAGAAGAGGGTGGGCTGGAGAGGCAGGGGGCCAGGAAAGTGAGATGGAGAGTGTGAGGGAGAGAGAAAGACGGAGCGTGGAATCAGCCTAGATGCTGACAGAAAACACTGAGCACAAGGAGCCTGATGAGGGTCTGTGGTTAGTAATTTCATTCTCCTGAAGTCATGGCAACTCAAAAAGTGAGAATCCATTTGTGACACTGGTCCAGGGATGGCTCCATCAGCCATCCTTTGGTTAGGCTGGTTCTGAATAATGACGTCAGGTATGCTGACCTCTGAATGGTAAGAACAGACACTGTTGTCTGGTTTCTGAGCTCCCACTGATCCCAAGAGAGACGTCAGCTCCTCTCCGTCCCCAAATAAGAACACATGTGAGGGGTGCCTCTAGTTCTGTCTTTGTTATTGTTTTGGTTGTGGTTGTGTGTCTGTGCATGTCAACAATGGGGTTGTTTTCCCTGCTGCCAACAGGATGCTAGCTCTGTAACTTGCTGGGAAAGAAACAGAATGGGCTGCCTGCACTACCTTCTCCTCTCCTTGTCTTCTCAGTGAGAAAGTGGAGGGCTGGTTTTAATGGATTGACTTTAATGGATTTTGAAGTCTGGAAAAGTGCCTAAATTGCTGAGGTTACCAGTTTTCCAGGTTCATTTTTTCCATTTCTTTCTCTTCAGTCAGACATAGAGTGAGCTCACTGGGGCACCTACTGTGGTCACCACAGACCAGAAGAGGTCTCTTTCTGCCCCAGCCCCAGCTGACAGGGACACCCATTGTTTCTTTGGGCGAGGGTATTTTGCTTGGTCCTGTCCCTGCATTTGCTAGTGGCACACATTCTCTGATTTCAAAGGAGAGAACCAACCAACAATAATAACACCAGCTCTGCTTTCTGGAATCCAAATGGCTCCACCTTAAAGCATAATTTTTTTTGGTCATTTTATTTTCACTTGCCTCCATGTGAGTTTGTACAGGGACTATGTGCCCTGGGAAGTTCGAGCTGCAATCCTGTCTTTCCTCCCGGCCTCTCCCCCTGTGGGCTGTGCCAGCCCTGAGAATTGTGATGAGGTCTTTGAGGCCATGAGTCTCCCTGTGAGGCCTTTGAAGAAAGGACAGCATTCCAGGCACCTCAAGGGGACTCTAGGCTGTTTTAGCTCTGCTGTTGGACTCTCTCCTCAGCCCTCCCACCTCCCCAAATACATTCACATTTTCTTTCTCTCCTTTCTTCAAAACTTGCCCAACTCGTCTTTGTGATTTCAGAAAAATGCCACTGGATCTCCCAGTATGAAGGATTAGCACAGATTATGGGGAACAGTGTTAATTATCGGTGGAAGGGGGGGCGGCGCGTCGCTCCAATGTGCTCCTGATTTCCCCTGGGCCTTTCTGCCTGGTAATAAGCCTTCTTTAATCTGGCAGGCCCCTTAGTGAAATCAGCACCACGGACAGTGGTATTGATTGCTTCTGAGAAACCATCACAGCTGCTCAACCAAATTACCTTTGATATGTGACCTTTAATGTAATTACTGCAACATCAAAGTATTTCTATAAATTATTAAAGAACTAATACACTCCATCATTTAGCTATTCTCTTATATGTAAAATAAACAACTACAAGTTAATGCTAGATCCAGAACAATCCACATTTGCTACTGAAATTCCCCGACCTGGGCCTCTCCCTCTTCAAAAATCCTAAACCTCCCCCTCCCACTTTCTCTTTCTGTTTCCCCATCTACCAGGCTTTTAGCCATCACAAAACTCCCCAGCAATCTCTCTCAAGCTGATGAAGGGCCGCCCATAACAATGTGGTATTTTCTATTCCATATGGGTGGCTCTAAAATATGTCACAATCTCCCCCCGACACAAAGTACCATAAACAGTTTATTAATCAGCACAAACCGTTCTCAGAAGCCTTTGATTATCTTACCCCGTGGCTTTGTGCCTCACACATAACATGGGGCGACGTGGCGCTTATTTCTGCCATCTTACAGAGGGCACCCAGAAAGTAATTACTATAATATATGTGCATGTAGCCGCGCCACTAAAAACCAACCCGGGAACGGCCACCGTGCCAGAGCTGGGCTCCACATAAAAACCCGTGTGGGGCACGATTTCCATACATTTGCATCCGAGGGTATGTTATTAAGATGATTCAGTCCCGAGCTGTGCAATCACAAGTACAAAAATACAATCCAAAGGCTGTCTTAACGGAAGGAAGGCCCTCCCCACCCCTAACCGGGTAAAGCAGGAGCTCTGATACAAAGGAAAGGCTGCCCCCACGGGGGTTGCTTTTCTCTCCGTCTCCCTGGTTAACCTTTCCTGCTGTGGGGCCGGAATGGCAACGTGTGTTTACATACTGCTGGCTGGGTAAGATTGTAAACATGCATATGTAAACATTAGTGAGCACACGTATAGAACACACGTGCTTCCCCACAGTGCCCATTGCATAATACAGCTTGAACCCGGTATATTTGATCAAATGATGCCCACAAACACTCCCATCTTTCCATGTATCTTTACATACTCCGTGAGCTGTATATCTCAGCTCCCCAATCCCCCCCCCCCCAGTCTCTCTGAACCCACAGGAGACACCACGCAGACCCCTGACCTGAGAAACGCTTATTTTATGGTGATGAACTAGCCTCGGTAATAGCCACGGCTGATATCACACCCAGTTAGGGGGGACATAAATAATTCTCTTCCCCCACCCCACCCCCCGCACAGGAGGAATAAACCAGGGCTGAGGCGCGATAGTTTATCAAAGACCAGGGCTGGCTCCTTCAATAAACACGGTGATCTCACTCCGGCGCCAAGCCTGGGTGGGGAGGCGCCCCCTCCCCTCTCGCCCCGAACCCCGGGTACAGCCCGCATCCCATCCGACAACGTAGATTGTGTGGTGCACCGGCGGCACCCC
>NW_005359397.1:1070907-1074549 GCF_000412655.1 Myotis brandtii | reverse complement strand
CGTCTCAGCCCCTCCCTGCGCTGGGTCCTTCTCCCCACCTCGCTCGCTTTCTCTCCTGTGCGCTCCACTCGAGCCTTCCTGCCTCTCCGTGTGCTGCCTGCCTGCCTCTCGTCCCTCGCGTGGTTACTGTTCTGTTTCCCTCCCTCGGCAAAATCTCCCCACCCTGCATCTTCCCCTCCACGCCCCCTCTCCCCATAGTCTCTTCCTGTCCCCATTCCCTGGAACCTGGGGGCCTCTGCCCTCTCCCTTCAGACCTCTCTGCCTCCCTCCCTTCATCCGTTCCTCTGGGCGCTGTTCTGTCTGTTTCAGCTCCAGCCCCAGTACCTCCCAAGGGCAGCTTTCACCCCTCGCCCCAGCACCCCAGGCCACACTGGACCATGACATCCTGTGGTGGCCTCCCACAGGCGTGCTGCTGGCTGCTTCATCGAGGATGATGGGGGGACCCCCTTGGCCTTCCAAATACAGGCTCCACCAGCAAGAAGGACCCAGGCCAGGCTGTCCTAATAAAGTGAACGGGGCTGCCCACGTGCCCCCTGCCCTCGCCCACTGTACAGTGATAGCTTCACACCCGTCCCAGCCTTGGGCGTATTCAGTCCACCCATGGGCAAGGCTGGGCCTGAGGCTGCCCCTTGCTCTGCCTCTAATTCCCTGGGTGACCCCTGCAAATCACAGCTCCCAGCCTGCCTTGTTCTCCTCTGTGAACAGAGAGGTTGGCCCATTGGTCTCCAAGGTTCAGCCTCGTTTTCCCCTTGAGGGAGTCTGACAGTGCCTCACCAGGAAATCCGGATTTTAAGAGCCCTGTTCCTGACGCAAGGGGTGACTTTTTAATGCCGGCCTTTCAGGCACAGTGACAAGGCAAAGAGAATGCTTGCTGATGGAAGAGTCTTTCTGAAAGTTCCCTCAAACTGCCCAGTGCCTGGGGCCTCTTCCTCTGCCCCCAGACCTGGCCGAGTGTGACTTGGGAGGCCTGCCAGGCTCAGAACGACAGGGAAAGTAAAAAAGCCAATTTGGGCCAACAGCAGGCTTGACCTGGGGAAAAGTGGCCTGACACTTTCCAATGCCACACATGGCCCCAGAGAAGGCACCCTGTAGGCTGGCCACTTCCCTTGTTTCACTGTTTTCTTCTCCTCCCTTGTTTTACTCTCTCATTATCTATCCCCCCCCCTTTTTTTATTTGCTCTCACAGTCACCTCGCTTGGTATGCCTCTCCCCTCATTTACACCTCTCCCAATCCCATCCATCTTTCAAGAATCTGATCAAGGCCCACTTCCTCCAGGCAGCCCTCCTTGATTGGTTTAGTCCCTCTCAAGCCAACTTCCTTCCTTAACTGTCCACAGCTGACCATTTGGTCATTCTTATGGCCATTTATCATCAACTGTCTCCTGAGTCCCATTGTGAGTCAGATTCCGTGCCAGGCCTGGTGGCCCCCTCTTTTCATGAGGCCTGTAGGCTGGTGGTGCCAATCTGGTGCCAACACCAGCCCTTGTCATCAGGCTTGCTCTGGCCTCTTATTTTCTGAGATGCAGAGTGCTCCCAATGTCCTCTCCAGTCCTGAACCCTCCACCAACCAGTGAAACCCCTTTCCTCCTCTTCCAGTGTAGAAACTAGTCCTGGCTCCCTTCCTTTCCTGGCTTCAGAGAGGATTTTGGAAGGGAATATATGTGTGAGGGGGACAGAGAAATGGAAGGAAGGAAGCAGGGAGAGAAAGCTGAAAGACAGGACTCTCAGGGTCCCCATGGGCTCTCTGCCCTTCCTCCAACTCGTGCCCCAGGCTGGGAGGAGCTCAGTGCCAAGGAGCCCCTCCCACTCCACCTCATCCCTCTCCATCCAGACCCCAGGCCACCCTCCCCCTCAGCCTCCCTGTTTCTCCCTCCTGGTCATGGCAGACGATTATTGATGGAGACACAGAGGGGACTGAAATGAATAGCGGTCAGAGGCCCCCGTGACGTTGTCCCTCGTGCTGCTGCCTGCCTCTCTGGAGTCTCTTTCCTCCTGTCCCTCTCTGGCCTTGTCCTCTGCCTGCACCTGCCTGCAAGGAGGAGGCCGCCACTGTCTAGCTGTGTGCAGGCAAGCCAGCTCAGGACAAGGTCAGGGGCAGGTCTGGAGAGGGAGGAGGAGGGAGGAGAAGGAGGAAGAGAAAGAAGAGAAGGAGGGAAGAGGAGGGAGAGTAGGAGGGAGGAGGAGGGGGAGAAAGTGACCATATTGTTTCCATGGCCTAGGATAACAAGGAAGGAATTCTAGATAAAAAGAAAATAATCTGTTGCTTTTGTCTTGTCCAGTTTCCAGGAATTTCCGCCAGTTTTTTTTTTTTTGACAGAACTCACCGCTGCATTTTAAGGGACCCCCAGACCCCGGGCAACCTCCCCTGACATTTCTACTCCTTGACCTCACCTCCTGGCCTCTTTCCTATTTCTCAGCCCTGCCAGGCACAGTCCGTCCCAGGACCTTTGCACTGGTTGTGCCCTCTCCCCAGAACAACCCCCACCCCACCATCTGCATGCCTTGCTCCTTCAGTCCCCTCAGGCTTCTGCTCAACTGTGACCTCCACAGTGAGGCCTCTCCTGGCTGCCTCATTGAACATGGTAACCTGCCCCCACACATGCTCACTCTCTGATCCCTCGTCGTGGTTACTCTTCTCTTTATTGCCCCATCAGTGACATATTAATAGTGTATATTTGCTCCTTGATTAGCAGTCTCCCCACGCTCAATGGGGTTCTATTCCTGTTTCGTTCTCAGTGCCCAGAACAGGGGCAGGAACTCGGTGCATATTTGTCGAGAGCATTGAATCCCGAACACCTCGGCTACTTTGGAGGGGACCAATCACGGGGAATGCGGGGGGTGGGGGGGGGGCACAGAGGTGGTGCTCTGAGGCTGCTGGGAGCTGACCAAGGCTCTGAGGACACAGAGGCACACTGGACCTCCCTCGTGGCAGGGGACAGAGGTCGCCTGTGAGAGTTGACAGGTGGCCCGGCCGGGAGGGCTCTTTTCCCCAAGGCTTCCTCAAAGGCTCTGAGGACACAGAGGCACACTGGACCTCCCTCATGGCAGTGGACAGAGATCGCCTGTGAGAGTTGACAGGTGGCCCCGACCGGGAGGGCTCTTTTCCCCAAGGCTTCCTCCGCCCATCCTCCCGGTGCCTGCAGTGCAGGTCCTGCCACTCCCTGATCCCTCCTCAAGGTGGTGGTCGCCTGGACAGGCGGATGCGCAGTTCCAGACAGGAAGCTGTGCCAGGTGGACTCTCACCAACCAGGCCACTCACTGATTCCTCTCTTTGAACCCCAGTTTCCTGGCCTATAAATGGGGATAGTCATTCCCCTCGTGGCTTGTGGGCAGACATACTAGCCCATGAGTATTAACAACCTCTGCCGATCTCTGTAATTACAGAGTGAGGTGTAAACACATATTTACTCTCGTGAAGGGGAGGTCCGAGGCAGCATCCCTTCTGCCCGGAGAGACCAGCCTAACACAGAGGCCGCCAGGGCAACCCACCCTGGCCTTCTCTGTCCATCTCTGCAGCCAGTCAGATGTGGCTTCTGACAGTCTACCCGGGAGATGAGTTGTCTCACTAGGGCTCTTTAAAAAGGCAGATTTGGAATGACTATCATCAGCAAACGACAAGTGCTGGCGAGGATGTGGAGAAAA